>NW_004443968.1:21656646-21711690 GCF_000243295.1 Trichechus manatus latirostris
GGTGGATTTGAGCCTCCAGCCTTCTGGTTAGTAGCTGAGCGTTTAACCGTTTGCATCACCCAGGGACTTCTGGTGGAAAGATAAAAAAACAAAAACCAATTGCCATCAAGTCGATTCTGACTCACAGTGACCCTGTAGAACAGAGTAGAACTGCCCCATAGAGTTCCCAAAGAGTGGCTGGTAGATTTGAACTGACGATCTTTTAGTTAGCAGCCATAGCTTTCAACCACTGCATGACTACGGCACCATACATATATATATTCAAAAAAAAAAAAATTGCCATTGAGTCAATTCTGACTCATAACAACCCTATAGAACAGGGTAGAACTGCCCTAGAGGATTTCCAAGGAGTGCCTGGTAGATTTGAACTGCCAACCTTTTGGTTAGCAGCCGAACTCTTAACCACTGCGCCACCAGGGTTTCCACATATATATACATGGTAATCTCAAATAGGAGTCATAAGTCGAAATACTTCCCCATATTTATATGTATGACTAGAAATCTTTCTTCTTTGAGCACCTGGCATTACAATTTTTCCATAGGTCGTCTTTGTAAAGTGCTAGCATAGGAATTGTTGTTCTTAGTACCAGTCAAGTCAGCTCTAACTCATGAAGACCCCGTATGTGCAGAGTAGAACTGCACTCCATAGTATTTTCAAGCCTGTGACCTTTCAGAAGCAGACCTTTCTTCCAAGATGCATCTGGGTAGTTTTGAACCACCAACCTTTTGGCAAGTAGTCGAGCACTTAACGATTTATGCCACCCACAAATGAATTACTAAGAGATATTGGCTTAATCGCCACTCATCTGTCAGTTTACACAAAAATCAAATTGACTACACTTGTGAATAGAGACTATAACCCGTTGCTGTCGAGTTGATTCTGATTCATAGTGACCCTATAGGAGAGAGTAGAACTGCCTAGAGTTTCCAAGGAGTGCCTGGTGGATTCAAACTCTCGACCTTTTGGTTAGCAGCCATAGCACTTAACCACTACACCACCAGGGTTTCTGTAAACAGACTATGGAGAAGCTTGATATCATCAGTCAGAACAAGGCAAGGGGCCTAATGTAAAACTGACCATCAATTATTCTTATGCAAATTCAAGTTGAAGCTGAAAACCCAACCCATTGCCGATAAGTCAATTCTGATTCATAGCAACCCTATAGGACAGAGTAGAACTGCCCCATAGAGTTTCCAAGGACAGCCTAGTGGATTCAAACTGCGGAACTTTTGGTTAATAGCCATAGCACTTAACCACTACACCACCAGAGTTTCCTGAAGCTGAGGAAATTTGAAGTCCATGAGAGCCAAAGAACAAACTGGAGTATATTCCACCTGAATTTAGAGACCATCTCAAGAATAGATTTGATACATTGAGCACTAATGACCAAAGACCACTAGTGGAATGTGATAAAGGACATTATACATGAAGAAAGCAAAAGATCATTAAAAAGACAGGAAAGAAAGAAAAGACCAAAATAGCAAAATAGCTGTCAGAAGAGACTTCTGATACTTGCTCTTGAATGTAGGGTAACTAAAGTGAATGGAAGAAAGGATAAAGTAAAAGAGTCGAACAGAAGACTTCAAAGGGCAGCTCGAGAAGACAAAGTAAAATATAATAACAAAATGTACAAAGACCTGAAGTTAGAAAACCAAAAGGGAAGAATGCGCTCAGCATTTCCCAAGTTGAAAGAACTGAAGAAAAAATTCAAGCCTCCATATTGAAGGATTCTATGGGCAAAATGTTGAATGACGCAGGAAGCATCAAAAGAATATGGAAGGAATACACAGAGTCATTGTACCAAAAAGAATTGGTCGACATTCAACTATTTCAGAAGATAGCATACGATCAAGAACTGATGGTATTGAAGGAAGAGGTCCAAGCAGCATTGAAGGCATTGGCAAAAAACAAGCCTCCAGGAATTGACGGAATACCAGTTGAGATGTTTCAACCAACAAACGGTGGCAAACCTGGAAGAACTCACTTGTCTCTGTCAAGGAATTTGAAAGACTGTTACCTGGCCAAATGACTGGAAAAGATCCATATTTGTGCCCATTCCAAAGAATGGTGGTTCAACAGAATGTGGAAATTATCAAGTGATATCATTAACGTCACATGCAAGTAAAATTTTGCTAAAAATAATTCAAAAATGGTTGCAGCAGTACATCAACAGGTAACTTCTAGAAATTCAAGCTGGATTCAGAAGAAGACGTGGAATGAGGGCTATCATTGTTGCTGTCCATTGGATCCTGGCTGATAGCAGAGAATACCAGAGAGATGTTTACTTGTATTTAATTGACTATGCAAAGGCATTTGACTGTGTGGATCATAACAAATTATGAATAACACTGCAAAGTATCAGGATTCCAGAACCCTTAATTGTGCTCATGAGGAACCTATACATGGACCTATAGATAATCATTCAAACAGAACAAGGTGTTACTGCATGGTTTAAAACCTGAAAAGGTGTGTGTCAGGGTTGTATCCTTTCACTGTACTTATTCAATCTGCATGCTGAGCAAATAATCTGAAAAGCTGGACTATATGAAGAACAACACTACATCAAGACTGGTGGAAGACTCATTAACAATCTGAGATATGCAGATGACACAAGCTTGCCTGCTGACAGCAAAGAGGACTTGGGGCAATTACTTATGAACGTCAAAGACTACAACCTTCAGTACGGAAAGTATCTCAACATAAAGAAAATAAAAATCCTCACAACTGGACCAATAAGCAACATCACGATAAACAGAGAAAATACTGAAGTTGTCAAGGATTTCATTTTACTTGGATCCACTATTAATACCCACGGAAGCAGCAGTCAAGAAATCAAAGACGTATTCCATTCGGCAGATCTGCTGTATAAGACCTTTTTAAAGTGTTAAAAAGCAAAGATGCCACTTTGAGTACTAAGGTGCGCCTAACCCAAGCCATAGTATTTTCGATTGTCTCATATGCATGTGAAAGCTGGACAATGAATAAGAAAGACCAAAGAAGAATTGACATTTTTTAATTCTGGTGTTTGCGAAGAATATTGAAAATACCATGGACTGCCAGAAGAATGAACAAATCTGTTTTGGAAGAAGTACACCCAGAATGTTCCTTAGAAACAAGGACGGTGAGACTTTGTCTCAAATACTTCGGACATGTTATCAGGATGGACCAGGCCCTGGAGACGAACATCATGCTTACTAAAGTAGAAGGCCAGTGAAAAAGAGGAAGACCCTCAATGAAATGGAGACTCAGCGGCTGCAACAATGGATTCAAACATAGCAACGATTGTGAGGATCGTGTATGTCCAGGCAGTGTTTCCCTCTGTTGTACATAAATAAATTCACTATGAGTCAGAGCTGACTTGACAGTACCTAACAACAGCAATGATACAGTTGTCTCAACTGATTTGAGCAAATCATTTTATCTTCTAAATCCTGTTTCTTGATCTGTACATAGAAGGGGGGAAGGTAAATGGTGAATTTCCAAGACATATGCCACTTTTAAATTCTGTAAGAACAGTAGAGTAAAAATAGTTGTCTTTATTCCTTATAAGCATTAGCTTTTTAGATGTAGAACCTCCCAATTATAGAAAATGCAGTATATGGTGATGGGGTATAATTCCAGGACATCCCATCAAAGTTCTTTATCTCAAAATCCACAACACCAACCTATATTAGTATCATTATGTCCCCTTAAAAGTTTAGTGAAAGCTTTTAATGTTAAAATCCAGTTATTTTGATCAGTTTAATCAAAGTTTATCACTCTGCTGGGAATAGGTAAAATAATGATGGTAGAACAGAAGTTCTATCAGAAGTTTCTGAACTGTTAAAAGTCACTATATTTATTTATCCATAATTTTCTTAATCTATAAAGTTCTTTCTTCTTCATCAGCTATTTTAATTTTTTTCTTTATTTCATTGCCTTATAAACGATGTAATATTGTGCACTAATGATAACTCATTGATTGCTCATCTACCCTTGGGTGTATTCAGTATGCAGTAACACTCATTCTCCCCCATAATGAGTTTTAAAAAGCAGTGATTCTGGAATAATTTCATTAAGGTCCTGAAAATGCCACTGAATGTATGTAATGATAAGAAGTTCTAATAAGATGGAAAGTTTAGTGCTGTTCACATTTGCCCCCTTTACTACTTAAGTCCAGAATTCCTCAGACCAATGAATCAGAAAAAGGAAACAAACGGAGAAGTAAACAGATGCCTGTCAGAACTGTCGTGTTATTTTCATGAGTTTCATCTTGTTAGAAACTTTGACACAAAAAGACTGACGCACGCTGAAAGAGATTATGCATTTGACAAATCAGCCAATTCACAAATTAGAGTGTATACGATGATGCATGTGTTTACCTTTTCAAGTTAATACATTTAAAGAGTTCTGGGAAGAATATTTCCTAAACAGAAGAGAATCTCAATGATGACTTACAAATAGTTTTTTTTTTTTAACATTTGTTTAGGCATATCCATTATTTTGCAGCAGCATGATGTTGTGTTAGACATTACCACAAACTTGTTGGCTTAAAACTATAGAAATGTATTAACTCACAGCTCTGGAGGCTCTGAGGGAGAATCCTTTCCATGTCTCTCTCTTAACTTCTGGTGATTACTGGCCACACCTAACATTTTTGGTTTATAGCCGCATCACTCCAATCACTGTGCACTGTCTTCACACGGCCTTCATCTGTGTATCTCTGTGCCTCAAATCTCCCTCTGTTTTCTTAAGGATGCCAGGCATTAGATTTAGGGTCCGCTCTCAATCCAAGATGATCTTTTCTCGAGATTCTTTGAAAATTGCATTTTCAAAGATCCTATTTCCAAAGAAGTTCACATTCAGAGGTTCCAGGTGGACATAGCTTTTGGAGGCCACAATTCAACCAACTACAATGATCTTAGATAAGATCAGAGACTTGAGCATCACTGGTACCTGGATTTTGGATATCAGATCTACCATTTATTAACCATATGTTATAGATTGAATTATGGCCCCAAAATATATGCTGAAACCCCTGTACCTGTGAATGTGACCCTGTGTGGGAGTAGAGTTTTTCTATTGTTTTATTCCCTACACATCTATCAGTTTGTCATACTGTGGTGGGCTAGCATATTGCTGTGATGCAGGAAACCGTGCTACTGGTATTTCAAATACCAGCAGGGTCACCCACGGTGGACAGGTTTCAACTGAGCTACCAGACTAAGACAAACTAGGAAGAAGGATCTGGCAGTCTCCTTCTGAAAAAATTAGCCAATGAAAACCTTATGAATAGCAGCTGAATATTGTCTAATATAGTGCTGGAAGATGAGCCCTTCAGGTTGGAAGTCACTCAAAATATGTCTGGGGAAGAGCTACCTCCTCAAAGCAGAGTCTACCTTAGTGACGGGGAGAGACTTAAGCTTTCTCGACCTTCATTTGCTCATGTGGCATAACTCAAAATGAGAAGAAATAGCCCAAAACATCCATTAATAATTGGAATGTGGAACGTACAAAATTTAGGAAAATTGGAAGTTGTCAAAAATGAAACAGAATGCTTGAAGATTGACATCCTAGGCATTAGCGAGCTGAAATGGACTGCTATTGGCCATTTTGAATTGGACAGTCATATGATCTACTATGCTGGGAATGAAAAACTTAAGAGAAATGGTGTTGCATTCATTGTCTAAAAGAATATCTCAAGATCTATCCCGAAGTACAATGCTGTCAGCGATAAGATATTATCCATATACCTACAAGGAAGACTGCTTAAATACGACCATTATTCAAAATATGCACCAATCACTAAGGGCAAAGATGAAGAAAGTAAAGATTTTTATGAGCATCTGCAGTCTGAAATTGATCAAATATGCAATCAAGATGCATTAATAATTACTTGTGATTGAAATGTGAAAGTTGGAAACAAAGAAGAAGGAACGGAGGTTGGAAAATACAATGTTGGTGAAAGAAATGATGCCAGAGATCACATGACAGAATTTTGCAAAATCAATGACCTGTTCATTGCAAATACCTTTTCAACAATATAAACAGTGACTAGACACGTGGACTTTTCAAGATGGAATAAACAGGAATCAAATCAACTACACCCGTGGAAAGAGATGATGGAAAAGCTCAATATTACCAGTCAGAATAAGGCCAGGGGCTACTGTGAAACAAACCATCAAGTGCTCATATTCAGTTCAAGTTGAAGATGAAGATAATTAGAACAAGACCACAAGAGCCATAGTTTGACCTGCAGTATATCCGACCTGTATTTAGAAACCATCTCAAGAATAATTTGATGCATCAAAGACTAATGATGAAGACCAGACGAGTTATGGAATGACATAAAGGACATCACACATGTAGAAAGCAAAAGGTCATTAAAAAGATGAGAAGGAAAGAAAATACCAAAATGGATGTTAGAAGAGACTCTGAAACTTGCTCTTGAACATAAAGTAGATAAAGCGAAAGGAAGAAATAATGAAGTAAAAGAGCAGAACAGAAGATTTCAAAGGGCAACTGGAAATGATCAAAGTTGCAAGGATCTGAAGTTAAAAATCAACAGGAACAAAACGCTCAGCATTTCTTAAGCTGAAAGAACAGAAGGAAAAATTTAATCCTCAAGTTGCAGTATTGAAGATTTCTAAGGGGAAAATATTAAACAATGCAGGAAGCATCAAAACAAGATGGAAGGAATTAACGGAGTCACTGTACCAAAAAGAATTGTTCGACATTTAACCATTTCTGGAGGTAGCATATGATTCATAACCAATGGTACTGAAGGAAGAAGTCTAAGCTGCAGTCAAGGCATTGGTGAAAAACAAGACTCCAGGAATTGAGAGAATACCGATTGAGATGTCTCAACAACTGGATGCAGCACTGGGAGTGCTCACTCCTTTCTGCCAAGAAATTTGAAAGACAGTTACCTGGCCAACCAACTGGAAAAGATCCATATTTGTGCCATTACAAAGAAAGGTAATCCAACAGAATGTGGAAATTATTGAACAATATCATTAATATTACACACAAGTAAAATTTTGCTGAAGATCATCCAAAAGCAGTTGCAGCAGTACGTTGAAAGAGAACTGCCAGAAATTCAAGCTGGCTTTAGAAGAAGATGTGGAATGAGGGACATCATTGCTGATATGGGATGGATCTTGGCCGAAAGCAGAGAATACCAGGAAGATGTTTACCTGTGTTTTATTGACTATACAAAGGAATTCAACTGTGTGGATCATAACAAATTATCGATAACATTGTGAAAAATGGGAATTCCAGAGCACTTAATCGTGCTCATGAGGAACCTGTACATAGACCAAGAGGCAGTACTTTTAAGAGAATGAGGAGATACTGCCTGGTTTAAAGTCAGGAAAGGTATGTGTCATGGCTGTATCCTTTCACCATACTTATTCAATCTGCCTGCCGAAAAAATAATCCAAAAAGCTGGACTGTATGAAGAAAAACGGGACATCAGGATTTGTGGAAAATTCAATAACAATCATCCCAAGATCGGCAGGCAAAATGGCAGGTAAGCTGCTAGCTCAAGTTCCAGGAACTGGAGGTCAGACAGATCAACAGGAGGCAGCTGCAGGATCCAGTATGAGCAAAAGCCCCTGAGCTTTGCAGAAGTCCACTTATATTGGATGCTGGTCACACCCCCAAGGAAACTCCTTTTCAACTGATTGGATGATCACAGCAGCTTCCATCATTGAGGTGATCACATTATATCAAATCTCATCATGGAGGTAATCACATCATTATATGACTGCCAAACTACATCATAATTGACAAACCACTGAGAATCATGGCTTAGCCAAGTTAACACACAACCTAAATGATCACAGCCCAACCCTTGTCAACTTGGCACGTTTACACGTCTCCTTAAACCATACGTAATCTCTGAAAAAAACAATTATAAAGTCATACATGCACCTAACACAATACAACTATAATACATAGAACCAAAAACACACTAGCCCTGTTTACATCTTAAGTTTTATAAGTGAAGAAAACAAAAATATTTGTTGCACGCATGCAAGGCAGAAATGCTCATAACAATTACAACCCTCGAATCTGCAACTGATCATGTGGTCATAACTGGTATTTAGAACTACCTTCTTCCACTACCCATTCCATATTCCCTTTGCCCTCAGCAAGCACCTCAGCTGGTTGTAATTCTTTGCCTGGTGGAGTGGGCCAAACATTTCTTCCTGAAGGTCTGGGCCATCAGTAGTCATGTTGGAATTGGGTTGCTGTAGTTTTCCATTGACTTTAATCACAGGACTTGTTTGTACTAAGAGATACCCTAAGGAATCTCCTGCATTTCAGACATACTCTTCTTTACCTGCATTACATAATATCAATCTGATATCCTCTTGGTAATCAGGATCAATCATACTAGCCAATATGTTAACTCCCTTCTTTGCCTGTTGATTCAAAGGCATAAGGAACACAAAGTGGACAAGGAACCAGGAAGCAGAGCTGCCTCATTCTCAAAGGGTATGGCCATGATATCTGATGTCTCAAAGGGTGGATTTGCCACTCAGATGGACTAGGAGAATGGGGCTGCCCAAATTCGAGGGAGCAGAGTTGCCATTCCAGTGGGCCTGAAAGGCGGAGCTGAAGCCCAGGGCCGAAGGGCCTCTACTCAGAATCCAAAGAGTGTGGTCAATATCTAGAGTCTGGAGGGCAGGGCCATTGCCTAAATGGTCTCAGAGAGCAGAGAACTATTTTCAGGCCTTGAGGGCTAATGTAATGTGTTCTGCTGACTTGCTTGGCACCTGTTACCTCTACTTTCCCTCCAATTTCTCCCGTTTGTAATGGAAATGTGTAACTTGTGCCTGTTTCACCATTGTACTTTGGAAGCAGATAACTTGTATTCTGGATTTCACAGATGAAGAGGAATTTTTGGATTTTGGACTTGGAGTTGAAGTAAGACTTTTGCTGTAATATGATGGGGTGAATATGTTTTTCATGTCACAAGGACACAAATTTTGGGGGGCCAAATTTTTAGTGTTATGGATTGAATTGTGTCCCCCAGAAAAATGTGTGTTAACTTGGCTAGTCCATGATTCCCAGTATTGTGTGATTGTCCTCCATTTTGTCATCTGATGTGATTTTCCTGTGTGTTGTAAATCCTATCTGTATGATGTTAATGAGGATGGATTAGAGGCAGTTATGTTAATGAGGCAGGACTCAATCTACAAGATTAGGTTATGTCTTAAATCAACCTCTATTGATATATAAAAGAGAGAAATGAGGAGAGAGACATGGGGACCTCATACTACCAAGAAAGCCGTGCTGGGAGCAAAGCACATCTTTGGACCCAGGGTCCCTAACACCAGAGAAGCTCCTAGACCAGGGGAAGATTGATGACACGGACCTTCCCCCAGAGCTGACAGAGAGAGAAAGCCTTTCCCTGAAGCTGATGCCCTGAATCTGGACTTCTAGCCTACTAGACTCTGAAAGAATAAACTTCTGTTTGTTGAAGCTATCCACTTGTGATATTTCTGTTATAGCAGCACTAGATAACTAAGACAGCATTGATGATTGTGGATTCAAGTAAAATGAAACTGTTGACAACTTCAATATTTTCTCCATTTATCATTAAGTTGCCAATTAGTCCATTTGTGAGGATTTTTGTTTTGTTAATGTTGAGGTGTAATCCATACTGGAGGTTGTAGTCTTTGATCTTCATCAGTAACTGCTTCAAGTTCTTTTCACTTTTAGCAATCTAGGTTATGTTATCTGCATGTTGCAGGTTGTTAATGACTCTTGCTCCAATCCTGATGTCACATTCTTCTTCACATAGCTCAGTTTCTGGGACTATTTCCTCATTATACAGATTGAACAAGTATGGTGAAAAGATACAACCTTAATGCACATCTTTTCGGATTTTAAACCATGCAGTATCACCTTGTTCTGTAGGAACAACTACCTCTTGTTCTACGTACAGATTCCACATGAGCACAATTAAGTGTTTTGAAATTCCCATTCTTCACAATGGTATCCATAATTTGTTATGATACACACAGTTCAATGCTGTAGTCAATAAAACACAGGTAAACATCTTTCTGGTATTCTCTGCTTTCAGCTAAGATCCATCTGACATCAGAAATGATATCTCTTGCTCCACATCCTTTTCAGAATCCAGCTTGAATTTCTGGAAGTTCCCTGTTAATATACTGTTTCAGCCCTTTTAATTATTTTCAGCAAAATTTTGCTCGCATGTGACATTAAGGATATTGTTTGATAATTTCTTCATTCCATTGGATCATCTATCTTTGGAATAGGCATAAATATGAATCAAATTCCTTTGATATATGAATTACTAATAATTATCAGATTAGCTTTTCTTCTGTTGTACATAGGGTTGCTATGTGTTGGAACCAACTCAACAGCACCTAACAACAACAACAACATCAAATTAGTAATTCAATCATTTCTAATAAAATAAGGCTTAATGCTTTCTTTGTGCTTACTATGCTCCAGGAATTGTGCAGTCATTTCCATAGATTATTTTAATTAATTCTCACAAAAAAACCTATGAAGTAGACATCCACCTCACCTATTTGATGGAGAAACTGAGGCTTGGGAGTGAAGTGATTTCCTCAAGGTCACACAAATAATCAGTTACCTGGGCTGGGCTAGAAAAATTCGTTCCTTATAAATTCATATTTAATGATCTCCTCTTGTATGCCAAGCTTTGTATTTGGGAATAGCAAACTAAATAAAAGAAAGCCTCCAAACTTCAGAGAATAGCTCTAATATTTTCTTCAGCAGAACAGACTAAAGTCAGGCCAGGTGAACAATGCAATCCAAAACAACATTGATACAGTAAGCACAGGGGAAGGCACATGAGTTGCTTATGACTACAATTTGTAGTATTTAGCAACTTGCCCAATAAGCAATATCATAATAAATGGAGAAATATTGAAGTTGTAAAGGATTTCATTTTACTTGGGTCTACAATTAACACCCATGGAAGTGGTAGTCAAGAAATCAAAGGATGCATTGCAATGGGCAAATCTTCTGCAAAAGATCTCTTTAAAATGTTAAAAAGCAAAGATGTCACTTTGAAGACTAAAGTGCACCTGACCAAGGTATTTTCAATTGCCTCATATGCGTGTGAAAGCTGGACAATGAATAAGGAAGACTGAAGAAGTGATGCTTTTGAGTGATGGCGTTGGAGAAGAATTTTGAATATTCCATGTACTGCCAGAAGAACAAACAAACCTGTCTTGGAAGAAGTACAGAATGCTCATTAGAAGCAAGGATGGCGAGACTATGTCTCACATACTTTGGACATGTTATCAGGAGGGACCAATCCCTGGAGAAGGATATCATGCTTAGTAGAGGGTCAGCAAAAAAGAGGAAGAGCCTCAATGGGATGGACGAACACAGTGGCTGCAACAATGTGCTCAAATAATGACTATTGTGACAATGGCACAGAACTCAGCAGTGTTTCGTTTTATTGTATAGGGTCACTATGAGTCGGAACTGACTCGAGGGCACCTAACGATACCAACAAAACAACTTGTGCATTGAATATTTGATCAATCTACATTTATAACAACAGTAATGATCTAGTATTTTCTCAACTAGATCCGTATCTGGCTAATTATATGTGATCAGTAAAGAGTTGTTGAATGATTGAATGGTCTGCTCTGTATCAAACTTGGTCTAGTTAGGCTTGTGGGACCCTTAAGGCCCAGACTATTTTAACTTCTGGTGAGGGTGGTAAAGTAACCTAATACCATTTTTTCCATCATGTAATCACTTCAGTTGATTCTTGTCCTCTCTTATTTCAGTCAATTCTGTCTGATGACTGATATGAATAGCCTCCTGTCCATGTTTAAAGAATTTCCATAGCAGGTCTTTTTGCCCCATTGTCTCTGCTTTGTATGAAACAAAAGCTATTCATTGTTTCAGAAATTTTTGAGCCCTACTTTGTTCAAGTTTGGTACTAGACCCTGGTAAGGATGGCCAAAACCCATTGCTGTTGGGTCAATTCTGACTCATAGAGACCCTATAGGACAGAGCAGAACTGCTCCACAGGGTTTCCAAGGAGTGGCTGGTGGATTCAAACTGCTAACCTTTTCGTTAGCAGTCATAGCTCTTACCCAATGTGCCACCAGAGCTCCAGTAAGGCTGACAGACATGGTTTAACTACCTCAGTGGTCTCACATTCTAATGAGAAAGACAGGCATGTAATGGGAAAGGAGAAATGACAGCCTTGTTGTATGGGAAGAGTGCAAATTAAATTAATCAGAAAATGCAAGATAGTGTACTTTAGATGATGGTAAAACAAATTAACCCATGTAATGTAATTAAATTATACCTGAAACCAATATTTCAGTCTTCTGCTGTCCTTAAAAATATAACGTTGTGTTTTTTTGTGCTGGGAAAAGTTAGGTACATTAAAGTGGTCAGGGGAAATGTACCTATGCAGAAGGCACTGTTTTGGTCCACTGTGATTCCTGATGCCAAATGCAAAAAGTCCCTATTCTTAAAGCAGGTAGATAAAACGATATTCGTGTCTATCGCTTTCCATTCAAGAATAATTATAAAGATGAAGTAAAACCCAATTATAAAATAACAGTAATAGAGTGCAGATTACTTCCAAGATTCACTCAGCAAACATTTATTGAAAACATACTGTGTGCCAGATATGATGCTTAAAGCTGACTTGCTGTCTGTCCTCATAGAGTTAATAGTCTAGCAGAGCACAAAGCTATTGGCAAATGATAATTAATCTGGAGAGTAAATGAGGGCATCTCTGAGAAGGAAGTGACATTAAACAGATGCCTGAAAAACGATTAAGAATTGAGCTAGAAACATTTCCTGCAGAGGAAACAGTGTATGGTAAACTGTCTAGCTAGAAGGAAATTGGTGAGGCTGTACAATGGGAAATAGGGTTAGGAACACCCTTCAGTATTTAAAAAAGTAATATTGCCAAAAATAATTTAAGTATTGTCTTTTTTTAAATATCTATTTGTCATGGAAATATTGGTAGCTAAAATGTATAAAGATATAGAAGATTTCTTTATTTTTCCTACTATTTTTTGTTATACTGATAAGGATTCTCAAATGATCAGCAGTGTACCATAGAGTACATGGACATTAATTTGTGAAAAACTCTTGTCTATATCTCATTTTTATTGGGCTTCCAGATTCTGAAATTCTGAGTATAACCTATTCCAATGGTGGAAAAATCTGAAAGAAAATACCAATATTTTTACGAGTACTGAACTCTAAAATTCAAAACATATGTTATTTAAATAACCAATAAAATGACATAATTTCTTACAGTATTTTTCTAATAACTTAAATACTGTATATCTTTTTTCAAATGCTGTTCTACAGAATCAGTTTTTCTGTAGTTGTCTACTGAGATTTTATATGACAAGCAACTTAATTAGACTAGCAAGCTTTCAGCTAGGACAGCATGAAAAAAATCTGAACAGAAGGCAAAATGGAGAAAAACTATCTTTTCTGACAGCTATGTGACCCTAATACTCCACAGCATGTTTTCTCCTTTTTCAAAATGGACAATTGACAGCCTGACATAACTAACGCCATGATGAACCTATAAGTCTTTTTCCTGACTGCCTTCTCCTTTCTGCATACCTATGTTAATGACTTTGTTTTGTTCTGTCTGTCCACCTGTTACTTAATGACCCCATAGATAAAGATTAGAACCCACATGTGCAGTCTATAAATCTTTAGCCTAATAAGGAGATGTTTGGCATGTATCTCTTTGGTCTGATAAAGAGTCTCTTGTAATTATCTTATAATGAATAACTCATCCAGCCATGCCATCTGTGGGTTACATGCCTAAAAAACACTATGTCCCCTTTGTGACAATCATATAGAAGCTCTAATATAAAATTGTCTTTTGGGATTCCATAAAGACAGCCTGCGTTGTTGTTGGACTCCCCGTTGGTGTCACCTTCTAATAAACTTTGTCTCTCTTTCTGACTTGGAGTACCTTTCATTAGCTTGACTGCTACACGGCACAGACCCTCACTGGACAACAGCTAAAACATAGGGTTTTCATAAGAATATTTTTTTTTAAATTTTTTTATTGTACTTTGGATGAAGGTTTACAGAACAAATAGTTCCTCACTAAACAGTCAGTACACATATTGTTTTGTGACATTGGTTAACAACCCCATGACATGTCAACACTCTCCCTTCTCGACCTTGGAGGACCATTTTTTTTTTTTTGGTGGAAGTATACATATCCAGAGTTACACCATTTTGAAAGTTTCTACATGTACAATTCAGTGACATCAATTACATTCTTCCAGTTGTGCTGCTATTCTCACTAGCCTTTTCCAAATTATTCCATCACCATTATCTTCAACTCACTGTCCCCTAGGCTTCCCATCAAATCTTTTGAGTTGCTGTTGCCAATTTGATCTCACATAGATAGTTCTTTTTTTTTTTTTTGTACCTTAGATGAAGGTTTGCAGAACGAATAGTTTCTCATTAAACAGTTAGTACACATACTTCTCTATGACAATGGTTAACAACCCCATGACATGTCAACACTGTCCCTTCTCAGCCTTGGGCTCCCTATCACTAGCTTTCCTGTCCTCTCCTGCCTTCTAGTCCTTGTCCCTGGACTGCTGTGCCTCATTAGTACTGTTTTGTTTTATGAGGCTGTCCAGTTCCAGGCTGAATGGTGAGCTTCGGGAGGGGCTTCACCACTGAGCTAAAAGGGTGTCTGGGGGCCACACTCTCGGAGTTTCTTCAGTCAGTCAGGCTAATAAATATGGTCTTTTTTTGTGAGTTAGAATTCTGTTCTACATCCTTTTCCAGCTCTGTCCAGGACCGTCTATTGTGATCCCGATCAGAGCAGTCAGTGGTGGTAGCCAGGCACTATCTAGCTGTACTGGACTCAGTCTGATGGAGGCTGTGGTAGCTGTGGTCCATTAGTCCTTTGGACTAATCTTTTCCTTGTATCTTGTTCTCTTCCTTCTCCCTTTCTCCCAAAGGGGTGAGACCAGTGGAGTATCTTAGATGGTTGCTCAGAGGCTTTTAAGACCCCAAATGCTACTCACCAAGGTAGAATGTAGAACATTGTCTTTATAAACTGTATTATGCCAATTGAGCTAGATGTTCCCTGAGACCATGGTCCCCACAGCCCTCCGCCCAGCAATTCAGTCCCTCAGGGAGTTTGTACAAGTTGTGCTGGCTTCCCCAGTAATGTGTACTGTCTTACCCTTCACCAAAGTTACTACTTATCTGTTTAGTTCCCCCTGCGCTCCTCCCATCTCTCGTAACCAACAAAGATTGTTTCTTTTTTGTGTGTAAACTTTTACATTAGTTATACAGTAGAGGTCTCATACAATATTTGTCCTTTTGTGATTTAGTTATGTCACTCAGCATAATGTCCTCCAGTTTTGTTCCTCTTACTCTCCTGTGCTGAGTTCCTTTTGTTTGTGGATTTTTTTTTCTTTTGTTTTTGTAGGTTTTGTTTTTACTGAGACTATGTTTTTCTTCTTTATTTTGATGAGTAGGTTTGTTAAATTTCTTTGTGGTTGCCGTGAAATTTACCCTGATCTTCCTAGATTTGAACCAGTCTATTATTACTTGGTATTGCTTTGGCTTCCTCTCCATTAGAAGGTTCTATACCTACATCGCTTGTTCCCTCTTTTATTGTTCTGATGCTGTTGTCATTTACAGATTAACCTCTCTGGTTCCCTTTTGTAATTCTTTTGGTTTTCCATAGTCCTTAAGAGTTCATTCCTTGGTTGGTATCTGGCTAGTACAATCCTGTGTCCTATATTCAGCCTGTGGTCTGATATTGTTTGTTCTCAGAGCGAAGCACTTCCTCTAATAAGTCTCGTAAGTTTGGTTTGGTTTTTACGTAGTCGCTTAACTTCTGTTTATCTAGAAATGACTTTATTTCACCATTATATTTGAACGAGAGTTTTGCAGGATATATTATTCTTGGCTGGCAATTTTTTTCTTTCAAGCTTTTATATATGTCATCCCATTGCCCTCTTGCTTGCATGGTTTCTGCTGAATAATCCAAGCTTAGTCTTATTGTTTCTCTTCTGTATGTGACTTTTTGTTTTTCTTGAACTGCTCTCAGGATTCTTTGTTTGTCTTTGGTTTTAGCGAGTGTGATTATGATATGCCTTGGTGATTTCCTTTTGGGGTCTATCCTATATAGGGTTCGTTGAGCTTCTTGGATGGTCAGCTTTTCATCTTTCATGATATTGGTGAAGTTTTCTGTCAGCAATTCTTCAATGATCCTCTCTGTGTCTTCCGTTTTCTCCCCCTGTTCTGGAACTCCAATCACTCCCAGATTTTTGCTTTTGATTGTATCCCCCATAATTCTCAGGGTCTCTTCATTTTTCTTCATTCTTTTTTCTGATTTTTCCTCAAACAGAGTTGAATCCAAGTGTTTGTCTTCAATTCCATTGATCATCTCTTCCACCGTTTCAGATCTGCTTCTCAGCCCTTCTGTGACACTGTCCGTTTCTGAAATCCTGTTGTTTATCTTTTGGATTTCTAATTGTTGTTTTTGTATAATTGCTAGTTGTGAATTCATTTTGTCATTTTGTTCCTGCATTATTTTCCTGAATTCTTCCATTTTTTTTGTTTGTATTTTCCATGAATTTGTCTATTTTTTCCTCATTTTTGTCTGCTTTTTGCTTCAACTCTTGGACAATTCTGAGTATTAGAGTTTTCATTCCCTATCAGGTAGTTCTGGTGCCTTTTCTTCTACTGGAAGGTCATCTGGTGTTTTATTTTGGACGCCTATTGAAACCATCCTGACCCATTTTGGTAAACGTTTTGATGTCTGCTGTCTTTGGGGCATTCAGTAGTTATTTTTCTCATTTATTGATGGTAGATTTGTTTTTTTATCCCCTTTTTTTTTATTTGGCTACATCTGAGCAGGAGGGCTTTGTGTTCCTTGTTGTTTACTCGTCTCTGGGCATGATACTTTTTACCTCCTTCTCCAATTGGCGGGGTCAGTCACTCAGCTATGGTACAGCAGGGCAGGTCTAGCTGAAGAGGAGTTGCTGGGATGGGTAGTTTGTGGCACTTATAGCCACCAGGGCTGGTCAGTAATCAGTGTAGGGCAGGTTCTGGTAAGCCATGCCTGTACTGCTTGGTGGTGTGATGTTAAGTGCATGGTGCATGTAGGCAGGATGGAGGGGAGAGATTGTGATGTGTGGAGCTAAGATGGGTATGGGAGAGAGAAGAGAGGAACAGGACCCCAAAACATACAAACAAACAAAAAAAGAGTGTTAGGACAGCTTGCCATTGGAGTGGAGAGATGAGAGACTATGAAATTAAAAAGAAACGAGAAAGAAGAAGAGGAAAAAAAAGAAAAGAATGAATAAATAAAAATTACAAAGAAAAAGGAACAGCAAAGTTCCCAGGGATCCCACTGGTGTGGCTATGAGGTCTGGGGAAGTTGTTCCCAGGTGTTGAAGTACTGCCTGGCTAGAATGCGTAGTGGTATTCAGCACCAGGTATTCAGGGGACAGGAAGAGAAGGAAGGTATAGAGAGATGAGAAACTGAGTAATGAAGAAAGACAGAAAGGGAAGAAAAGGGAAAACAAAATAAATTAAAAAAAAAGAAGACCCCCCCCAAAAAAAACAGGAAACAAACAAACAAACAAAAAACACATAAAAATAAATGTTCTCAAGGATCCCTATGTGTGTCTGCACAAGCTGAGGGGGTAGGTCCCAAGCCACGTAGCACTGCCTGGTCAGACGGGCTCCCAACTCGAGGAAAAAAAAAAAACAAACAAACAATTCAAAACAAGCAAACCAAAAAAGCCCCAGGATCCCACCAGTGTGTCAGCCCAGACCGGGAGGCAATTCCACACTCGAACGGAGCTCCATAGCCCCTTAGGAAGAAGCCAAGATGGCGCCCGGACCCAGGTATTTGAGCAAAAGGAGGAGGAGGTGGTGAGATGTAAGGAAGAAATCAAAAGAAGTGGAAAAAAGCAACACCAGCAGCCAACAAATGGCACTCAGGGAGTTAGCCAGTGCGGGCAGGTGGAATCCAAGCAGCCGGTTCTTCCCGGCCAAGAGACTGTGGCTGCGGGAAGCAGAGAAGGCCAAGTGGGGGTGAAGAAAAGTGGGGGTTGGGAAAGCATATAACGCTGTTTACCGGTTGTTCTGGCTCCTGCTGGAAGCTCCGTGAAGCTGCTTTCTCGTACTCCCTGTTCGCTGGTCTCTGATAGGAGTCCGAGATGGCGGATCCACGCTGGGTTAGCTAATGGGGGATCTCTGCATTAATCTCTCCTTGCTCTCCGTTCTCTATCAGTTTCTCACTCCATTTTGTGCTTGGCTGAGTTCTTTATCTCTTCATTTGATGTTTTAGGGTTTCAGGATTGCTATTTTCTCTGTTTGGCTTAGTTTCTCATGTCTTTGCTGTGGAGGGACAGTGTGGTGCTTCTGCCTAGAGCACCATGTTGCCAGAAGTTTCTCATAAGAACATTTTTGTATTGATTCTTGAAAGCAAAAATCATTTCTACAGTGGAGATAATTTCCATTCTTAAATTAAATTAAAGAAAACTGAAATTGCCTGAACTAGTTACCCATGTGTTCTTTTTCAAATGAGGTTCAATACTGCTGGAGATTTTTTTTCCTCATTTAATCTCAAATTACTACTTAAGAAGGCATTTGACATTTGCACACCCCCTCTCCCTCAAAGAGATTAGTTAAGTTAAAGAAAAAGGCAAGTGCATGTGAGTATGCTCAGAATAGAGGCCTATTGTTAAAAAAAAAAAAAAAAATCACTAGCATTTTTATAAAATTGTACTACAAGGATATACTGGGAGAATCATGAGTCAGACTAACCTGGAGGAAAGATCTTTGGAAGACTGCCTGGGAATAGATTAAAGAGACATTGAAATGCAGAAGAGATGACTCTGGGTAGAAACAAAATATGATAAATGAGAAGAAAGAAGTAGGGGATGACAAATAAATAAAGATTTATTCCTATATCAAAACAAGACAAGATTTGGAATTTTAGCTTTGGATTTTGAGAACTGACTAAAAGCATTTGAAAATTTACATCAATGCCCTAGGCCTGTGGAACTCTGGAAGACCAGGAGAGGAACTGAGGGCGGTATGAGCATTAATAAGCATTCCATTTAGTGAAAATAGTGTCCTTATCTGTAGTTAACAAAAGCAACCAATAGGAGGTTGGGGGCATGGCACAATGTTAAGAGCAAAGTGCAATTACTTAGAATGTTATTATCAACTTCAAAGTTAATGCATAATTGTGTTAATTGAATTATGACTAGTGTTTTTGATATATACATATGACCCCACCAGGGTTAGATTGAAGGTTGCAATTTACTACGAGAAACATTGGGATAATCTTAGTGTGATAGCAAAATTATTATATGGTGTTATGTCCCTTCTTATAAGATTCAGAAAGTACCAACGGAAATAGTAAATGCTTTAGAATAAAAAAAGATCTAGGTAAAAATCCTGCTTCTTTTATCTTCTACTTGCACAACTAATATAACTTCTCAATTTCCTCATTTCTGATTGAAAATATTTATCCTCATACAGATCAATTTTTGAGGTAAAGAATGGGAAAAAGCTAAGTTGAATATGACTAATATTAAATTTTGACTATCCTTCCGTTTCTATTCCATTTCATTCTCACTGCCTCATTTAGATTCTTATCTCTTTACTCTTAGAACTCATCAAGTTATAATCTCCACGCTTCCTGATTATCTCTGAAAAATTTTGTAACAGTATCTGTCACTAGTATTTCCAGAAACAATCTAATTTTATTCTTAATTGATTAAGCTACAATGATTTTCTCAACGAGTTAAATTACACAAGATAACTTACAAGGTCGTCTTTAAAGTGTCTCCTACATTCTCATTCAATTTTATTTCCCACTGTTAGTGCTCGACTAGCCATAAGGCTGGAAGTTCAAAGTCACGCACAGAAGCCTCAGAGGACGGGCCTGACGATCTGCTTTCGAAAGGTCATACCCTTGAAAACCCTGTGGAACAGTTCTACTCTTCACACATGAGGTTGCAATTAGCCAGAATCAGCTGGATGGCAACTAACAACATCAACAATATCCCACAGAAACTTCTGTTCTAGCCTGGCCAGCTTTTCCTCTGTTATCTACATTTTCTTTATTATTTACCTTTATATATCACTTATCATTCCACGTTTTAAAAATTCTTTGAGGCCTACTTCAAGTTCTAGCTCTTCCAATAAGCTGTATTTGCATCTCCTAGATCTAAATGATTCCCTACAACTTAACATTTTAAATTTATACTCTGCACCATAAAAATTCCTTTCCCATTTGAAAAAGTTGGGTTAGTTGGTTCCCAAAAGAGATGTCATGCTCCCAGAGGCAGGGACTTTTTATGCTACTTTTGTAACCATTATACAGCCTAGCAGAATTCTGGGCACATGATCATTATTCAATAAACACTTACAGCCTGGTTGTATCTGAAGTTTTCAAATAGCTTTTTTATATCAAAACTGGACTGCCCTCAAAAGACTGTTAGCAAAAGATGCTGATTAAAATAGTCTGTTCACCTACAACAAGGAGAGGTTTCCAGCTGATAGATTTTATTGCCTTTATTTAGACAATGCAAACACTGTAACAGAGAGCATCTTGTAAACAAAATTTGCCTTGACTATTGGGCATAACCGGCTTTAACTGCTGCTTTCAATCTTCCCTAAAGGCTCAGAGGAGAACTGAAATGTGAAGAGTTTAGCAAGGAGATGGTCCAAAAATCAAGTTAGAGCGGAAAATAATTTGAATAAAGAACAGACACCCAGAAATCATGCCAGCTCTAGGAATTAAACCTGCCATGTACCCCTTCACATTTTCCATTCATTCATGTTTCTGTACCACATATGTTATATCCTCACTTTTTTCAATACTCACAAGTTTAAGGATGGCTTGCTACAAAAATATTCTTGAAGGAAAGCTTTATAATTTTAATCTTCCATTGACTGATCCATTCCTCAATACATTTTTTTATGATTTGAATAATCTGAGCCTGCCCAGCCCCTAACTTTACCTGAACATCCAAGTTAATGATATATTTTAGTCATAATTTATGGAGTTAAAATTAAGAGAGAGAGAGAAAGAGAAAATCAAAGCGCCATATTAAGTTACTAGCAAGAGGGAATAAGATTGTCAGAGAGGATGGGTCTCCAAAGGTGAGCCAGGTAGTCATGGGTGATCTAATACATGACTTGCACTTTTGTTTCTTTCCCAGGTTATAAGAAGCAGCAATAAGGATGGGAAGATGGAGCCATGACTGGACAACCTGGAGATGCTACCCCAGTATTAGAAAAAAGGATTATGCCTGGTCTACTTTGTGGATTACCTAGATTTTAAAAATAATAGAGTTTTAGAGTTAGAGTGGACTTTAGAAACAATCTTGTCAAAATTTTTAAACATTACTAGGATATTACTTGTGTTTGTCAGCTGCCCTCAAGTTGGCTCTGACTTATGGCAAGCCATACACAACAGATTAGACCTTTGTGATCCATAAGGTTTTCAATGGCTGATTTTTTCAAAGTAGATCATCAGGCCTTTTTTTCGAGTCCATTTTATTCTGGAAGCTCTGCTGAAATTTGTTCAGCATCATAGCAACATGGGAGCTTCCACTGACAGATGGGTGGTGGCTGCACATGAGGTACATTGGCTGGGAATCAAACCCAGCTCTCCTGCATGGAAATCAATAATTCGACTTCTGATCCACCAATGTCCCCGGGTATATCACTTATTTAAAACTTAGTTTCCACACCTATACAATTGGGATAGCTATATTTGCCCCTTATTACAAAAGACCTTTATGACAATCAAATGGAATAATCATATGAAAATTATTTTTGAATTACAAGGTAAGTTTTATAAGTTAATTACATTCTTTTAGAAAAAGAAAATACCCAGAGTTTGAGAAATTTCTAATCTCATAAATCATGTTGAAACTGACAGTATAATTCAGTTTATGTTTTTAAAGTTTTAGTTGTACTCTCGCCACCTTCTCCTCATGGTCCATATTAATTCAACTAATATTATAATAGGCAATTCACAGAGATCTACCCAACTTAAATATCATTAGTCTAAGTATGGTCACGTAAATTAGTTCATTTTAAGTTAGTGGTAGTGTGCATCAGTTTAAAATAAAGACTATCACTCTCCTGTGGTTTACATTTGGATTCAGCTCATATAGAGTTTGCACATCCTTTGTGGAAAAAAGCTAGATGCTTTCTGTTTGTATTCAGCAATATTCACCACTTTAAATTTTTGGCAGGGAATAGCTATTTGACATTAATCACTTTGCACAGTTTACAACATAATGATCGTAATCCAACCCAAAGGACAGAATACTATATTGCCAAGAATGGAATTGAGTTCACATTTATCTTTAATGGAGAAATATGTTCTATTTTTAAAGCAGGGAAAAAGCTAAGCAACAGTTGTAGAGGGTCAAAGTTGACAAAATCTATTATAAAATAACTCAGGCATTACTTTTCAACTGCTCAAGCAACTAGTGAATCTCTTATGACAAGTCTAATTAAAATAATCTCAGTTCTGTAACTGGGATACTAAGCAGATGGTAGATATAAAGACGTGCATAACTAACCATAAATAATCAAGACAGGAGTAAGTACAATGGAAAGTGCAAGCTAGTCCTTGCAGTTTGTGTGAGCACATACAGTCTTCTGATGTTAGCATATGCCTTTAGCATTGTACCTTTACACACACACGGTAAGATATATGACATCCTTGGAAGCTGAAAATTTTAGATACTATAAAGATAATCCATAAAATGTAGCCAAGGCTTACGACACAATTATCTACTGAAGACTGATGTAAAAAGGAAGGCATATAAATGAAATAGACAATGGGAAGGCAATACAAGGGTTCATTGTCCCTGTGAGCAGTGAATTGAGAGTAGTAATTTGATTATATGATTTCTCATCATAAAGATAATATTCTTTGTCATTGTGAAATCTGTTCCTCTTCCTATGTTGATCCTCCAACAAAATGAAATTTGACTGTGATGTGGTTTAAAATGTGAAAGGGAAAATAAGTCTTTATACTTCTCCTGCTTATACCTTATAGTAGTCAGAAACACTGCACAGCACAAATGCATGACATTTGTGTTCACAGAACGTACATCCCCAGAGCAGGTTCTTTGGCCTTCCCTATCATCCATGACATCCAACGAAGACAGCACTTCCTGCTTAGATGGGTTCCATGGGGAGAGGTGGGTGAAATAGGCTTCCGAACTACTGTGAAAGAGTAAGCTTTCAGGGCACTAGAGTGTAAATAAACACCACACTCAATCTAATTCTCTTCTATATTCTTCTGTATTATCAACATGTATCCCAAATTACACTGAAGTTTAAATATTGAACTAAACATTGCATCTGCTCTTGCGTCTCCTGATATTGAATGATCTAAAGATAGTGATGGCTTAAGCAATTCAATAGGAAAGCAGCAACGAGGATCTATGGAATTCCAGAGAGATATTGTTCAATATTTTCTTCAAAATACTTCCAGGATGTACACACAGTCTACTACGGACACCAGCAGCAATAATCTAAAGCAAGTAGAAACCAAACTTTAATTATACTCTAGAAAAGGATACAATCTCTTCTACTTGATGCTATTAAAAACACCAGCAAGATCACCTCTACCAAGTTTGTTTTAACTTATTTTCTCTTGAACCTTTATTATTCTTCCTTACTATTATATTACTGGTACATATGTTCCATAATTAAAACACCTTCGTTCTACGGTAAGTTTTTACCAAAGGAATGAAAATGAGAAAATGAAAAATTAGTAATGCTCAGTGGCATGAAATTAGCCAATGATATGATTGTCCCAAAAGGTAATGCTATAAAGTGATCTAAGGGTCTTTATACGCATCCAGGAAAACAGGGGTCTTAAATATCTGCTGATCTATGAACGGACTCAAGTAAAAAAATAAAATAATGCACTACTTCCACTCTTGCCTCCCTACTGTGACTTCTGCATTTTCTGCAGAATGTATACTTTTAAAAATATTTCCTTTATATAACATTTAGTTGGTTTGTTACTACTTAAGAAATACCTGATAGTTCGCATACATATTACTTTAGTTACTTGTAAGATTATTAGTGAGCACTTTGTGGGAAGGTATGCTTGATTGCTGTATGATTAAAAATAAGCAGAGAACATTTGAGTCTTGGTTTGGACAATCAAGCCAATGCCTGATTGTAATGAGTGGAAGAATGGCATTTAGCTAAAGACACTTGAGAGTTACTTCAAGAAAAGATAAGCAGTAAGAGGTAATTAAAATTTGAACTATCTTCTGATACATCATGAAAATACAGTCATTTAGGAAACACAATGATTCCAAAATAAACAGCGCATCCAAATCACTATAGTAAAAATTCAGTTAATTAAAAAAATTCTTGTTTCAAAATAACCCTTAGAATGCCCTCAGAACATATTTTTTTTTAGCTGACACAGTATTTAGCTGGTTTTTAGGAAAATGGCCAGAATTTTAACTCAACTGGATATGCTTCTAACCTATATTTCATTGATTGTGGAATTATTTATTATCCTTCTCAAGATACTATTTGTTAAAGAATGTTTTAAAACCCTGTTTTTCCCTCTAATGAATACAGTTCTGTGAAAACTGGTTAATAGAAAAATTCTTAAGTGGGGTAGAAGCAGGAACTATGGAATAATTGGAAGTGATACAAAGTTCCTAAAACTGAGAACAGAAAATGGACTAATGATGAAATGTAATTTTGCTTTCATGAAGGTTTAAAGAATGATAGCTTTTATGAGGAATGATAAAATTAAATTTTAGAAGCAAAGAATGTAAAAGTCTATGGAGAAAGACTTATCCTTTCTGTTAAGACTAAAAATGATATCTTTACTTAAATCTCTTTGGCACTAGAAAAATCTTGTGAAATTGAGTTTCATACTCCATTGACATGTCAAGATATCTTATTCATCCAAGAAACAGATTCACCTAAATATATGACTTGTTCTGCACTATCGCAAGGCTTAATTTAAGCATAGCACTTCTACTTTCAAGGAGCATCATGCTTGTATCAGCTCTATCAGGGTTACAAGGCAAGTGGAGAATTGAGGTCACCAATTTTAAGGCAACAGAGCTGAAAAGTCCAGTTTTTAGAAAGCAACTAAAAATGTCTCATATGGGTTGTATTTATTGGTTTGATGCCACAGCATAACATTTATGAAGAAAAGTATGTCAAGTTTGAATTTATGACCAAATTGCTAAGCTTAACTTGTCATTCATTTACAGAAAGAACTATATGAGAGTTCAGTATTAGGAAAGTCAGAGGTCATAAGAAAAAAAAAAAAACAACTAGGAATCATTAGGTCTCAATTCTGTCTATCATGTAATAAGTGTGAAGACAGGCCATGGTTTAAGTAATGATAGAAGAAAAATGATAAATACATTTTAAAAATACAGACAAGAGAAAAGCAAATCTCTAATGAAAGATAACTGTTTGCTTTGAAAACTAAGTTAGCCATTCTACTGAAATCTCACGTAAATTAAAGGAACCCAAAAGACCCAAATCACCAATACTGAACTACAGCAACCCTAAGAAAGGATAGCACCATTACACTAAGGAAACATTTTAATTAACATGTGGATTCACACGGTTGACTTTGTCTCTTCCTCAAATACATAAGAGAGAAAATTCAAGGTGATTATACTTTGACAATTACAGTGACCAGGGTAATGTTATTGAATCTTTCAGTTTCTGGTGCTGAAGAAGGTGATATGAATAATCAGTAAGATGGTGCTATAGGAAAAACTGCTATGGACCTTCTGTTGTAAGAAAAGTGATATGGGGATTACCTTTATAACTGAAATGTGAAGTATTCTATTTTTGTATCAGCCACCCCATTGATTGCCAGCTTGTTCTATAGATCTGTCTTGCCTATAGGGTCGCTATGAGTCCGAATCACTTCGACAACAAGACTTTGGTTTGGTTTCTGGTATCTTGCCTGGTGTAGTGTCCTTTCTATTCCTTAATAGTCTGCCTTTAGTGGAGAAGAATGTCCATCTTGATAAAGAAGTACCACTCTTCCTTCAAGCATATTAATTCATTATCTTCATTCAAAAACTATTTGTTAAGCATTTATTTTACCAAAGACGGTTCTAGGCTCTAGAGATGAGCACAATTTTAAAAATTTATTTCCTTATGGATAAAAGTTACTTATGCAGCTTACCTTCTACTAGACGTTTATGAGTGTTTTTCTTTCTTTGCTAGAACTTTTCCGTTGAGCAACAGGGGAGGCGACTAAAGCTCATTTATACTCAGGACCATGACTACTAATTTAGTGGTTCTGAACTTGCTTGTTCTCACTCTAGGATTTCTTAAAAAGATTTTAAAAAAAAGTAGAAACAGAAAAAGCCATCTACAAATAACCATTCTTTTTTTACTTAAGTCTGGATTAAGGTAATCCTGGCATTTTTTGAGACATGAACCTGCTGGTTATTCAGAATAATCCACTCATATTTTTGAACATAGAATAATATATTCAGCAACAAGAAACTTGAGAATCTTGTTAGCAGTCTCCTCCAACCATCTCCTTCAGGGCACCCTTAGTAGTCAGTACCATCCTTTCAGACTAGCCATTTGCTTGAGGGTGATAAGGTGTAACTGCGACAGTTCTGATAAGGCTTGTGCTCTCAAATTCTTTAAGTACAACTGAAGTAAATGCAGGCCCTTTGTCAAAGACAATCGTTATTAGCTACCCATGTCTTGCAAGTAACTGGCACAGATCTGTTATTTTTGAGTTTGAAGTGTGAGCTAGAGTTAGAAGCACTTTCCATTATTTGGTGGAGAAATCCATTACAATCAAGCTATACTTCCCTTGGATTGATCCAACTCTATCAAGATAGAATCTTGATGAAGATTTTTTGGTCAATTTTCATGCAAATTTAGGAAATATTTTTAGTGATTACACCTATGCTGAAATAGGTAGTTTAAAAAAATGTATTTGAATTTGATAGTAGCTAAACTCTCTCTCTCTTTTCTTCCTTTTTTTCTTTCTTGTGTACTTACATCTTTTCTTCATTGTCCTTCTTTATCTTTCCTTTCTGTCCTCCTAGTTTCCTTCATTTTTTATTCCAATTACAAACTCAATCATGATCATTAGAAATAGCATCTATGTAACGCTTTTCTGTCAACAACTTCAGAATTATTAGCTGTGATGTGGCCAAATTTGATTAGACCATGTTTTTTTGGAGATAAGATAATATCTTTCTTCACTAAACGTATTCTTTTATGAACACAGATGCACACTGGTGGTTGGTGAAGACTTTGAATTTGTCAGTCAATTTTAGTACTGGTAATCCTTTCTGTTCTATGCAACCATGTCTTATAAGTGCTGTTATTTTATATAAATGAATCAGAAGTCACAGAAGCTTTCTTTCATCCAAACTTTCAGTGCAGTTAAAATAGTAGATAAAGGGATTAACAGTAACAGATGAATGTCACCATCACTAGAAGATATTCCTTCTTCAGGAGATCTGGTGGTGCAATGGTTAAGCGCTAGGCAGCTAAGCGAAAGGTTGGTGGTTTGCGTCCATAAATATTACAGCCAAAAAACTCTATGGGACAGTTCTAGTTTGTCATATGGGATTGCTATCAGTTGAAAAAGACTCAATGGCACCTAACAACAACAAAATTCTCTATCTCTATATATCACAGGATCATGACTCTGAAAAGCACATTATACTTGAAAACTCTAGAAATAAGAAAAAGAGAAGAAACAACAAGGAATTTTGAACTGAAGTATTTCGTATGGTAAGAAACTTAGTAAGTGATGTTAGCAATATCTTACTAAACTCAGTACTTTCAACAAGAAAAAATGAATAAATAAATCAAACTCTTACTGATCAAGCATTGTGCTTTGGTAAGTCAATGACAATTTGGTGTATCACTCCTTCCAGGTGCATATATTCCCAATGTGTGACACACAGCTTGACCAGCAGGGTCAATTTCCCTTACCCTCTCAGCTTGCCAAATTTAAGCCATGCAAAATCTATAAGAATAAATGGAGAGGCCAGATGATTGAACACCTAGGGAAGTTTAATTAAAGATAAGAAATTATTGATGAACTTGGTAATACCATACTTCACAGAGATCTTGCTTCAGAGGGGCTCTGTCCTCTCACATTTTCTCCAATAAGTCGTTTGCACAACAAATCTCATCTTAGCCTCTTTTCTGAGAGAATCTGAACTAACACAAATGGTACCAAGAGTAATTCGAAAAAAATATGTGGTAACATGAGAATTGGGAATAAACTCACTTACTGCCCCATAGATGAAGTGGATGTCATTCTAATTGGTAGATGAGGCACATAGCGTCCCTGGCACATGTGGGAAACTAATTGCTAAAGATTTCACTAGCAATGACCTGGAAATATACAGTCAGTGGAATGAGTTTCCATTAAAAGTGCAATGAGTCTGGCATTTGAAAGATATGAAGATCTGGCAACATCAAAAAAAATAAATAAATAGTGGACTTTACATTGTATTGATGCCCCACAGTGGGGTAATGAGAAAATGAAGGCTATAAGGAAGCAATTAAAGGCTAAATGGGTCTCTTTGGTAGCTTAAAAGCAAGACTTTATCTCCTGGAGTAGAAGAACAGACACAGAAGCAAATTGAAACTTTGGTCATTATAATTGCATAGCTCAAGAGAAACCTGAAAGCTCTTTTAAAGTAGGTCTTTCTGCTAAGGTAAATGTTCTGGATGGGAAAACCTGGGATCATGAAATATGGGCTGGGGACATCTGGAAGAATGTTGACTCTACAGTTTCCCCTGAATTTGCATAGCTTGCAGAGGTGATCCTCCCCTGCCCAGTAAGATCTATTCTTTCCATCATACTAGAAGTCACTACAGAAGCCTCTTCCTCACAAGGCAACATGTGCTTCCCTCAGGAGCAGCTTTACTTCTTTTTCTGTCTGGCAAGATAATAGCTAGAGTTAAATCCTACCATAACTTCGATGATGATAGTGGGACTGATAAGGGAGGAAAAAGTCAATATACGTGAAAATCAGGTAGCATTAGGTACTGTCAGAAATCAAGAATATATGACTGTGCTTGGATTTTGAAGGTATTTGATCAAAAGAAAGGATGTAAGCACAGAAAAGCAAGAATTCATTGACTTGGGGGCCCCTGCCTGGACTGGTATTTAAAACCCTGGCAAGGACCTCGTAGGATAGGGCAAAGTCTGAACTAGGGTTGCTCTTGTAAACCTGGACGAAGTGATGGCTAATTATAAACAAAATGTAAATGCCTGAGTTGCCCCTGGAAGTCAGTAGAGGAAGGAATAAAGAAGCTGAGGCAGGTGGGCATATTTGAATAAATACATTACGTGTTACTGAAAGATAGATGGTTTGAAACCACCAGTGCCTCCACGGTAGAAAAATATGACAGTTTGCTTCTGTAAAGATTTACAGCTTTGGAAACCCTATGGGGTTGCTATGAGTCAGAATTAACTCAAAGGCAGTGGGTTTTTGTTCTTGTCAGAAGACTCACTATAGAATTATGCTCCATGAAAGAGGACAGAGGATACACCATTTGCCAACACAACAAGGATCTGCTGATAAAAGTGGCATAAACATCACTGGGATGTTTATTGGTGGCTATCCTCTTTAGGCCAGGGATGACAGTAGTGAAGGTGATCTCAGACCTAAACTTGTTAATACCCATGGGATGATGGTACCCCTCAATAATTGAGGCCAGATGACAACACTTAAACACCATAAGTGAGGCGGCTGCACTCACTGTCAGAGAGGCAGTAATGACCAGAAAGGTCAGAGAGGCAGCCATGTAGAACTTAACCCACAAAGAGGTGTAGAGATGAATAATAAAGGGAGCTCCTAGGGACAAAATAGATGGGCAGCCAACAAGTGTCCTGCTTGATATCTACAATGGAAAAAAAAAAAAAAAGTAGAAGGAAAAAAAATGGAGATGCAGTGGGTTGGAGTTGTCATGTGAACAAACATTCAGTTTCTTGCTCAATTACCAGACCTAAGTCAATTTTTATGTTTGAAAACCATTGATTGAAAAGTGGTTGCGTCCCTAGGAGGAAGGATACTGTAAATTGTAGCATATGTCATATGACCGTACACTGAAGAAAATGATTACCCATACATTTTGAAGACAATTGGACATAGTGTGTTAGCGTGATTTGTCACTGAAGACCAAAAGCATTATCATTGCCCTGTGTTATAATGTACGTGACAGAAAATAAACGGAACACTGACTAAAATCTAATTCACAATGGGTCCAGTATGTCTATGGCTTATGAAACTAACGGCATCAATGAGAAAAAAGCTGCTAGCTCCCAGGCAGCCTTGGGAAGACACATGCATTCCATATAATGGAAAATAAACCCTACTAAGAATCAGTAACATGATACTTCAGTAAAGTTTTCAGGGTCCAGTGACTAGGGATGTGCTAAGATACCCCCAGCAAAGTAAAAGAAAAATTGATGCATCTTCTACCACAAAGAAGGAAACACAATACCTGCTGGCCTCTTTGGGATCTGGGAGCAACATAGTTCACACCTTGAAATACTGACCTGGACCATAAACCAGATGATATGGAAAGCTGCAAGCTTTGAGTGAGACCTGGAGTAGGAAAGGACCTGCGTTGCTGCAGTTGATCTTGGAGTCTCAATTCCCCTCATCTCAGCTATCATCTCAGCAGGGGTCTGTAGCTCATTCCACTAACTTCCCTTTTCTATATTTCTCCTCAGGAAGGGAGACTCATAGGAACCCAAGAGGACATGCTCCCTAAAGCTGCATGGAGAAGTAGGTCTTTGTGGCTCAAAGAGTGTACTATAGAAGACATAAAAATATTCCACTCAGATCTCTTGGTATGAGGAGCATAAATGGTGGATGACCCTAACTGTTGTGCTCTGAATCCAGTATCTTCATACTGATGTCTTGCTTCTCACAAGTTGCTCCCAGCCTATGATTGAGCATAGTGGATACTAAGGAAGACAAATCTGTGCAAAATGCAGGACTCCTCTGACAGGCAATGTGGCTCAGGGACTCATAGTTAACCTGACCAAAACATTCATAAGATGCACTGCAGTCTGAGACTCTTTCTACATATTCCTCTTCCTTCTCTTTCCCTTTAACAGGGGTCAGCCCTTCATCATGCTGATAGCTCTCACTGCCTCTTCCAGTCCCGTTGCTTTTTTCCCTTACAAGCATTTCTTCCAATAAATCTCTTGTACTTCTCTACCTGCTTTGGCACCCGCTTCTTAGAAGATCTGAACTAATGTTTTTTCCAGTAAGTATGAAACTGAGATGTTATTCCCAAAACGCACTCTCCAGGTAGTCATAGTGTTTATGGACTTGTGCTTCAATAAAGACATTTTAAAATTATATTAAGTGAATTTTATTCGTTAGCCACTCACATGGTAAAAGTTGATGGACACTGATTGTCCCTTTCTTGAAAAGCCAGTTCTGAAGTTTCTCTCTCACTGCAAACCAGTCTTTCTCCATACCTATACCTATAACCATGACTATCATTGTTTGTACATCCATCCATATCACTATGTATGTCTATAAGCTATACTTTATATAAAATTAAATACCTCTTAATATTTTCATGTGAGGAGGAGAGAAAGTGTTGAGAACAGAAATCTGGCCATGAATATATAACCGAAAGTTCCCTATGATTCACCAACATCTACGAATAAAGCCATTTTAACAGTAATAACGCAAATTTCAGTGTGCTAATGACTTCAGAGACCTTCCTCCCATGGGCTGCTGCTCTTCCAGTATTGCAAATGAGGTATGAATGGTGCAATCACTGGGCAATAATTGGAGAAGTTGTTCTTTTTGTTGAGGTTGTTCTGTATGCTATAAAAAGACTATGTGTGAAGCTACCTCATCCGGCTGGAGCTGTGTTATGTTCATGATCCATATGCATTAATGCTTTACTATGCTTTTTCCACCTAATAATGTTTATAACACTTCTCTACAAACACACTTCTTTTCCTTAAGATTAGTTGTTGATATTATTACATTAATCATTTTTAGATATGTATAGACTACATAATTTTGCTCTAAAATTAGATATCTTCATTTTCTGCTTCTAGATCCATCTGATCTTTCCTTCTAAAAATAATGGATTAACTAAATTCATTAGTGTGGTAAGCAGAAAGGTCCCCCAAAGATGCCCACATCCTAATCCCTGAATTCTGTACATATGTTGTGTTAGCAAAAGGACTTTGCGGAAGTAATCAAGGATACAGACTTTATGATAGGGAGATTATCCTGGATTATATGAGTGGACCAAATCTAATCACATGAGCTTGTAAAATTAGAAACTGTCCATGCAAGGCTTGGAGAAAGGCTGCTAGGAACTAAGGGCAACCCACAGCTAACAACAAGTAAGAAAACAGGAACTTCAGTCCTACAAGCACAAGGAGTTGGATTTTACAATAACCTGAATGAGCTTGTGTTATTCAAATGAGTAAAAAATGTCCTCTGTGTATTGGCCCCAAGTTGTCTTCTTATAGCAAGATGACACCGGTTAGCCCAAAAAAAGCCTACCGGCTCTGAGCTCGAAGTTGTACACATCTACTTATTTTTTAAAATAGTCCAAATAAACAGATTTTTAGCCACTTAGAATCTGCCTGCTTTATATACCCCCCAAAGCTGCACTCAACTTCTGCTAGCCCATGGTAAGATAAAATTCTCTAGTTGTAAGGACCCTAGGATTCTGCTGTTCTTAGGAGCTCTCTGACTCAGTAACTCCTCACCTTGGTGCAAGAGGACATTGCCTAGGGATATGTTAGCTATTCACCCTTTCTCCTCTTCCTGGGGGGTTTTGCATGCTCTCTTCCTCTCTGGTGACTCCATGCGCCCCTTGCGTCTGGAACACCTTTTGTTGTGGCTTATGCCCTTATCCCCTTGCATGCTACTTTAATGCTTTGGCCCCAATAAATAGTTTGTTGTGTAATGCTGCTATCTCATAGTTACATCTTTCTTTTTGATCATCCCTGAATTCCCTTGGACTCACTTCAGCTTGGAAGTAGATTCTTCCCAGAACTCCCCTATAACAGCCCAGCCAACTGCCACCATGTTAAATCAGGACCACTGAAAACAGGCAAGCCAACCTGACTTCTAACCTATAAATTTGTTTTGTTTTAAGCCACTAAGTTTGTGATAATTTGTTATGGCAGCAATAGAAAACTAATACATGAGCTATGTATAATCACCTCTTTTTTTTTTGCCCACCTCAGGCAAGTGTAATTGTCTGCTGTTCTGTGCAACCTATGTATTGTCTTTATTTAGTTATTATTTTATTAGACTTTATATAACATTTTTAAATGGTCAACTTTCTTTCTAACTAGTCTGTGAGATTCTCAAGGGCTTCATTTACCTTTGAATTGCTGGTACCTAGCCCTGGTGACAGAGTGGTAAAATCACCAGCCACTTCACAGGAGGAAGATGTGGCAGTCTGCCTCCGTAAAAGGTTTACAGCCTTGAAAACTCTATGGGGCAGTTCTGTTCTGTCCTATAGGGTTGCTAAAGACTCAGAATCAACACGATGGCAACGGGTTTGGTTTTGACTTTTTGAGTGTGGTGGCTGGAACATTTGAAATAAATACAGAACATGGTATTCAGCACAGGTGCAATTGGTACAATATTTCACCCGTGTGTAAGTGGTATAAAGACACCATAAGTGAGCAAATGCTTAAGTTACTTTACTTACTTCTTGAAAAATATTCAGCCTTAGCTTTAAGTGAGTTAGTAAATTTTTTTAATTTAAATAATATTGGTTTCTCCATATAAACTCCAAAATGCTCAGAAAAACTTTAGCAGAAATCTATTTATGTATTTCTACAGAAACATGCCTTAAATACTGATTCCTAAAAGGCTTTTATGCCTATATATTTTTCCTGTAAGGATGAAAAAAAAAGTTTTTGTCTTGGGTAAGTTGTATTCAAACACAACTTTTAACAGTATCAGTTAGTTGTATTGTTATTTAATATTAAAGAATATTTCACAATGAGTTTCACAGCTGATTAGATGATTGTATAATATAGAGTGGATGTTGTCATTAATCATTGCTGAAATCCAAAAGCAAATCAGGACTTTCATTACAAAAGCTTGAGTACTCTTGCAAGTGTCACACTTTCTATAAGCATTGTTTGTCAGTTTTCTGCGTGTTATAAGATGTCTGGGTTTTTCTGAAGTTTGCAATACGCATAACCTAGGTAATGTGACTCCTATTTTAATTATTCACATATAACTTATAGTCATGTGCTGGGAAGAGTAAATACTTAAGAAATGGTAGTGACCATTGTAGTAGTTTTTATGATTTATTGTTAGTTAATTAGTTAATAATGGTTTTTGGATTGTCATGTGATGCTTATATATAAATAAGATCCTTATGTATGGATATTTGACTCTCTGAGGAAAAGATGTATGCAGTTATCTGAAGCCATGTTTGACATTTGCACCACTTATTTATTGCTGTGTAACAAATTACTTCAAAAGATAATGGCTTTTACACCAATGCTCACTGCAGCACTTTTTACAATAACCAAAAGGTGGAAACAGCTGAAAAGTCCATCAGTAGATGAATGGATAAACAAAATGTGGTATATACACACAACGAACTACCACTCAGTCATAAAGAGAAATGAAGTCCTGATGCATACCACAACATGGATGAACCTTGAAAACAGCATGTTGAGAGAAATGTCAGTCACAAAAGGATAAATGCTGTATAATCTCACTTATATGAAATAATAAACATATAGAAACCAAAGATTATTAGTGGTTACCAAGGATGGTAGGGGACAAGAAGGGGTTGCTTAGATGGCATAGACCTTATGTTAATGGTGGTGGAATTATTTAGAAAAGGACAGCAACAATGGTTGCACAATTTATAGAATGTAATCTGTGTTACTGAATTGTACATATAGAAATTGTTGAGATGTTTTATTGTTGGTGTATGGTTTATTATGTATATTTTCACCACAATAGAAAAAAAAAAAAAGGTAATGGCCTATATCAACCTTTTTAATATAGCTCCCTTAGTTGTTGGACAGGGATTCTAGCAGGACTTCAGTGGGTGATTCTTCTATGTGGTGTCAGCGAAAGTCACTTGGTGGTGTTCAGCTGGAAGATAGGCTAGTTTGGAGAGTCCAAGATGGCTTTATTCACTTATCTGGTAGTTTGGCAGTAGGGGCTGGAAGACTGGTCTCAGCAGTTCTGTTAACTGAAGCACCTATAGGCAACTTCTTCAGCATGACTGTTTCAAGGACTCAGACTTCTTAGAGGTGATTTAGGACTCCCAGAGCAAGCATTCTAGCAAAAAAGAAAGAAACTGATTGACCTTTTATAACATAAGCTTGAAATTCTAATGACATTACTTCCATTTTACTTTATTATCTAAAACAGTCACAAGCTTATCCTGCTTCCAGGTGGGGGATATTCTATAAGAAGAACATCACAGAATTTATAACTATGGTTTAAAACTGACATGATTGCATTTTTGGAGACACTTTTGTATCTGGCAAGTCAACTGCTGATAATAAAAATATTTCAATTAAACCAGAAACTGCGTGCTTAATGTATGCCAAAGTAGTAATGCAATGTAATGTTAGTAATGAAAAATAAAAATAAAGTGAGACTTTCTTCCACCTTTACAAATGCTTAATTATGATCTGTCTAAATACACAATTGAGGACATCATCAAACATTAGCATGTTATCCTCTTTTAATAAGAAAAAATATACCCACAATATAGTATTAAAATAGCACACTTCTATCATTACAAGTGATGTTTCTTTCCCAACTGGCTAGAGAGTTCATTTTATATCATATAAATTGATAACTGATATTATAGGTGAAATATCAGTTTTTCAATAATATCATAAATTTGCTTAAGTCTTCACCTTAGTGGAAACAGTAACAATGAATGGACTTGACACATGATGAGATGTCACAAAATGTCAGACTATGTACTTTTATGGGAAACATGATACTGAAATTCTTTTATCATATAAATTACCGAGAGCAAAGTGAATGGCATCAATGCTTCCCAAAGCGACCATTTGGGGATCTCACGTTTTATCATTTTCCAAACATTTTAAAGCGAAATTGCCCTCTTTGGCTTTTTCAAATTTTTTTTCTGTTTGTTTTATTTTCTGATAGTATCCTATTCTTGTTAACATAAAAGAAATTGTGTTGGGTGATGATGAAGAAAAGAGGCAAGGAATTAACAGCCCTCCAATAATATGGTCCTCTACTACTGCTAAACGAATCCTGGTTAACATCATTCTTCCATTAGAAACACAGTAGATGACAGCTAAAATAAACAAATACTCACACACGCTAGTAATGAATCAATCTCTTCCTGAAATATATATTAAATATATACTAACAAATTTCTTCCTGAAGACAACAAAAGCAACCTGTGGCCATCGAGTTGATTACTACTCATAGTGACCCTATAAGGCAGAGTAGAACTGCCCAACAGGGTTTCCAAGGCTGTAAGTCTTTATGGAAGCAGACTGCCACATCTTTCCCCTGTGGAGCTGCTGGTGGGTTTGAAGCACTAACCTTTCAGTTACCAGCTGAGCACTTTAACCACTGTGCCCTCCTGAAGACAGAAGGATGTTAATCTCCATAACTGTAAAATGATTAACAATGAATAATTTTGAGTTCACGTTTTTAAATAAGGTAAAGACAAATTCTGGTGAAACAACCAAAATATCTTAAATGTTTGTTCTCCAAAATTTTCTCTGAGACAGTAATTTCCTTTTTTATTTTTCCACAGCAAAAAACTAAGAACAATATTAGAGGCATACACAAGAGAGAGGAAACAAGGACATATGTGGGCATGCACACCTGTACAAAAATAATTTCTACATTTAACTCAAAGGTCCCAAGTAAGTGTATTCTGCTATACCTTCTTTTTATCTATTTCTTCTGAAAAAGAAAAGATAACACCTTGATAGATAAGGTGTGCCTGACCCAAGTCATGGTCTTTTCAATCTCCACATACGCATGCAAAAGCTAGACAATAAAAAAGAAAACTTGAAGAAGAATTAATGCATTTAAATTGTGGTGTTGGAAAATAATACTGAATATACTACAGACTACCAGAAAAACTAACAAATCAGTCTTAGAAGATATATAGTCACAATGCTCCTTAGAAGCTGAGATGGAGAGACTTCAGCTCACTTACTTTGAACACACCAACAGGAAAGACCAATAGCTAGAAAGAGACATCATGGTTGGTAAAGTGGAAGGTCAACAAAGGTGAGAGAAGCCCTCAGTGAGATGGATTATCACAGTGAATGAAACGATGGACTCAAATATAGTAATGATCATGAAGACGGTACAAGACCAGACAGTGTTTTGTTCTGTTATACCTAAGTTCTCCATGAGTTGGAGCTTACTCTACAGCAACAAACAACAACAATATTTCTTCTGAGACAGTAACACAAAATGTTGATAATCTTAGTATAATATATATTTAACTGAACGTCTATTCATTTAAACAATGAATAATATGTTTTCATCTGATAATGTTAAATAATAATAATAATATAGTAAAATAGCATAAATAAACATCTATTATAAGTCCAGGATAGGGGTTATTAGGATGGGGGAAAATATTTTGATTGCCGTAGGTTTTTCAACTACTGGCAACTGTGGGCTAAAGGCCAAAAATATGTAATGTTACTTCCTGTGAATCATACCCAACATATGAATGCTCAAAAATGGTTAAACTTACATTCAAGATAATCTAATCTAATCTAACGTCTTATTTGCTTCAAAGCAGAAGTGACCTGAGAATGCCAAACATTTTCAAGATTGTAAAGTATCTGGATCCCACAATCTTGTATTCTTGTCTGCATTTAGTAACGTTTATTTGAATATCGTATTATTAACTTAAGGAAAAAAGACCTGACAATCTGCTCCTTTAAAGCTTACAGCCTAGGAAACCCCATAGGGCAGTTCTACTCTATCCTATAAGGTCACCATGAGTCAGAATCCACTCGATAGCACACAACAACAATCATTAACATACATTTGAAGCAGGTCTCAGCACTGAAAAAGGTAAATCAAAACCAAATACAACAAAACAACAAAAACAGGACAACTTCTCTAAAATAAAGAAATAGCTAATAAGTTACTGGGGACATTGGTAGCTGAGTGGTAGAATTGTTGCCTTCCATGCAAGAGACATGAAGCCACCACCTGCTACCAGTGGCGGCTTTCATGTTGCTATGATGATAAACATTTTTAGTGACTCTCCAGATTAAGATGGACTAGAAATAAAGGTGATCTACTTCCAAAAATTAGCCAGTGAAAACAATATGAATCAAAATGGTCCTATCTGCAACTGATCATGGGGATGGTGCAGGAACAAGCAACGTTTCATTCTATTCTGCATGGTGTCATCATGAGTCAGGGGCCAACTTGAAGGTAGCTAACAACAAAAATAATAAACTACCAAATAAATACTTAAACATCCTTCCTAGAAAGAAAAAGGTATGGCGACTGACCTTGTATTTCTTATGTATAATTTAGTGCACTAAGTACATATGCCCCTCTGCATCCATCAGTTTGTCATACTGTGGGGGCTTGTGCGTTGCTGTGATGCTGGAAGCTATGTCACTGGTATTCAAATGCCAGCAGGGTCACCCATGGTGGATAGATTTCAGCTGAGTTTCCAGACTAAGACAGACTAGGAAGAAGGAGCCGGCAGTCTACTTCTGAAAAGAATTAGCCAGTGAAAATGTTATGAATAGCAGCAGAACATTGTCTGACATAATGCTGGAAGATGAGACCCTCAGGTTGGAAGGCACTCAATATATGACTAGAGAAGAGCTGCCTCCTCAAAGTAGAGTCAATCTTAATGACATGGATGGAGTCAAGCATTTGGGACTTTCATTTGCTGATGTGGCACAACTCAAAACTAGAAGAAACAGCTGTAAACATCCATTAATAATCAGAACTTTGAATATACAAAGTATGAATCTAGGAAAATTGAAAGTCATTAAAAAATGAAATGGAAAGCAGAAACATTGATATCCTAGGCATTAGTGAGCTGAAATGGACAGGTATTGGCCATTTTGAATCAGATAATCAGATGGTCTACTATGCAAGGAATGACAACTTGAAGAGGACTAGCGCTGCATTCATTATCAAAAAGAATATTTCAAGATCTATCCTGAAGTACAAGGCTATCAGTGATAAGATAATAGCCATAGATCTACAAGGAAGACCAGTTAATATGACTATTATTCTTATTTATACACCAACCACTAAGGCCAAAGATGAAGAAATTAAAGATTTTTACCGACTTTTGCAGTCTGAAAGTGATCGAACATGCAATCAGGATGCACTGATAATAACTGGTGATTGGAATGCGAAAAATTGGAAACAAAGAAGTAGGATCGGTGGTTGGAAAACATGGCCTTGGTAATAGAAACGATGCCAGAGATCACATGACAGAATTTTGCAAGACCAACGACTTATTCATTGCAAATACCTTCTTTCACCAACATTAACGGCGACTATACTCATGTACCTTGCCAGATGGAATACACAGGAATCAAATTGACAACATCTGTGGAAAAAGATGGAAAAACTCAATATCATCAGTCAGAACAAGGCCAGGGTCCAGCTGTGGAACAGACCATCAACTGGTCATATGCAAATTCAAATTGAAGCTGAAGAAAATTAAAACAATTCACCAGAGTCAAAGTACAACCTTGAGTATATCCCACCTGAGTTTAGAGACCATCTCAAGAATACATTTGACAAGTTGAACACTAATTACTAAAGACCAGACTAGTTGTGGAATGACATCCAGGACATCATACATGAAGAAAGCAAGAGGTCATTAAAATGACAGGAAAGAAAGAAAATACCTAAATGGATGTCAGAAGAAACTATGAAGCTTGCTCTTGAATGTTGGGTGGCTAAAGCAAAAGGAAGAAATGATGAAGTAAAAGAACTGAACAAAAGATTTCAAAGGGCAGCTCCAGAAGACAAAGTAAAGTATTATAATGACAGGTGCAAAGATCTGGAGAAGGAAAATGAAAATGGAAGAACACGCTCAGCATTTCTCAAGCTGAAAGAACTGAAGAAAAATTCAAGCCTCGAGTTGCAATATTGAAGGATGTGACGGGGAAAATATTAAGCAACATAGGAAGTATCCAGAGAAGATGGAACGAATACACAGAGTCACTATACCAAAAAGAATTGGTCAATGTTCAACCATTTCAGGAGGTAGCATATGAGCAGGAATCAATGGTACTGAAGGAAGAAGTTCAAGCTGCACTGAAGGCATTGGCAAAATACAAGGCTCCGGGAATTGACAGAATACCAGTTGAGATATTTCAACAAACCAGTACAGCCCTGGAAGTGCTCACTCATCTACGACAAGACGTTTGGAAGACAGCTACCTGGGCAACCAACAGGAAGAGATACATATTTATGCCTATTCCCAAGAAAAGTGATCCTGCTGAATGCAGAAATAATCAAACAATATCATTAATATCACACGCAAGTAAAATTTTGCTGAAGATCATTCAAAAGCAACTGCAGCAGTATATCAACAGGGAACGGCCAGAAATTCATGCTGGATTCAGAAGACGATATGGAACCAGGGATATCATTGGTGATGTCATATGGATCCTGGCTGAAAGCAGAGAATACCAGAAAGATATTTACCTGTGTTTTATTGACTATGCAAAGGCATTCGACTGTGTACATCATCACAAATTATGGATAAGATTGTGAAGATTAGGAATTCCAGAATGCTTAATTATGCTCATGAGGAACCTGTACATAGACCAAGAGGCAGTAGTTTAAACAGAACAAGGGGATACTGCATGGTTTAAAGTCAGGAAAAGTGTGCATCAGTGTTATATCTTTTCATCATATCTGTTCAATCTTTATGCTAAGCAAATAATCCATGAAGCTGGACTATATGAAGAAGATCAGGGCATCAGGATTGCAGGAAGACTTATCAACAACCTGCAATACGCAGATGACACAACTTTGCTTGTTGAAAGTGAAAAGGACTTGAAGTACTTACTGACGACGACCAAAGACTATAGTCTTCATTATGGATTACAACTCAACAACAACAACAACAACCAAAATCCTCACAGCTGGACCAATAGGCAACATCATGATAAATGGAGAAAAGATTGAAGTTGTCAAGAATTTCATTTTACTTGGATCCACAATCAACACCCACGGAAGCAGTGATTAAGAAATCAAACGATGCATTGCTTTTGGCAAATCTGCTACAAAGGACCTCTTTAAAGTGTTAAAAAGCAAAGATGTCACCTTGAAGACTAAGGTGCGCCTGACCCAAGTCATGGTGCTTTCAATCACCTCATATGCAAGTGAAAGGTGGACAATGAATAAGGAAAACTGAAGAGAAAATTATGACTTTAAATTGTGGTGTTGAAGAAGAATATTGAATGTACCAAGGACTGCCAAAAGAATGAAAATATCTGTCTTGGCAGAAGTACTACCAGAATGCTCCTTAGAAGCAAGAATGGCGAGACTATGTCTCACATGCTTTGGACATGTTGTCAGGAAGTATCAGTCCCTGGAGGAGGACATCATGCTTCGTAAAGTAGAGGGTCATCGAAAACGAGGAAGACCCTCAATGAGATGGTTTGACACAGTGACTGCAACAATGGGCTTAAGCATAACAATGATTGTGAGGATGGCACAGGTCCGGGCAGTGTTTTGTTCTATTGTACATAGGGCTGCCATGAGTCATAACTGACTTGACAGCACCTAATAACAACAAAGTACATATGCAGTGTTGTATTAAATAACAGCCATGTAAAAAATTAAAATTTGAAGCCACCTTTCAGGCAACATGATTAAATAAAATAATCTTGAATGTTTACATATTTATTATATACATTTTTGATCTTCTTTACTTTTAAAAATTAGCAGAAAGATTGTCATATTTATTACCTGTGACAGTTAATTTTATGTGTCAACTTGTCTAGGCTATGGTCCCTAGTTGTTTGGCTAAACACTAGTTTATTTTCTATTATGGAGTATTTACATGTGCTGTTATAGAGTATTAAATATGATTAAATAAGCAGATTAAGTTCCATAATGCAATGTAAAATAATGTAATCAAGTTATATCTAATGTAATCAGCTTCCACAATGCAATGTAATCAATCAGTCATTTGAGTTCATACCAGTGTAGGGTGGTTCCTAAACCTAATCACCTCTGAGTTACAAAAAGAGCAGATTGGATACAGACACACACACACATATAAAAACAGGAAGACAGAGGACATGGGAGGATCTTCTACAAGCAAAAGAATACCAAGGATCATCAGCAGACACTAGAAACTAGGACAGAGGCCTACACAATGAATCAACATGACCGAGTCCTTTTTGACTTTTAGCCTCCAGCACTGTGAGAAAATAAATTTCTGTTCTTTAAAGTCTCCCACTTGTGATATTTGTGTTGTAACAGCACTGGGTGACTATGAAAGGACCTCAAGTGATAAAATTTAGCTGCGACATTATTTTCTTATATATTTCATCAAAACAGGAATTGTACTTTGTTTTATGCTTAAGTTTATGTAATATTTTAAAACCCTCTATGATATAAACCAAAAAAAACCAAACCCATTACCGTCGTCGATTTCCACTCATAGTGACCCCATAGGACAGAGTAAAACGGCTCCATAGGGTTTCTAAAGAGCAGTTGGTGGATTCAAACTGCTGACATTTTGGTTAGCAGTCAAGCTTTTAACTACTGTGCCACAAGGGCTCCTATGATATAAGGCAATGAAATATTAATGAAATCAATCAAACAAACTCAATTTGAATCTTAATCCCACCATATACTCACTGGGTGATGTTGGACGTCTGTTTAACTTATTTCCCTCTCAGTTTCTATCTCTGTAGAAAGTGGATAATAATAGGACACCCATTAAAAGATTGTGATGAGGATTTAGTGAGTGCACACAGTTGCTAATGGACGATATATTTATATCCTCTAGTACCGGGCAAAATAACTCAGCTCCGGGAGTCAGAGATGGCTGGACAATGTCCCTGGAGGGACCTATTGTAACAACTTACCTAACATTATTAGACTTCATCACAAACCATAAGTGCCCTTGATTTCTAATTCTTTCCAGTAACTAATCGGAATCAAGGAAAAAAGAAAGCCTCAAGGCTGTTCTCACTAAGTGACAATTAAAATTGAGCTTAGACAGATAGCAATGCCAAGGTTTATTTGCAGTATAAAAGTGGTACAGGCATTCTTAATTCATTCAAAATAGAATCCCAATGAGCAATGTCCTAGTAAGAGAGGATTAGCAGGCTTCCCTTTACTAGTCACGTACTTGCTCTTCTCCCTCCCCCTACTCACCCACCAAAATACAATGAATTTAATATACAGTAATTAATTTCTCAGGTTGAAGTTTTGTCCCAGTATTTACTTTTATTATGACATGGTTTCTGACAAGTGAGATTCCTGTGATCAATCAGATATGTGTTAACTTGGTTTCTCAGATCCCCAGCGGAGGGAAAGTGCCTCTATAATGATTTCAGTTCATATAAACCAGAGTATTAAGTATTAATCTGAAATGTAGAAAGTAAACAAACAAACAAAAAACCCCGAAACTGAAGAATACATTACTTTTCTTAGATTCCAGTGGCCATCGACCCTGGAAAGGAAGTAGATTAAGACTTAATGCTAAAACACTCTGTCATCTTGACTATTCTCAATTCCTTCAACTCTTGTTTGCTAGAAGAAATAACTAAGCTAACCATGACAACACCTCCATGCTGCTACAGAGGAAACACTCAGCTCAGTAGAAGGAGACGAAAAAGCTGGAAGTATTTGTGAATGGGAAGAATTTGTGTTAAAAAAAAAAATCTAAAACTTGGAAAAAGGCACAAGACATTACTGGGTGTTCCTTCCATATAGTGCTGAGCTTGAATTTTTGATTTATTGTCTATTAACTAGGCTGTTTTACAATTCTAGGAGTATAGTTTCATTGTAGATTTTTGTCTAGAAGAGATGAAATTAATTATTTTTGTAGAATAGATAACTCTAAATTTTATGGTTCATGTCATTGCAGGATGTTAAGCAGTTTTGTATCCTACCCAATGATTTTAGCCTATTGCTGTTAAGTGCCATCGAGTGGCTCCAACTCATAGTGACCCTATGTACAATAGAATGAAACATTGCTTGGTCCTTCACCATCCCCACAATCATTAATATGTTTGAGCCCATTGTTGCAAACACCGTGTCAATCCAAATCATTCAGGGTCTTCCTCTCTTTTGCTGACCCTCTACTTTACCAAGCATGATGTCCTTTCCAGGGACTGGTCCCTCCTGATAACATGTCCAAAGTAAGTGAGAAGATGTCTTTCCATCCTTGCTTCTAAGGAGCATTCTGGCTGTGCTTCTTTCAAGACAGATTTGTTTGTTCTTCTGTCAGTCCGTGGTATATTCAATATTCCTTGGCAACGTCACAGTTTAAATGTATCAATTTTTCATCAGTCTTCCTTTTTGTTGTCTAGCTTCACATGTGTATGAGGCGATTGAAAATAGCAAGGCTTGTTTTAACATGCACCTTAGTCACCAAAGTGACATCTTTGCTTTTTAACACTTTAAAGTGATCTTTTGTGGCAAATTTGTTAAATGCAATCCATCATTAAATTTATTGGCTGTTGCTTCCATGGGTATTGATTGTTGATGCAAGGAAAATGAAATCTTTGACAACTTCAATTTCTTTTCCATTTATCATGATGTTGTTTATGGGCCGGTTGTAAGAATCTTGTTTTCTTTATGTTGAGATGTAAACAATACCAAAGGCTGTAGTCTTTGATCTTTATCAGTAAGTGCTTCAAGTCAACTTCATTTTCACTTTCAGCAAGCAGGGTTGTGCCATCTGTGTATCACAGGTTGTTAATGAGTCTTCTTACAATTCTGATGACCTGTCTTCTTCATATAGTTCAGCTTCATGGATTGTTTTTTCAGTATACAGATTGAATAAATGTGGGGAAAAGATACAACTCTGCCTCACATGTTTTCCAAATTTTAAACCAAGAAGTATCCCCTTGTTCTGTTCCATCTACTACCTCTTGGTCTATGTACAGCTTCCACATGAGCACAATTATGTGTTCTGAAATTCCCTTTTCTATCCCCTTATTAAATTGCTTATACATGGCTTTAATATTTTACTGGCTCACTTATTAATTAATGAACCAAATAAAATCTTAGAAATGTGTCCATGTTATATTACAAGAGAGTTATGATATTACCTTTATGAAAATTATATTTTATGTCTATCTTTACAAGAATAAGCCTTGTAGGTGCAATGGTTATGAGTTCAGCTGCTAACCAATAGATGAGTGGTTCGAAACCACCAGCCATTCCGAGGGAGAAAAGACCTGGTCATCTGCTCCCAGAAAGATTATCATCTATGAAACCCTAGGAAACAGCTCTACTCTGTCACATATAGAGTCGCTATGAGTCAAAACTGACTCAATGGCACACAGTAACAACATCTTTACTAGGGCCAAAAAGGTCTAACTAGAGACTGTTAGAGAACTAAAACTATCACATGAATATTCAAAAAGAAAATAGTCTTAATTGTTAATCAGCTCCTGTTTCCTCCGTTATTGTGAAGATTTCAGGTAACTGTCAAATAAGAAAATTTAAAGAAGCAAGAGGGGCTAGATAGATAAACATTAAAAAGATCTGAATCAGATATCTGACAGGTGGGACAATGACATCAACTACATTCTGGTGGGAGGGTTTTTATTTCTTTATTGGAATTGTTAAGGAGACTTTGGAGCGGATGTGAAGACACAGAAATATAAAGATTGGGATTAACAGCCAAAAAAGATTGTTAAACATTTTGTTGTGCTTAATGAGAATATATCTTTTCATGAACCACATAAAGCCAAGCGTGGTTTTTGCTTTTTGTTGTTTCTTTGTACATTTTAGAGAATTTCTCAGGCATAATATTTGTCAGTATGTGTTCAAAGTATTAAATTTACTGCTGGGCATTTATGCTTCTAATAAAACCATTTCAAGTATTTATATTCCATAGGGCACTTTACAGAAGGAACAACAACAACAACAAAAAATGACTCGATTGTTACCGTGGATACAACCTGGGAAGATCTTGCTAAAGATTATTAAGGAAGTAATTAGACTGGTTAAATGATCTTGCCACTTAAAATAGTTGGTTTGACGTTGTTAGGCTAGGCATAAAACTGACTGACATCTAGGTTATAATCTAGACTCCCCAAAATTTTTATTTATCATATCTAACAATAAAGTCCTGCCCCAGATTATCTTATAAAAAAAAATGAGTACTCAGAATGATATTATGACAATTAATACAAACAACAATGAAATTCTGAAATTAAAAGCAAAAAAGAAATACACACCCTCAAATCCCCACACACGTATGCAAGTATTTTACAATGTACCTATTTATCATTAACGCTAAGGTCAGATGAACAGCTCTTGAATGAGATATAATTCTTGTAATTCCTCCCTCAAGCATTTCAGAGCCGCCCTGGGCAGTACTTAGTTTTTAGTATGTGGTTTCAGAGAGGCTTTCCTAAAGGCCTTTACTTGTCTGTTAAATATTTAATGCCCTTCAGCTTCTCCACTCCTCCTGTTCACTATTTCTCAATTCCCAAATTCTACCCACTTTTTGACACCTATTTCAAACGCTGCATCCTCAGTGAAGTACTTTTGATACTCAGTCTGAAGAACTTCCTCTCTCCTCTGATGTTTCATAGCATTTTTTGTTATATTTTTCTTAAGTCATGCATCGTTTGCTACCATCTAGTAAGTGCATTTACACCTTTCCTCCTTATTGGACCATAACTTCCTTTTGTACAATGGCATTTCATTCTCTAAACAATTCCATTTTAATTTTCTTCTGTTGCCTGAATCAATACATCTACATGTTCATGGTCTAACCGAGATTTTGCAGAACATGAAAAGCAATCAGATGTCCTCCCCGCTCTACTAAGGATGATGTCTGACATTGGTAATCCATCTCCACTACAAAAGTGACCATTATAGCTGTGTTTTTCTTTCTTGATTACAGGAAAACTAAAGTTGACAAGAGAAGTATGGTAGCAGCTGGGTGTCCCTTTAGTCCTCTAAAAAGTCTTGATAGCATCTTCTTCCCAACAGGACAGAGGACTGAAAGTTAATTTCCTTTTACAATCACATGCCCCTGAAGTAACTACAGCTTTTCAAGTAAGTAACAGTTTTTGTTTTTGTTTTCCGTGCTGACAGATAGCCTCTGTACAGTTTCAAACTCTTGTGCCAGAAGCATTACCTTTGCTTTAATAGACTGATCTATGAGAATTAACATGCAATTTGAATTACAACCTGCCTCCTGCTTCTTAGAAGCCTGGGTCTTCCAGTCTCTACAAGTAGTTGCTACATTTTTCAGAGAGGAGTCCCTCCTCTCTTCCTCTTCAAATCTGAAAGCAGCTGTATGTCTGTGGTTTAGTGCACAAACTTTAATGGAGTCATTGATCCTTGGTTCTGCCTACAGCTCCTCTGCATCCAGTATAACTAATTGTCGTGTTACAACACCAAATGTGTAATAGCAGTCACTTCAGTCAACTTATTACAATGAATATTTTCATTCAATGTTATCAGTATGGGTCAGTGGACACAATGCAGGGCAGAGATTTAAGGACTGATGGCTACACAATAGCCATAAGACCTTGGACGAAAAAAGTAAAAAAAAGAAAAGCCATATAATTTTTTAAGTATACATTTTTTATTGTGTCTGCCTTGTCTACATTACAAAACTTTATAAAAAATTAATCATGTGATACTATATGTGAAAAAGCCATATATATGTTATAACATCATATAAACATACAGCTATAGTCATTACTTTATATGAATATATTTATTTGCTCTGATTAAACCTCAAGATAGGATTATTTTACAATTTAACACACATTACTATTCTCTTCACTTATATAGGTGTGCTAGCAAACCTCTAAAACTGAGCCACTTGGCATAATAAAATGGCTGACACAAGGTCTGAATCAAAACTCCGTTTTATTACAAGCTCTTGCTTCTGCATTCCCAAGAATGTAACCTTGACTTCTTTCCATTGAAATGCATAGGGCTTTGGGCCTCTGGTTGGGTGGAACCAGGGGAGCTTGGTGGCCATCAGTCATCTTGTTTAACCAGCTTGGCTCTTGCTCCAAGCTACTCTTGGCAAATAAGTCTGGAGGTCAGGAATGTGACTGTAGGAGAACAAGTTTACTCAACATGTTTCAGGAAGAAGATAGTTGAAAATAGAATTGCTGATGACATACCCACCTTGTGGCTGTAACCATGTGACCACCATGCACACCCCTTCCCCATTTTTACTATAAAAGCACACCTCTTCCTCCATACTTCACAGCAACGTTTCATTCTCTACAGGGTTGCTGCCCTATTTGCAATTTTTTTTTATTCCTCAATAAATTTATTTACTTTTATTTTAACAGTGTACGTATTCTTACTCTTTGACATTTTCTGGTGTCAGATAAGTGGGATTCAAAGGTGCGTTATCTTCAGTGGCCCCTGAGAGTTTGAGGATCCAGAGCTTGGGTACACAGGTCTCTTGAGTGCTTCCATCTCCATGGACTCTTGGGAGTCATCCCAGATAAAAAGTCTCTAGAATTGAGCTCCACTTCCTTGCACTGATGCTTTTCAGGATTTATTGTTGGACTTCTTTTGTACTTTCATTTTCAGTTTATACTCTAAACATTTTGCAAGTTCATTTCCAAATTAAGTTTGGTGAGGCTACTGCTGCAATTCTCCCAAGTCTAATAAGCCAAAAAAATCAGGGGCACAGGATGACCAGTTAAAAGCTAATAGGGTGGTTGCTGGCTGCTAAGCAGTTAAAGGCTCCTGTGACAGGACAAGCCAGATGCGAGGTGGGCAAGAACACGAGGCTGCCTACCAGCCGCAAGAAAATTCTAGTGCAGTGAATGAAAAGATACACATTGGTTCAAACAAAAACCATTCCACACCTTGTGGTAAACCCCTGACAGGACTCTACTTGACTTTGGGAGAGTCAAGATTTCAACCCATTAAGTCTGAACTCAACTTTTCTTTCTGAAATGCACATTCAGGTTTTAGCGTGTGTCAGTTCTCAGTGCACACTTAGGTTTCTGTGCACATTCAGGTTTCAATAGCACATGTGTTTACTGTTTTAGTAAGATGGGAAATACCACCTCTAAAGGCTCAGCTGGCCCACTTTTGAGCACTCTGGTTGCTTATATGAACAAACAATTTTGCCCCTGTACCTGCTTGTATCTGGAGCACTGGCATGATTTTGGAGCCCTGGTGGTTAAGATCTTGGCTGTTAATCAAAAGGTCAGCAGTTTGAATCCACTAGTCACTCCTTGGGAACCCTGTGAGACAGTTCTACTTTGTACTATAAGGTTGCTGTGAGTTGGAATTGATTCAATGGCAATGGGTTTTTTAATGGGTCATGATTTTACTAAAGATAGTTTAGAAAACCAGTAGCCACTGTGGAACTCTTTCGAGCTGGATAAACTTATTTTAGTGCACAGTAAATTAGAAAAGAAAGGCTCCCAGATTCTGTGACAACAATGGGATGCCTATTTTGACTGGTATTGGAATCCTTCAAAAAGACACCAGGAAAGTAAAATGACTTCCATGCAAGATAGTATCTCCAAATTAACTAAACAACAAAAGGAAATGCAGTGTAAATTGCCTGCTCCTGTTTCTCCTACTACCATTCCCTCTGCTCCTGTGCTGGTTGACTCTTCTTTGTATCCGTCTTTACCTTCTTACTTGCCCGCTAACATCCTCTCTGAGCTTTCCTTTTATCCTAAAGAACCTGCCAAGGAACAATTGGAGAAACCCATCACTATTGCCTTCATGGAGATGCCTTTTAAGATCAGTTATCCAGAAGTACAAATAAACCTCCCCATGTTATGTTTACTCCTTGGTCTAAAGTGAAACTTTTCACAATTGTGAAAGATTTTCCTAATTCTCATGAAAATCCCCAGAAGTTTACCCAGGAATTTAATATTTTAGGAGAAACATATGAGCCTGGCCCAGCACATTTATATAATTTAATAAATATGCTAGTAGGACCAAAGGATGCCCAAAGATGGATGAAAGAGGCCAATTAGAAAACCTCAGAAAGATCTTTAACTATAAGTGTCCCTGGTATGAAACTACTACAACAAAATAAAGCCATTGTTAAGTTACTTATAGATACCATTCCCAAAGCTTTTCCATTGAAAATTGACTAGGCTAAAGTTCAAAGCTGTAAATAAGAAAAAGATGAGAATGTTTACAACTATAGAAATCATTTAACCAACGTGGATCATAACAAATAACAGATAACATTGCAAAGAATGGGAATTCTAGAACACTCAATTGTGCTCATGAGGAACCTATACATAGGCCAGGAAGAAGTAATTAGAACAGAATGAGGGGATACTTTGGACATGCTATCAGGAGGGACCACTACCTGGGAAGGACATCATTCTTGGTAAAGTAGAGGGTCAGCGAGCAAGAGGAAGACCCTCAATGAAAGGGATTGACAAAATGGCTGCAACAATAGGCTAAACATAGCAAGGATAGTGAGTATGGCGCAGGACTGGGCAGTGTTTTGTTCTGTTGTATATGGGGTCATGCAATAGACTTGAAGGCACCTTACAACAACAAAAACTTTCCACTCTGGGGCTTCATATTCTGATGTAGTTGGGAAAGGACTAATATAAAATATCAAAATATGGTAATATACAATTTTCTACTGTGTGGAGTTCGTAAAATATTTCTATATCTGTATACCAATATTGTTTTTCCATCATATCATGCGTTAACAATGGTGGTCCGAAGTGTTAACTTAACTGGATTTTAACTTCTTATTGATCATCATTAGATACCAAGGCTACCCAAAATAAACATACTATATACATAAAACCTGAGGTTGCTTTAAATATATATCCTCAGGGAAAGTTCTATAGTCCTACTTTACCACTAGATTGCTACCTGTAGGCCATTTTATATAGAAATGAATGAATAGATGAAAAAAAAAAGTATGATGAGAAACAAATCAGAAAGAGATATAGTTATGTTGAGAATGGTATAAAGCCTTTTGAGGCCACTTTGGAAGATCATGGAGTATCAGAATCCATGGGTCTCATATTAGAAATGTACAAGTTGGGAACCTAGTCCTGAAGTATTTATGAATAGGAAATTTTTTTTAACTTAAACTTCCTATTTATGGAAATATAGCCAATGTATTTAACTAAACAAGAGTATGAACAACTATTCCAACTATTTACTTATTATTTTGTATATACATTTATATTCCAATTTGAATTATTTGTTATGTTCTGTATATGCCTTGAAGTCCCAGACATGATTTCATGCTTAGACTGAAATGATTTCCTAGAGTGTCTTTCTTGTTCTATATATTCTGTAAATTCTATCTAACCCTAGAAAATGTATTTAAACATTATATGATCAGTGTGGCCTTCTCTAATCTCATCAGCTCCATGAACTTTTTCTTCCTCTGGTTCCCTCTTATTCTTTATTTATACTCTTCCTGGGGCTGAAATCACTGTCTCCTGTAAGACTTATTTATAAGCATCTTAATCTCCCCTTTTGTGGAGCCCTGCAGGTGCAGTGGTTGAGAGCTATGGCTGCTAACCAAAAGGCTGTCAGTTTGAATCCACCAGCCGCTCCTTGGAAACCCTATGGGGCAGTTCTACTGTGTCGTATAGGGTTGCTATGAGTTGGAATCAACTAGACGGCAATGGGTTTAGTCTATTTTTTTTTTCTTTATATCCCTCAAAACCGTCATCCCCAGATCCCCACCACTACTTCTTTGTCCCTTGAAACATTTGGTTGTGTTCAGGAAACTTCTTAGCTTTTGGGTTAGTCCAGTTGTGCTGAAATCCCCTGTATTGGTGTTCTTCTTCCCTTCACCTAAGATTATTCTTATCTACTATCTAGTTAGTAAATACCCTTCTCCCTCCCTCCCCACCCTCGAACCATCGAAGAATGTTTTCCTCTGTGTTTAAACCATTTCTTGAGTTCTTATAATAGTGGTCTCATACAATATATGTCCTTTTGTGACTGACTAATTTCACTCACTAATGCCTTCCAGATTCATCCATGTTGTGAGACGTTTTGCAGATTCATCATTGTTCTTTATCATTACCTAGTATTCCATCGTGTGGATATACAATAATTTGTATATCCATTCGTCCATTGGTCACTGTCTTTGTCATCTAGTGCTTCTATAACAGGAATACCACAAGTGCATGGCTTTAACAAAGAGAAATTTATTTCCTCACAGTAAAATAGATTAAAAGTCCAAATTTAGGGCATCAGCTCCAGGGGAAGGCTTTCTCTGTTGGCTCAGGAGAAAGGTCCTTTCTGTCAATCTTCCCCTGGACTAGGAGCTTCTCCCTGCAAGAACCTTGAATCCAAAGGATGCACTCTGCTCCTGGCGCTGCTTTCTTGGTGGTATGAGATTCCCAACTTTGCTTGCTTCCCTTTACTTTTATCTCTTGTAAGATAAAAGATGGTGCAGGCCAGACCCCAGGGAAACTCCCTTTACATTGGATTAGAGATGTGACTTTAGTAAGGCTGTTACAATCCCATCCTAATCCTCTTTAACCCAAAATTACAATCACAAAATGGAGGACAACCACATAATACTGGGAATCATGACCCAGCCAAATTGATACACGCATTTTTGAGGGACATGATTCAATGCATGACAGACATCTAGGTTGTTTCCATCATTTTGCTATCGTGAACAGTGCTGCAATGAACATGGGTGTGCATATATCTATTCCTGTGACAGGTGTTATTTCTCTAGGATATACTCCGAGGAGTGGGATTGCTGGATCCTATGGTACTTCTATTACTATCTTTTTAAGGAAGCGCCAAGTTGATTTACAAAGTGGTTGTACCGTTTTACATTCCCACCAGCGTTGTTTAAGTGTTCCAGTCTCTTCACAACCTCTCCAACATTATTATTTTGTGTTTTTTGGATTAATGCTAGGCTTGTTGGGGTAAGATGGTATCTCACTGTAGTTTGATTTACATTTCTCTAGTGGCTAATGATCTTGAGCATTTCCTCATGTATCTGTTAGTTGCCTGAATGTCTTCTTTGGTGAAGTGCCTGTTCATATCCTTTGCCCATTTTAAAATTGGGTTAGTTGTCTTTTTGTTGTTGAGGTTTTGCAGTATCTTGTAGATTTTAGAGATTAGACCCTAATTGGATATGTCATAGCCAAAATTTTTTTCCCAGTCTGTAGGATGTCTTTTTATTCCTTTAGTGAAGTCTTTTGATGAGCATAAGTGTTGGATTTTTAGGAGCACTCAGTTATCTAGTTTCTCTTCTAGTGTTTGTGCATTGTTAATTATGTTTTGTATTCTGTTTATACCATGTACTAGGCTCCTAGCATTGTCTCTATTTTTTCCCATGATATTTATCATTTTAGATTTTATATTCAGGTCTTTGATCCATTTCGAGTTAGTTTTTGTGCATGGTGTGAGGTATGGGTCTTGTTTCAGTTTTTTGCAGATGGATATCCAGGTATGCCAGCACAGTTTGTTATTGAACTGTCTTTTCCCCATTTATGGACTTTGGGCTTTTGTCAAATACCAGCTGCTCACAGGTGGATAAATTTATGTCTGGTTTCTCAATTCTGTTCCATTGGTCAATGTGTCTGTTGTTGTACCAGTACCAGGCTGTTTTGACTACTGTGGCAGTATAATAAGTTCTAAAATCAGGTAGTGTGAGGCCTCCCACTTTGTTCTTCTTCTTCAGTAATGCTTTACTTATGCAGGGCCTCTTCCCTTTCCATAGGAAGTTGGTGATTTGTATCTGCATCTCATTTAAAAATGCCATTGGAATTTGGATCTGGATTGCATTGTATCTGCAGATCACTATGGATAAAATTGACATTTTCACAATGATGAATCTTCCTATTCATGAGCAAGGTTTTTCCACTTATGTAGGTCTCTTTTGGTTTCTTGCAGTAATGTAATTTTCTTCATACAGGTCTTTTATGTCTCTGGTTAGATTTATTTCTAAGTATTTTGTCTCTTGGGGGCTATCGTAAATGGTACTGATTTGGTGGTTTCCTCTTCAAAGTCCTCTTTGTTGGTGTACAGGAATCCAACTGAATTTTGTTAATCTTGTATCCTGATACTTCGCTGAAATCTTCTATAAGTTCCAGTAGTTTTCTTGTGAATTCTTTGTGGTTTTCTGTATATATGATCATATCATCTGCGAATACTGATACTTTTAGTTCTTACTTGCCAATTTGGATGGCCTTTATTTCTTTTTCTTGCCTTATTGCTCTGGCTAGGATCTCCAGCAAATGTTGAATAAGAGTGGTGATAAAGGGCATCCTTGTCTGGTTCCCATTCTCCAGGAGAATGCTTTCAGACTCTCTCCATTTAGGATGATATTGGCTGTTGGCTTTATATAAATACCATTAATTATGTTGAGGAATTTCCCTTCTATTCCTATTTTGCTGAGAGTTTTTATTTTTATTTTTTTTATTGTACTTTAGGTGAAGGTTTACAGAACAAATATTTTCTCAGTAAACGATCAGTACACATATTGTTTTATGACATTGGTTAACAACCCCATGACATGTCAACATGCTCCCTTCTCCGCTTTGGAGGACCTTTTTTTTTTTTTTTTGGTGAAAATATACATAGCCAAAGATACACCATTTCAAAAATTTCTACATGTACAACTCAGTGATGATGTTGATTACATTCTTCCAGTTGTGCTGCTATTCTCACTTTACAAGAAGGTTTACAGAAGAAAAAAGTTTCTCATTAAACAGTACACATATTGCCCTGTGACAATGGTTAAGAACCCCACTACATGTCAACACTGTCCTTACTCAACCTTGGGTTCCCTATCACCAGCTTTCCTGTCCCCTTCTGCCT
>NW_004443968.1:21712244-21724145 GCF_000243295.1 Trichechus manatus latirostris
AAATAATATTCTATTTTTTTTTTTGCCAGCAATTTTTTAAATTATCTCCTTGATTTCTTCTTTTGTTATAGGTTTATTTAGTTGTTCTATCTCTATTTGTGTTAGTTTAGGTAGGAAGTGTGTTTCTAGAAATTTGTCCATTTCCTTTAGGTTTTCTAATTTGTTGGCGTACAAGTTTTCGTAGTATTCTTTCATGATTCTTTTAATTTCAGTTGGATCTGTTGTGATATCACCCATTTCATTTCTTATTCAGGTTTTTTGCTTCCTCTCCTGTTTTTCTTTTGTCAGTTTGGCCAAAGGTTTATTGATTTTGCTGATCTTTTCAAAGAACCAGATTTTGGTCTTGTTAACTCTTTCAATTGTTTTTTGATTCTCTGTTTCATTTATTTCTGTTCTAATCTTTATTATTTCCTTTCTTCTTTTGCCCATGGGCTTCTTTTGCTGCTCTTTTTCTATTTGTTCAAGTTGTAGGGTTGTTGTTTTTATTTTGGCCCTTTCTTCTTTTGGAAGTGTTCATTTATTGCTATAAATTGACCTCTGAGCACGGCTTTTGCTGTGTCCAAAAAGTTCTGGTAGAATGTGTTTTCATTCTCATTTGATTCTATGAATTTCTTTATTCTGTACTTGATTTATTCTATAACCCAGTAGTTTTTGAGCAAGGTCTTGTTCATATTCCATGTCCTTGATTTTTTTTCCTTGATTTTTCTATTATTGTTTTCTACTTCTATGGCTTTATGGTCATAAAAGATGCTTTGTAATATTTCTATATTTTGGACTCTGGTAAGGCCTGCTTTGTGACCTAATATGTGGTCTATTCTGGAGAATGTTCCATGTGCATTGGAAAAGAAAGTATACTTGGCTGCTGTTGGGTGGAGTGTTTGGTATATGTCCATGAGAACAAGTTGGTTGATTGTGACATTTAAATCTTCTGTGTCTTTACTGAGCTTCTTTCTGGATGTTCTGACCTTCGCCGAAAGTGCTGTGTTGAATTTTCCTACTATTATTGTGGAATTATCTATTTCTTTTATCAATGCTGTTAGAATTTGTTTTATGTATTTTGGAGCCCTGTCATTGGGTGCATAAGTATTTATTATGTTTGTGTCCTACTGGTGTATTGACCCTTTAATCAGTATATAGTGTCTTTCCTCATCCTTAGTGGTGGATTTTGCTTTAAAATCTATTTTGTTAGAGATTAATATTGCCATTCCTGCTCTTTTTTGATTATTGTTTGCTTGATATATATTTTTCCATCCTTTGAGCTTTGGTTTTTTGTGTCTTTGAGTCTAAGGTGTGCCTCTTGTAGGCCACATATAGACAGATTGTGTTTTTTTATCCATTCTTTCTCTCTCTGTCTCTTTATTGGTGCATTTAATCAATTTACATTCAGCATAATCATTGATAGGTATGAGTTTAGTGCTGTCATTTTAATGTATTTTTTTGTGTTGTTGACAGTTTCTTTGTTTCATTTAATTTTCAGTCCTGAGTATTTTTTCTTTATGTATTTTCTTTTCATCTTCTTCATTATTGTTGATTTTGTATTTACTAAGTCTTTATGTTTTTCTTATTTTTTATTTTGATGTATAAGATTGTTAGTTTCCTCTGTGGTTACCTTAATATTTATCTCTCTTTTTCTAAGTTTATCCAATATTTTATTTCTTGATATTGCCTTGACCTCCTTTACATATGAAAGTTCTATGACTGCATTATTTAGTTCCTCTTTTTTTGTTTTAATGTTGTCATCTTTTACATATTGACATCTGTGTTTCCCTATTTTCAATACTTTAGCTTTGATTGTTTTTGTGACTTCCCTATTTGGTTGTTCTGTTCTAAGCTCTGAGTACTGAGAAAAAACCATGCTGAGTATTTTCTGTTATACTCCCTGTTTGGGTACTCCAATCACTCACAGGTTATTTTTCTTGATAGAGTCTCACATAATTCTTATTGTTTCTTAATTTTTTAAAGTTCATTTATCTGATTTTTCCTCAAATAAATTTTGTCAAGTGCTTTATCTTCAATTTCACTAATTCTGACTTCCATTGCTTCAATTCTGTTCCTATGACTTTCTATTGAGTTGTCTATTTCTGAAATTTAATTGTTAATCTTTTAGATTTCTGTTTCCTGTCTCTATGGATTCTTCCAGCCTGTTAAATTTGTCATTATGCTCATGTATAACCTTCTAAAACTCCTCTGTTGCTTTTTCAGTGTGTTCCTTGGCTTGTTCTGCATTTTGATTGATCTCCTTCCTGATCTCTTGAAGAGCTCTGTATATTAATCTTTTGAATTCTACCTCCGGTAACTCGAAAACCTTCTCTTGGTTTCTTGGTTCTTTGTACTGGTTGTTTGCTGAAGCCATCATGGTCTGCCTCTTTATGTTATTTGATATTGGACTGTCGTCTCTAAGCCATCAATAAGTTATCATATTTATTTATTTTATGTTTGCTTAAGGTGTCCTAGCTTCTTGTTTTGTTTCGTTTTGATATGCCCGAATAGGTTGGTCATGTGAGCTACTTTGATTATTGGTGTCTTTGAAGCTCTCACGTCTTGTCAGCAGGTGGTTAGAGCTGTTACTACGTATATGAGCCCAGGAATCCGTTTACTTTTCTTGTATGAACTCAGCTCAGGTATCTAGGTTGTTGGTCACTGAGTGTGTGGTGCAAGCTTTCACCTGCAGTCTTAGACAGTCAGGACTACATAGGGGTAATTGGAGTAGGCACAGATATCTGGCTGCAGTAGAGGTTTATGTGCTGAGCAAAGTGAAGGCTGAGGGCTGCCCCTGAGTGCCTAGGTGGAAGGCATGTCCGTGTTCCCTAGAGCATGCAGGTGGGTGGGTTTTGCAGCTGGACTTTTGGCACCCAATGCTGTTGGCTGTAAGGACTGGAAGTCACCACTTATTCTTGGACCCCTGTCATGGATGGCTAGGTGGAGTGAGTAGAGTCACCAGTCTTCAGGCCCCTGATATGGGTATGTGAGGATCCTGCTTAATAGGCAGGGTGGTGTCAAATGTCATGAATCTGCCACTCCCCCTTAGTTGTTGCAGTTGAAAATAGGCTTCAGGTATATAATGTGCTAATGAGGGCCTAAGCTGTTGAAATGGGTCCACACAGGTCTAGCCAGTGGTGAAAGGCATTCAAAGTCCATGGACCCCTCATGCCTGTTCCTAGGCAAAGGGTTTGTGCCTGCCCTGAGTTCCTGGCTTAGGGTAGCTAGCAGATTATTTTTTCCTGTTTGTTCATTTGTTCCTCTCCAAAGTCAGGAGAATGGCTTGGGAAGCCAGGGGGCATAGCAATCACTGAGGCTGGCCTGGCCTGGAGCATAGTGCGGAGGTGCGAGTAAATGGGAGAGAAGTACTTCATAGAGGGAGAAAGTGTTTTTTTGATCCTGCCAGGTAGGTTAGATGCTTGCACTTAACTTGCACAGATTCAGTGCAGCTTTTCCCTGGTTCCAGAGGCTTGAGGAGACTCTCCACTGTTCTTTCTCTCTTGGTGTGGAAACACGTCCCAAGTGCTACTGCTAGCTTCAATCCTTGCCTGCTGATCTAGCCTGCAGGTGCTGGTCTGGTCTGGTCTGGCAAATCCTCTCTGCTTTTGTACTGTCTCTCCCTACCCCTGCCACTCATTCCAACTCCTCAACTTTGTTTTTGGTTTTCGGGGCTCCTAGATTGTCATATAAAATCAACTCACTTTTCTGGGGGATCTTTGTTGTAAGAGTGACCACAGGAAGCATCTGGCTACTCCACCATCATGGCCTCATCTTTGTTTTTGTTTTTAATCTTCCCTTTGTACCAGTCTTCCCAAAGCAAGAGGCACCAGTTAGCCACTTTTGTGTTTCTCAGACTCTAGACGACAATACGTATTACTGAAATAACTAATGAGAATCTATGTACCACAGTATCTAATTTAGTAATCCAACTTTCATTCTAACCACTCAGAACTTTGAGAGAGATGGAGAAACATATGGGAGCACTTGTGAGGGTGCACACAAACATACACACACACACACACACACACACACAGAATCTTATACTTTAGCTCTGACTTTTCCCCATTTAAATGTTTCATATTGTGTTTGTTCTGGAAATGAAGTTAATGCCAGCAGGTTCAAAGTTTTGAATTATTAGAAATAATTGTTATCCTTAGAAATTACTATATATAAGGTCAGAGTGGTAAAATTATTTTTATTAGAAATCACATTTAAATTAAAGCTGTTTATTATGGATATCATCTGCACTCTGGAAGTGCTGAATATAGTACGTACTAAGTCAGCTGGAGTTCTAAGCCAGTTTATTTCTTTACTAGCAAGCACTCTGGAAGTCACAAAATGTCTGGGGACTCATTGTCTCAACCAAAATAAAATTTGTTACTTTTTTTTTACCCAATCCTAAGACACAGTCACTATTTACATAATTCTTATTTTTACTACATATATCTATAGCACATAGGGCATTTTGCAATAATTTTTTAACTAATGAAATCAAATCAATTAATAATGTAAAAGGTTGTGAAACATTACCACCATTGGTGAATGGAGAAAAATCAATAAAGGATAAATTGATATACCTGCCTTAGTTATCTAGTGCTGCTATAACAGAAATAACACAAGTGCATGGCTTCAACAAACAGAAGTTTATTCTCTCACAGTCTAGGAGGTTAGAAGTCCAAATTCAAGGTGTTAGCTCCAGTGGAAGGCTTTCTTTCTCTATTAGCTCTGGAGGAAGGTTCTTGTCATGAATCTTCCCCTGGACTCAGAGTTTCTCATCTGAGGGACCCCAGTTCCAAAGGATATGCCCTTCTGGCTCTACTTTCTTGGTTAAACGAGGTTCCCCTGTCTCAATACTTACGTCTCTCTTCTATATCTCAAAAATGATTGACTTAAGACACAACCTAATCTTGTCGATTCCGTCCTGCCTCATTAATGTAACTGCCTCTAATCTTACCTCATTTATATCCTAGAGGTAGGATTTACAATGCATAGGAAAATCATGTCAGACAGATGACAAAATGGTGGACAATCACATAATTCTGGGAAACATGGCCTAACCAGGGTGACACATAACTTTGGTGGACACAATTCAATCCATAACGTTCCACCCTTTGGTCCCCCAAAATTCAGGTCCTTGCCACATGTAGAACGCATTCATCCCATTGTATTATAGCAAAAATATTAAATCAACTCCAAGTCCAAAATCCAAAAATTCCTCTTCCTCTGTGAAATCTAGAATACAAGTTATCTGCTTCTAAAGTACAATGGTTGAACTGGCACAAGCTAGACATTTCCATTACAAACCCAGAAACTGGAGGGAAAGAAGGGGTAACAGACACCAAGCAAGTCAGCAGAACACATTACATTAGCCCTCAAAGCTTGAAAATAATCCTCTGTTCTCTGTGACCGTTAGACAATGGCCTTGCCCTCCAGACTCTGGGTGTTGGCCACACTCTCCGAATTCTGATTGGAGGCCTGTTGGCCCTGGTCTTCAGCTCCGCCTTCCAGGCCCAATGGAAAGCGACTCTACTCCTTTGAATTTGGTTGGCCCCATTCTCCTAGTCCATCTTAGTGGTGACTCCACTCTTTGAGATGCCAGGGGTCGTGGCCCTACCCTTTGAGACTGCGGCAGCTCTGCTTCCTGTGTTCCTTGTCTCTTCAGCTTCTGCTTCCTGGTTCCTTGGTCTCTCTGCCCCTCAGGCTTTGCCCCTGGTGTCTGTCCTGCTGGGGCTAATGTTCCAAAGCTCTTTAGCTCCACTGATAAATGCCTGTAGACACCCCACTCTGCCAGTAAACTTCAACCAGAAGGCATTCAGCTCTCTTGCTTCATGGATCAGCAAGCCTAGCTCCACAGATAAATACCTGGAGGAACCCCACTCTGCTAGGAAGTTTTTTGTGAAAAGGCACTCAGCTCTTTCGTTCCCTAGGTCGGCTCCAGCATTGTCTCACACCGATCTCCTGGTTTTGCTGCTGCTTCTCGCCATCTGTGCTGTCTCTGGTGTAATAGCTCTCCTCACATACTTCTCAGTCCTCACCAGAATTGTCTTTGAAGTTCATAATCCCACCAACGGTCTCTTCAAGGTAATCTAGGCTTTTACTATTAGGCACTTTAAAACTCTTCCAGCCTCTATTCATTCACAGTTTCAAAACCACTTCCATAGTTTAGGTATCTGTTAGAGCAGCACCCTACTCTCCCGGTACCAAATTCTGTCTTAGTTATCTAAGTGCTTCTATAACAGAAATACCACAAGTGGATGGCTGTGGAAAATCACATCAGATGACAAAATGGTGGACAATCACATAATGCTGGGAATCATGGCTTAGCCAAGTTGACACACATTTTTGGGGGACACAATTCAATCCATAACAATACCCAAAGAGTTATTTTTTCTTTTTTGAAATGAAACTCATCTTTATGATTGCTGTATTTAAAATTGAAAAAGGATGACATTTTATAACTTAAGTTAAAGATATGATTAGGGGTGACTTTTTGGTTTGTTTGTTGTTTGTACTGTTTTGATTTTAGAAAAATAGGCTTCCTGAAATCTGGGGAAGAAGCCCTGGTGGCACAGTGGTTAAGGCACTCAGCTGCTAACCTAAAGATCAGAGGTTCGAATCCACCAGCTGCCCTTCAAGAGGAAGATGTGGCAGTCTGCTTCTGTAAAGATCGCAGCCTTGGAAACACTCTGGGGCACTTCTACCCTGTCCTAAAGGAACACTATGAGTCACAATGGCCTCCATGGCAATGGGTTTTGGCTTCGTAATTTGAGAAATTTAATTCCCATACAAGATCTGCTCTTCTGTTGTTAGGGTATGATATTTGCTTTTCCAGAATTATTCCATCAATTCATCAGCAAGGATAATTTATGAAAATAGCAGTGTATTTTAGAGACAGTTTGTGACTTATTAATTTAGGGCCTTTATTGAGTTTGAAATCACTAGACACTTTGGGGAAGCAGGAAAAGAATACAAAGAAAAAGAGTTAAAATATAAACCAAGGAAATTAAATAAATAAATAAATTTTCTCATTTCCAATTTCACCAGACCAAAGTGAAAATATGCCTCCATTAAAGTGTGCATTCTTTTTCTCCATAAGTATTTTGCAGTCTATTACTGAGTACAGTAATAACTTGAAAACATGCGGACTCAGGGGTAGTCCCTGATGCAGTGCTTCAGATGAAAAATGTGGACCTGAAAATACAGACTGGGCTAGTCCACTGTCTATATTTAAACTTGCTCTTTTCTTTTAATAAAGTTTAGGTAACATCCACTGGAATAAAAAAAAAAAAAAAGGGATTAAGAGGCCGGAGGCACGTCCCAGGTACCAGTGGTTCCAACCCCTCTGCCTCCGCGCTGCACCCGAGTGGCCCTCAGCCGAGCGGACCCCCACCTTCCGGCGCGGCCTGGGCCCTCCTGCATCTCTCTTGGACTTTGTCCAGCACCAGGACACCTTCCCGTGGCCCTCCCACCCCCCTGCCACCCCGCACTTTAACTGATTTAACCACACAACTTGATGTAGCCAGCATTCCATACAATGACTTACACTAACTTTTTAATTCTGTATTTTAGAAAAATAACTATTTTCATCTGTTCAAGTACCCAAATTCCCTTCCTCAAAGTCACAAATATTCAGCTATTTATAAATTTAACTTGTCATCCTTAGTTTTTATTACGAAATTAAATAATTTTTCATCGAATGCCAACATTTTAATTGAAGCCTCAGTATAGCAATTTCCCCTAGATTAGGTGAAGGTAGACCTAATATGTGTATAATTCTAGATGAAAAAATCCTTCATAATTATGAGTAAAGTGGTATTTTTACATAGATTTTTGGTATATTTCTTTTAGCTAGGTTTTAGATTGGCAATGTAGATCAGTATCTGGGATTTCTAAACTTTGTATTTTCCCACACAGATGACCTATGGTGGCACACACACAAACACATGCAACATTTAGTATTGGTGTGAGGTCCCTTAAACTGTTAAGTGACTTCCAGGAACACAGTACACTTCTGAGGAATGTAGCTATTGGTGTTTCATTCTACCTATTGTTATTTTCTGGTAAATCCATGTTACCCTTGTTAAAACTGTTTGGATTAAAGATTGTTTAACACCAGCAAAATGCACCTATTTGATGGCTAGGTATAACGTAGCCAGGGACCTAATTTATTGTTGTTGTTAGGTGCCGTCAAGTCAGTTCCAACTCATAGCAACCCTATGTACAATAGAATGAAGTAATGCCCGGTCCTGCACCATCCTCGCAGTCATTGCTATGTTTGAGCTCACTGTTGAAGCCACAGTGTTAATCCGTCTTGTTGAGGATCTCCCTCTTGTTCGCTGACCCTCTGCTTTACCAAGCATAATGATTTTATTTTTTTTTAATTGTAGTTTAAATGAAGTTTACATTTCAAGTTAGTCTCCCATACAAAAATTTATACATACATTGTTTATGTGACCCTAATTGCTCTCCCCTTACTTGACAGAACACTCCTCCTTTCCACTCTTGATACCCAATGTCCTTTTCAGCTCCTAACCCTCTCTCCTTCCCATCTCACCTCTGGACAGAAGCTGTCCGTTAATTCTCTTGTTTCTACTTGAGCTAAGAGGCACACTCCTCACAGGTATCACTTTATGTCCCACTGTCCAGTCCAATCCCTGTCTGAAGAGTTGACCTCGGAAATTGTTTTAGTTCTGGGCTGATAGAAAATCCAGGGGCCATGCTTTCCGGGGTTCCTCCGGTCTCAGTCAGACCATTAAGTCTGGTCTTCTTACTAGAATTTGAGTTCCGCACTCCACCTTTCTCCTGCTCCGTCTGGGATTCTCTGCTGTCTTCCCTGTCAGGGTGGTCACTGGTGGTAGCTGGGGACCATCTAGTTCTGGTCTCAGGCTGATGAAGTCTCTGGTTTATGTGGCCTTTCTGTCACTTGGGCTACTACTTTCCTTGTGTCTTTGGTGTTCTTCATTCTCCTTTACTCCAGGTGGTTGGGACAAATTGATGCATCTTAGATGGCAGCTTGCAAACTTTTAAGACCCCAGACACCACTCACCAAAATAGGATGCAGAACATTTTCTTAATAAGCTTTGTTATGCCAGTTGACCTATATATCTCCTGAAAGCATGGTCCCCAGATCGGTACCCCTGCTGCTCTGTCCCTCAAAGTGTTTGATTGTATTCAGGAAACTTCTTAGCTTTGGTTTAGTCCAGTTGTGCTGTCCTTCCCTTCACCTAAGATAAAACTTGTCTACTATCTAGTTAGTGAATAACCCTCACTCTCCCTCTCCACCCTCAGAACCATCAAAGAATGTTTTCTTCTGTGTTTAAACCTTTTCTTGAGTTCTTATAATAGTGGTCTTATACAATATTTGTCCTTCTGTCACTGACTAAATTCACTCAGCATAATGACCTCTGGCTTCCTCCATGTTATAAGATGTTTCACAGCTTCATCCTTATTCTTTATTGTTGTGTAGTATTCCATTGTGTGGATATACAATAATTTGTTTATCCATTCATCTGTTGACGGGCACCTAGGTTGTTTCTAGCTTTTTGCTATTGTGAACAGTGCTGCAGTGAACATGGGTGTGCATATATCTATTCGTGTGACAGCCCTTATTTCTCTAGGATGTATTCCAAGGAGTGGGATAGCTGGATCCTATGGTAGTTCTATTTCTAGCTTTTTAAGGAAGCTCCTAACCGATTTCCAAAGAGGGTGTACTATTTTACATTCCCACAAACAGTGTATAAGTGTTCCAGACACTCCACAACCTCTCCAGCATTTATTATTTTGTGTTTTTTGGATTAATGCTAGCTTTGTTGGGGTGAGATGGTATCTCGTTGTAGTTTACATCCACAGTTCTCTAATGACTAATGATAGTGAGCATTTCCTCATGAATATCTTCTTTGGCAAAGTGCCTGTTCACATCCTTTGCCCATTTTTTAATTGGGTTATTTGTCTTTCTGTTGTTGAAGTTTTGCAGTATCTTGTGGATTTTAGGCATTAGATGCTGATTGGATTTTTCGTAGCCAAATTTTTTTTTCCCAATCCGTAGTTTGTCTTTTGACTCTTTCGGTGAAGTCTTTTAATGAGCATAAGTGTTTGATTTTTAGGAGCTCCCAGTTATCTAGTCTCTCTTCTGCTGCTTGTGCATTGTTACTTATGGTTCATATTGTGTTTATGCCACATATTAGTGCTCCTAGTGTTGTCCCTATTTTTCTTCCATGATCTTTATTGTTTTCGATTTTATATTTAAGTCTTTGATCCATTTTTAGTTAGTTTTTGTACATGGTGTGAGGTATGGGTCTTGTTTCAGTTTTTTGCAGGTGGATACCCAGTTATGCCAGCACCATTTGTTAAAGAGACTGTCTTTTCCTCAATTAACGGACTTTGGGCCCTTGTTAAATATCAGCTGCTCATAGGTGGATGAATGTATGTCTGGATTCTCAATTCTGTTCCATTGGTCTATATAGCTGTTGTTGTCCAAGTACTAGGCTGTTTTGACTACCGTGATGGTATAATAGTCTCTAAAATCAGGTAGTGTGAGGCCTCCCACTTTGTTCTTCTTCTTCAGTAATGCTTTACTTATTCAGGGTCTCTTCCCCTTCCATATGAAGTTGGTGATTTGTTTCTCCAACTCATTAAAAAATGTCGTTGGAATTTGGATAGGGATTGCACTGTATCTGTAGATCGCTTTGAGTAGAATTGACATTTTCACAATGCTGAGTCTACCTATCCATGAGCAAGGTATGTTTTTCCACTTAAGCAAGTCTCTTTTGGTTTCTTGCAGTAGAGTCTTGTAGTTTTCATTGTATAGGTCTTATATGTCGCTGGTTAGATTTATTCCTAAGTATTTTGTCTCTTGGGGGCTATTGTAAATAGTATTGATTTGGTGATTTCCTCTTCAAAGTCCTCTTTATTGGTGTACAGGAATCCAACTGATTTTTGTATGCTTATCTTGTATCCTGAAACTTTGCTGAAATCTTCTATGAATTCCAGTAGTTTTCTTGTGGATTCTTTGGGGTTTTCTGTGTATAAGATCATATCATCTGTAAATAGAGATACTTTTACTTCTTCTCTACCAATTTATATGCTCTTTATTTCTTTTTCTAGCCTAATTGCTGTGGCTAGGACCTTCAGCACAATGTTGAATAAGAGCGGTGATAAAGCGCATCCTTGTCAGGTTCCTGTTCCCAAGGGAAATGCTTTCAAAGTATCTCTACTTAGGATGATGTTGGCTGTTGGCTTTGTATAAATGCCCTTAATTATATTGAGGAATTTCCCTTCTATTCCTATTTTGTTGAGGGTTTTTATCATGAATGTGTGTTAGACTTTGTCAAATGCCTGTTCTGCATCAATTGATAAGATCATGTGATTCTTGTCTTTTGTTTTATTTGTGTGATGGATTATACTGATTGTTTTTCTAATGTTGAACCATCTCTGTATACCTGCTATGAATCCCAGTTGATCATGGTGAATTATTTTTTTGATATAGTGCTGAATTCTGTCGGCTAGAATTTTGTTGAGGATTTTTACATCCACGTTCATGAGAAATATTGGTCTATAATTTTCTTTTTTTGTGGTGTCTTTACCTGGTTTTGGTATCAGGATTATGCTGGCTTCATAGAATGAGTTTAGGAGTATTCAATCTTTTTCTATGCTCTGAAATACCTTTACTAGTAATGGTGTTAACTCTTCTCTGAATGTTTAGTAGAATTCTTCAGTGAAGCCATCCGGGCCAGGGCTTTTGTTTGTTGGGAGTATTTAAATTACTTTTTCAATCTCTTCTTTTGTTATGGGTATATTTAGTTGTTCTACCTCTGTTTGTGTTAATTTAGGTAGGTAGTGAGTTTCTAGAAATTTGTCTGTTTCCTCTAGGTTTTCAAATTTGTCAGAGTACAACTTTTCATAGTATTCTGTTATGATTCTTTT
>NW_004443968.1:21724424-21832862 GCF_000243295.1 Trichechus manatus latirostris
TCTATAACCCAGTAGTTTTTGAGCAAGATGTTGTTCAGTTTCCATGTGTTTGATTTTTTTTCCTTGCTTTTTCTGTTGTTGATTTCTACTTTTATGGCTTTATGGTCAGAAAAGATGCTTTGTAATATTTCTATGTTTTGGATTTTGTTAAGGCTTGTTTTATGGCCTAATATGTGGTCTATTCTAGTGAATGTTCCATATGCCTTGGAAAAGAAAGCATACTTGGCTGCTGTTGGGTGGAGTGTTCAGTATATTTCTATGAGATCAAGTTGGTTGATTGTAGCATTTAGCTCTTCTGTGTCTTTGTTGAGTTTCTTTCTGGATGTTCTGTCCTTCACTGAAAGTGGTGTTTTGAAGTCTCCTATTACTATTGTGGAGCTGTCTATCTCTCTTTTCAGTGCTGTTAGAGTTTTTTTTTTTAATGTATTTTGGAGCCCTGTCTTTGGGTGTGTGAATATTTATTATAGTTATGTCCTCCTGGTCTATTGACCCTTTAATCATTATACAGTGTCCTTCCTTATCCTTTGTGGTGGTTTTTACATTAAAGTCTATTTTGTCAGAGATTAATATTGCCACTCCTGCTCTTTTTTGAGTGCTGTTTGCTTCATATATTTTTTTCCATCCTTTGAGTTTTAGTTTGTTTGTGTCTTTAAGTCTAAAGTGTATCTCTTGTAGGCAGTATATAGACAGATCATTTTTTTTTTTTTTTTTTTATCCAATCAGCCACTCTCTCTTTATAGGTGTATTTAGTCCATTCACATTCATCGTAATTATTGATAGGTATGAGTTTAGTGCTGTCATTTTGATGTCTTTTTTGTGAGTGTTGTTGTTCAGTTTCTTTGTTCCCCTTAATTTTCTGTGCTGAGTCATTTTTCTTTATATATTTTATTTTCATCTTTTTCATTGTTGTTGATTTTGTGTTTGCTGAGTCTTTACATCTTTCTAGTTTTTTATTTTGACTTGTAGGATTGTTAGTTTCCTTTGTGGTTACATTAATAGTTACCCCTATCTTTCTAAGTTTATACTGGTGTTTTATTTCTTTATGTCACCTTGACTTCTTCTCCGTATGTAAAGCCTATGTCTACATTTATTAAGTCTCTATTCTTTGTTTTAATGTTGTCATCTTTTACATATTGTCATCTGTTTCCCTATTTTCAGCGTTTTAGCTTTGATTCATTTTTTGACTTCTCTACCTGGGGTGATATCTGGTCCCTCTGTCCTGTGTTCTAGTCTTGGGTCGTTCTCTGATGTTATGATTTTTCTAACCAGAGGACTTCCTTTAGTATTTCTTGTAACTTCTGTTTGGTTTTTGCAAATTCCCTAAATATCTGTTTATCTGGAAGTGCCCTAATTTCACCGTCATATTTGAGAGACAGTTTCGCTGGCTATATAAGTCTTGGCTGCTAGTATTTTTCTTCAAGGCTTTATATACGTCATCCTATTGCCTTCTTGCCTGCATGGCTTCTGCTGAGTAGTTCGAGCTTATTCTTATTGACTCTTCTTTGTAGATGACTTTTCATTTATCCCTAGCTGCTCTTAAAATTCTCTCTTTATCTTTGCTTTTGGAAAGTTTGATTATAATATGTCTTGGTGACTTTCTTTTGGGATCTAACTTATGTGGGGTTCAATGAGCATCTTGGATAGATATCTTCTCATCTTTCAAGATATCAGGGACGTTTTCTGCCAACAAATATTCAATGATTCTCTCTGTATTTTCTGTTATCCCCCCCGTTCTGGTACTCCAATCTCTTGTAAGTTATTCCTCTTGATAGAGTCCCACATAATTCTTAGGGTTACTTCATTTTTTTAAATCCTTTTATCTGATTTTTCCTCAAATAATTTGTTGTTATGTGTTTTATCTTCAATCTCACTAATTCTGACTTCCATGGCCTCAATTCTGCTCCAATGACTTTGTATTGAGTTGTTTAATTCTGACATTTTATTGTTAATCTTCTGGATTTCCAATTGCTGTCTGTCTATGGATTCTTGTAACCTGTTAAATTTGTCATTATGCTCTTCTTTAATCTTTTTAATTTCTTCCATTGCATGTTCTGCATTTTGCTTAATTTTCTTCCTAATTTCTTGATGAGTTCTGTATATTAATCTTTTGTATTCTGTCTCTTGTAATTCCAAGAAATTTTCCTCCTCTGGAAAATTTATAGATTCTTTATTTTTGGAGCTTGCTGAAGCCATCATGGATTGCCTCTTTATGTGATTTGATATTGACTGTTATCTCCAAGCCATCAGTTAGTTATTATATTTATTTATTTTATCTTTGCTTACTGTGTCCTAGCTTCTTGTTTGTTTTGATATGCCCAAATAGTCTGCTTATATGAGCTAGTTTGATTATTGACACCTTTGAAGCTCTAATGTCCTGTCACCAGGTGGTTAGATCTGTTACTAGTTATGAGCTCATGAGTCTGTCCACTCCTCCTGTATGGATTCAGCTCAGGTTCCCAGGTAGATAGCCACCAAGTGTGTGTTGTAGGCTCTTACCTACAGTCCTCGACAAGCATGTGTGACTGGTGTAGGCACAGGCATCTGGTTGGAGCAGAGGGACACACTCTGAGCAGGGCAGCGGGCTGACAGCTGCCTCTGAGTGTCCAGGAGGTAGGCTTGTCCCTGTTCCCTAGAACACATAGGTGAGTGGGTTTTGCAGCCAGACAGTGAACACCCAGTGCTATTGGCTGTAAGGACCAGGGGGCACCATTTAATCTTGTGCTCCTATCACAGGTGGTTTGGCGGCGTGGGTGGAGCCACCAGTCCTCAGGCTTCTGATGTGGGTAGGTGAAGGCCCTGCTTAATGGGCAGAGCAGTGTCAAATGTCATGAACCTGCCACTTCACAGCTGAAACACCTGAAGATAGACTTCAGGTATATACCTTGTTGTACTGCAGTAATGAGGGCCTACACTGTTGAAATGAGCCCACACAAGTCTCTGCAGGGGGAAAGGTACTCAGAGTCCATGGATCCTTTATGCCTGTGCCTACGCAAAGGAGCTGTGTCTACCTTGGGTTCCTGGCTTAGGGGAGCCAGCAGTTTATTTTTTCCCCTGTTTGTTAATTTGTTCCCTCTCCAAGGCTGGGAGAATGGCTCAGGGAATTTGACAGATCCTACTTCCATCCCAAGGGACTCAGCAATTACTGAAGCCAGTCCAGGACCCAGTGCAGAGCAGGGAGCAGGGAGGTAAATGGGAGAGAGTTTTTTCCCTAAAGGGTTTTTTTTTGATCCGTGTGGTAGGCCGTATGCAAATACTTATCTTTCGCTGATGAGGGCTGCTTCTCACTTGCCGAGTAGACTCTCTGGTGCTGAGTCTCTCCCAGTGTGTGAAATGCACCTCCCGAACGCATCTGCTTGCCTGCCTCACCACTCATCCCTGAGCTGATCAGGCCTGAAGGGCTCAGGTTCTCGCCAGGTCAGGTCTGGCAACTCCTTCACTGTGTCTGAACCACCTCTCCCTCCTCCTGCCACTCAGTCCAGTTCCTTAACTTAGCCTTAGATGTTCAGGGTTCCCAGATTGTCATGTATAATTGATTCACTTGTTTTTTCAGGTCTTTGTTGTGAAAGGGTCCACCAAAAGAGTCTGACTACTCTGCCGTTTTGGCCCCGCCTCAAGCATGATGTCTTTTAAGTTTTCTTAGTGATATAATATTTTGTGAGATGACACAATGATCCAGTAGAATTATTCCCTCAGTTAATATAAACATATTATATAGGTCAACATCCAAGAGATGGAGACATTCTGGAGGAGAAAACAGAGCTGATAAAGTCAGAATCACAGAAGCTGAGAGACACATGACTGAGGACAATAAATAAGTCAGGAGAAACCATCTTCCGAGGCGATGCCAAGATGACCAAGTTATTATGGCCAGTTTTTTCCAGAAAAAACAGATTGATATAGTTTTTCGTGCCTCTATAACTCCCACTCCCATTACAATGCAAACCCATTATTTTATATAACCTAAGAATGATTCTTTTTGTTGGAATCTGAAAGAACATAACAACAAACACGATGACTATAGGAACATACATTTATGCCATTTTTTTTTATCTGCACTGTATCACACACAAAAACACACAAATTTAAAAAAAAAACTGAGAAGAGAAAGTTCTCAAAACCAGTAGGTTATGTATATACTACTTATGTGAATTAAATTTCTAAAGCAGGCCAAAAATGCTTTGGCATAAATGATTATTTCTCAGATATGAACTGAAAGGGCAACATTATGTTCTTCTACTCAATGTTTCATTAATATTTGTGTATCTGCCTTTTTCAGAAGATAGCCAGCTCCATGAAGATATGTAGAATCTTATTTGTCTCCTTTAGTTATTGCTTAGGTAAAGTTCTCACACACATAAGACACTCAGTAATTTTGTATACTTTTTTTAGTAAGTCATTATAATAAATTTGAATATTTTATTTATTTTTACTCAAATAATCAGTGTTTGGTGCAGAAAAAAGGAAATTTAGACAAGATAAAAAACATCGTTTTTCTGCAAAAGGGATTACTATTGTTAACAATTTGGTGCTAATTTGTGTACAATTTTCAGACACTTAGAAAAATGGGATTGTACACTTTTGCAACCCCCATTTCTCACTTATTAGTAAATGTATATATATTTTTTGCACTTCTCATTTCTATAAATATTAATATACACTATCATTTTAAAGCTTACATTGTGTTTATCTACGTGTTAAGAGTTTTAATACAGTGATTAATAAGTTTTTTCATATATCTGTCTATACTTGTTCAATGATTTCCTCATGATGCATTCTTAAACATGGATTTATTCTATCAGAATATGTGACTTAGTTTTAATTGCCATATAGAACCATTGTAATGCTTCACTGTCAACAGCATGTATTCGAATTAATGTTTTTACGCATTTGTACTACTAAAGTCTGAGTAAGTGAAAATATTGTTTTAGTTTGTATTTCTGATTATTGTGATGTTGATATTTCTTACATTTTTACAGGCCAATTGGTTTTCATATTTTTTGAAAAGCCTCAACTTTTTTTCCCCATTTTTCTATGTTTATTTGTATTTTTTAAAAATAAACTTATTTAGAACAATTTTAGATTTATAGAAAAATTGCAAAGATATTTGTGCCATAAAAGATTAACTTAGCAGTCCTGAGTTGTCCAAACCCTGAACACTCCAAAGAAAGATCTCTTTGCCAACACTAGTCATTTTACCCACACATATGCATATAGTCTTTGGTCCCCAGCCAGGTTTCAGGCCAAGGGACCATGGCCCTTTCTTCAATCTTCATCCTGATTAATTTGCCAGACCTTCATCCCAGGTGATTCAAGGTCAGGTGTCTCACTATGATGATTGGCTTCTACTTTTTAAAATTCCTCCAAACTAGGGTGAAGTGAGCAGATTTGTATAGGATCCTTCAATGCTGAGGGGCCAGCAGAGGCTCCCATCTGTCCACACATCCTCTGATAATGCTGGGTTAAGACCTTTGCTTTGACCTCATCAGTGTTTTATTTACCTCATGTCTTAATAACCATTTAAAGGTTTTCACTCTGCTGGAATGAGTCCCTTGACTGTCCCCTTTGCCTTTCCCTATTCTCTTGCAAATCACACCAGTTTTCTTAGCTATCATTCTTTTAGGCCACTGCAGCTGACAAAGCAAGAAATGTGTATACTCACCTATGTATATATACATATCTATTAATGTTTCTGAGAGAGACATGGTGGCCCAATGGTTAAGGGATTGGCTGCTAATCAAAAGTTCAAACCCACCAGGGGCGCTGTGGGAGAAAAGATCTATCCCTGTCCTCCCCTAAATGTTAAAGCCTAGGAAACCCTAGGGGACAGTTCTACTCTGTCCTATAAGGTTGCTCTGAGTCAAAATTGACTCCACAGCAACAGGTTTATTAATATTTCTATACGTAACCATCTCTATCTATATTAAGCTAAACATGAGTTCATAATTATGTCTCCATTTCCAAATTACTGTCACATGGATTATTCTAGCCTCCTTTCCTTGCTTATTTGTAAACTCTCACTCTAAAAGTGAGAAACCTGGCCCTCACTATCTGCCATTCATGTACTTAACTGTTCAATTCCATTACACATGTACAGCAGTATGAGAATTATTAACATGTGCCCTTCTGGTAAATGATTTTATCAACTAGATTACAGTGCTTATAGTTTCTTTTGCCTTCAGTTTTACAGACTCTACTCATTTCCAAAGTTACACAGGTCAGCAATTGTATTCCTCATCTCCTCTAGTAAGGTTGTTTCATGAATTTATAATGCAGTTAGATTATTTTGTTACAGTTTTCATTCCAATTTTGGATCCCTATCCTCTTAATGGGAGCCCTGGTGGCTCAATGGTTAAACATTTGGCTGCCAACCAAAAGGCTGGAAGTTCAAATCCACTAGCCGCTCCTTGGAAACCCTATGGGGCAGTTCTAGTCTGTCCTATATGGTCACTAAGAGTTGGAATCAACTCAATGGCAATGTTTTTTTTCTTTTTTTTAATCCTGTAAATGATTTTTTAAATTTTGTATGTATTAAAGTTCACTGTTTGTGCTGTAAAGGAGCCCTGGTATCACAGTGGTTAAAGCGATTGACTACTAACCGAAAGGTTAGTGGTTTGAAACCACCAGTGGGTCTGTAAGAAAAAGATGTGATAGTCTGCTTGCATAGAGATTTATAGCCTTGGAAACCCTATGTGGTCATTATGAGTCAGAATCAACTCGATGGCAATGGGTTTTGGTTTTGGTTTGTGCTGTAAAGCTCTATGGGTTTTCAAAAATGTGTAATGCCATATATTCACCAATACAGTATCAATCACAATAATTTCACAATCCTAAAAATCTCTTCTGCTTCACCTATTCAACCACCTCATCCTTTGGTTGATTTCCTGGCAACCTCTGACCTTCCTACTATCTTTTTAGTTTTATAGTTTCAAGAATGTCAAGTAATTGAAATGATAATAATACATAACCTTTACAGACTGGCTTCTTTCACTTATCAATATGTATTTACCATTCCTCTGTGTCTTTTAATAGGTTGTTTTTTAAAATTGATGACTAATATTCCATTGTGTGGTGTCTTAGTCATCTAGTGCTACTAAAACAGAAATACCACAAGTGGACAGCTTTAACAGAGAGAAGTTTATTCTCTCACAGTTCAGTAGGCTACAAGTCCAAATTCAGGGCATAATCTCCAGGAGAAGTCTTTCTCTCTCTGTTGGCTCTGGAGGAAGGTCCCTGTGATGCATCAGTCTTCCCTTGGTCTGTAAGCATCTCAGTGCAGGAACCTCAGCTCCAAAGGACACGCTCTGCTCCCAGCACTGCTTTCTTGGTGGTTTGAAGTTTACATGTGTCTCTGCTGACCTCTCTCTTTTATATCTCAAAAGAGATTGGCTTAAGACACTACCCAATCTTGTATACCTGAGCAGTATAACTGCCCCTAATCCATCTTATTAGAGCATAGTGATTGAACTTACAACACATAAGGAAATCACATCAGATTACAAAATGGTATGCAACCATACAACACTGAGAATCATGACCCAGCCAAGTTGACAGATATTTTGGGGGGACACAATTCAATCCATGACATATGGGATGCATCACACTTTATCCATTCACCTATTGAAGGACATAAAGATCCCTGGTGGCACAATGATTAAGTACTCAGCTGCTAAGCGAAAGATTGATGGTTCAAACCCACCCAGTGACTCCACAGGATAAGAGACCTGGAGATCTGCTCCCATGAAAGTTACAGCCTAGAAAACATTATGGGGCAATTCTACTCTATCACATTGGGTTTCTGTGAGTCAAAAACTGACTTGAAGACACCTAACAACACTGAAAGACATCATGATTGCTTCTAGTTTTCGGTGATTATGATTAAAGCTTCTATAAACATTTGTGTGCAGGTTTTTGTATGTACATACTTTTTCATAAATAAGATTTTAAAAGTTTGAGAGACAGGGCCAAGATGGTGGAATAGTCAGATGCTTCCTGTGCTCCCTCTTACAACAAAGACCTGAAAAAACAAGTGACTTAATTATATATGACAATCTAGGAGCCTTGAACATCAAAGACAAAGTTGAGGAGTTGGACTGAGCAGCAGGGGGAGGGAAAGACAGTTTAGAAGCAGTGAAGAAGCGCCAGATCTGAGTTAGCCAGCACCCTGCAGGTGGGTCAGCTGGTGCACGCAGACCAAGGCAAGCAGTAGCACTTGGGACTCATTTAAACATGTCAGGAGACACTGGATGACGGAAAGTCTACACAAGTCTCTGGAGCCAGGGGGAAGCAACACTGGATCTGCAAAAGTTAAGTGCACGCATCTAATCTACCCCACAGGATCAAAACAACCCCTCCCCCTCTGTGACTGTCCTGGTGGAGAAGAGCCTCTTTTTCTCTCAAACATCCGGCTCCCTGTTTCACACCAACCTCAGTCTGGCAGTATTCAACAATAGCCACACCTCCTAAGCCAGAAATAGAAGCTATGTTAGCATGTAACAACAGGGTATTTACCTGAAGCCTATTTTCAACTGCAGCAGACAAGGGAGAGTGGCAGATTCTTGACATTTGACACCACCCTGCCCATTAAGCACAGTCATCATCCACTCACTTCAGGGCCCTGAGAACTAGCAGATTCGCCCATTCCACCTAGCCACTCATGGCAGGGTCTGAGAATAAGTTGTCCCTCACAGTCCTTACAACCAACAGCATTGGGTGCCCAAAGTCTGTCTCTAAAACCCACCCACCCACATGCTCTAGAAGACAGGGTCACACCTCCCACCTAGGCACTCAGGGACAGTCATCAGCTCTGTACCTTGCTCAGCACATAGCCCCCTACTGCAGCCAAATACCTATGCCTGCTCCAATTACCCCTATGTAGCCCTACCCGTCTAAGACTGTAGATGAGAGCCTGAACCACACACTTGCTGACCAACAAAGTGGACACCAAAGCTGAAGTCACACAAGAAAAGTAAATGGACTCCTGGGCTCACACATCTAGTAGCAGCTCTAGCCATCTGGTCACAGGACGTGAGAGTGTCAAAGACACAAATAACGAAAGTAGCACACATGCCCAGCCTATCTGGGCATATCAAAACAAAACAAAATAAAAATCTAGGACATAGTAAGCAAAAATACAATAAATAAATATAATAGCTTATTGATGGCTCAGTACACAATCATACAATACTGGGAATCATGAACCAACTAATTTGACAGATATTTTTGGGGGACACAATTCAATGCATGACAGACACTACCAAGAGGAATAACCTATGAATGATTTGGAGTATCAGAACTGGGGAGATAACAAAAAATACAGAGAGAATTTTTGAGGATTTGCTGGCAGAAAACTTCTCTGATATCATGAAAGATGAGACGTTATCTATCCAAGAAGCTCATTGAACCTCTCACAGAGTAGATTCCAAAAGAAAGTAACCAAGACATATTATAATTCACCTTGCCAAAACCAAAGATAAAGAGAGAACTTTGAGAGCAGCTAGGGATAAATGAAAAGTCACCTACAAGGGAGAGTCAACGAGACTAAGCTCTGACTACTCAGCAGAGACCATGCAGGCAAGAAGGCAATGGGATGATATATACAAAGCCTTGAAGGAAAAAAACTGCCAGCCAAGAATTACATATCCAGCAAAACTGTCTCTCAAATATGACGGTAAAATTAAGGTATTTCCAGATAAACAGAAGTTAAGGGAATTTGTAAACACTAAGGAGAACCAACAATATCAGACAACAACCCAAGAGTAAAACATAGGACAGAACAACCAGATATCAACTCAGATAGGGAAGTCACAAAAAAAATAAAATCTAAAACACTGAAAATAGGGAAACAGAGTCATCAATATGTAAATAACCACAACATTAAAACAAAAAAGAGGGACTAAATAGTGTAGTCATAGAATTTTCATATGGAGAGGAAGTTAAGGAAATATCAAGAAATAAAAGATTGGTTTAAACTTATAAAAATAATGGTAAATAGTAAGTTAACCACAAAGGAAACTAAGAGATCTACCCATCAAAATAAAATAGAAGAAAAACATAAAGACTCAGCAAACACAAAATCAACAATAATGAAAAAGATGAAAAGAAAATACATAAAGAAAAACAACTCAGCACAGAAAATTAAGTGGAACAAAGAAACTGTCAACAATGCACACATAAAAAATACATCAAAATGACAGCACTAAACTCTTACCTATCAATAATTTACGCTGAATGTAAATGGACTAAATGAACCAATAAAGAGACAGAGAGTGGCAGATGGCTAAAAAAATGATCCATCTATATGTTGCCTACAAGAGACACACCCCAGACTCAAAAACACAAACAAACTAAAACTCAAAGGATGGAAAAAATATATCAAGCAGACAACAACCAAAAAACAGCAGGGATGGTAATATTAATCTTTGACAAAATAGACTTTAAAACATAATCCACCACTAAAGATAAGGAGGGTCACTATATAATGATTAAAGGGTCAATATACCAGAAGGACATAACTATAAAAAATATATACACACACAATGACAAGGCTCTAACATATGTAAAGCAAACTCTAACATATGTAAAGAGGAATGAATAGACAGCTCTACAATAATAGTAGGAAACTTCAACACACTACTTTCAGGGAAGGACAGAACATCTAGAGAGAAGCTCAGTAAAGACAAGGAAGATCTAAATGCCACAATCAACCAACTTGAGCTCATAGACATATAAAGAACACTCCAACCAACAGCATCCAAACATACTTTCTTTTCCAATGCACATGAAACATTCTCCAGAATATAACACATATAAGACCACAAAGCAACACTTAACAGAATCCAAAACATCAAAACATTACAAAGCATCTTTCCTGACCATAAAGTCATAAAAGTAGAAATCAATAACAGAAAAATCAAGGAAAAAATCAAATACACAGAAACTGAACAACACCTTGCTCAAAAACTACTGGGTTAATGAAGAAATTAAGGATGGAATAAAAAAATTCACAGAATCAAATGAGAATGAAAACACATCTTACCAGAGCCTTTGGGACACAGTAAAAGCAGTGCTCAGAGGTCAATTTATAACACTGAATGCACACATCCAAAAAGAAGAAAAAGCCAAAATCAAACCATTAACCCTACAACTTGAACAAATAGAAAGAGAGCAGAAAAAGGAGCCCTTGAGCACTAGAAAAAAGGAAATGATAGGATTAGAGAAGGAATGACTGAAATAGAGAATAGAAAAACATTTGGAAGAGTCAATAAGACCAAAAGCTGTTTCTTTGACAAGATCAACAAAATGGATAAACCATTAGCCAAAACGACAAAAGAAGAACAGGAGAGGAAGCCAATAACCCAAATAAGAAATTAGATAGGCAATAACACAGTAGACTCAACTGATATTAAAGGGATCATAACAGAATAGTATCAAAAATTGCACTGCAACAAATTTGAAAACCTAGAGGAAATGGACAAATTTTTAGAAACACATTACTTTCCTAAACTAACATAAAGCAAGGTAGAAAAACCAAATAAACCTATAACAAAAGAAGAGATTGAAGAGGTAGTAAAAAAAACTCCCAACAACAACAACAAAAAAAGCCCTGGCCCGGATGGCTTCACTGGAGAATTCTATTAAACTTTTAGAGAAGAGTTAACACCAATACTACTAAAGGTATTTCAGAGCTCAGAAAAAGATAAGATACTTCTGAACTCATTTTATGAAGCCAGCAAAACCATGTTACCAAAGCCAGGTAAAGACACCACAAAAAAAGAAAACTACAGATCAATATCCCTCATGAACATAGAAGCAAAAATCCTCAACAAAATTCTAGCCAATAGAATTCAACAACATATCAAAAAAATAATTCATCGTGACTAACTGGGATTAATACCAGGTATGCAGGGATGGTTCAAACATAGGAAAACAATGTAATCCATAACATAAATAAAAGAAAAGATAAGAACCACATGATCTTACCAATCAATGCAGAAAGGCATTTGACAAAGTCCAACACCCATTCATGATAAAAACTCTCAGCAAAATAGTAATAGAAGGGAAATTCCTTGACATAATAAAGGGTTTTTATACAAAGCCAATAGCCAATACCATCCTGAATGGAGAGAATCTGAAAGCATTCCCCTTGTGAACAGGAACCAGAAGAGGATGCCCTTTATCACCACTCTTATTCAACATTGTTCTGCAGGTCCTAGCCAGAGCAATAAGACAAGAAAAAGAAATAAAGGGCATCCAAATTTGTAAGGAAGAAATAAAAGTATCCCCATTCGAAGATGACATGACCTTATACACAGAAAACCCTAAAGAATAAACAAGAAAACTACTGGAATTCATAGAAGATTTCTGCAAAGTATCAGGATACAAGAGGAACATACAAAAATCAGTTGGATTCCTGTACACTTACAAAGAGGACTTTGAGGAGGAAGTCACCAGATCAATACTATTTACAATAGCCCCCAAGAAGATAAAATACTTAGGAATAAATCTAACCAGAGACATAAAAGACCTATTAAAAAAAAATTACAAGACACTACTGCAAGAAACCAAAAGAAACCTGCATAAGTGGAAAAACATACTTTACTCATGGATAGGAAGACTCAACATTGTTAAAATGTCAATTCTACCCAAAGCGATCTACAGATGCAATTCAATCCCGATCCAAATTCCAATGATATTTTTTAGTGAGATGGAGAAACAAATCACCAACTTCATATGGAAAGGGAAGAGGCCCCGGATAAGTAAAGCATTACTGAAGAAGAGCAAGTGGGAGGTCTCACATTACCTGATTTAGAACCTATTATACTGCCATGGTAGTCAAAACAGGCTGGTACTGGTACAACAACATGCATAGACCAATGGAACAGAATTGAGAATCCAGACACAAAATCATCCAGCTATGAGCAGCTGATATTTGACAAAAGTCCAAAATCCATTAAATGGGAAAAAAACAGTCTCTTTAACAAATGGTGCTGGCATAACTGGATATCCATCAGTAAAAAAATTAAACAAGACCCATACCTCACATCATGTACAAAAACTAACTCAAAATGGATCAGAGACCTAAATATAAAATCTAAAATGATAAATATCATGGAAGAAAAACTATGGACAGCTCCAGGTGCTCTAATACATGGCATAAACAAAATACAAACCATAACTAACAATGCACAAACACCAAAAAAGAAACTAGATGTGATAGTTAAGATTGTGTGTCAACTTGGCTCAGTGATGATTTTCGGTGTTTTGGCAGTCATATAACTTTGTGATCATTTCCCTGTTCAGATCTGATACCCGATCACCCCCATAATGGGATCTGTTGTGAGTAGTACAGGTGGGGGCAGGACCTGTGATACCTCACTGCCTTCTCAGCCTTCATCTCTCCACTCTCTGCCGCCAATTCCTTCCTGCTCTCCTTGCCAGGGTTTTGCTTGTTCCAGATCCTGCAGGTGATTCCTGTTCATCTGACTTACAATTCTTGGGACTTGAGCTAGCAGGTTACCTACAGTCTTGCCTGCTGATCTTGAGATTCATTGATCTTCACAACCTGTGAGCAACAGCCCTGCTCTCTGGCCTGCAGATCTTGGGTTCGCCAACTCCTGCTGCTACGTGAATCCAGAGAAGACTCTTTCCTGCCCCATGGACTTGGGAAGTTACAGCCTCTCAAACTGTGGACCATTTCCTTGATATAAATCTTTCTCTATTTATATATATATTCATACTCTGTACTTGTTTTGCTTCTTTAGGCAACCCAGCCTAAGACACTAGATAATCGAGAATTCCTAAAAATCAAACACTTACACTCATCAAAAGACTTCACTAAAAGAGTCAAAAGACAACCTACCAAATGGGAAGAAAAAAATTTGGCTACAACATATTCGATTAGGGTCTAATCTCTAAAATCTACAAGATACTGTAACACCTCAACAACAAAAGACAAATAACCCAATTAAAAAATGGGCAAAGAATATGAACAGACACTTCACCAAAGAAGACTTTCAGGTGGCTAACAGGTACATGAGGAAATGTTCATGATCAGAGAAATGCAAATCAAAACTGCAATGAGATACCATCTCACCTCAACAAGTCTGACACTAATCCAAAAAACACGATATAATAAATGTTGTAGATGTTGTGGAGACTGGAACATTTATGCACTGCTAGTGGGAATATAAAATGGTACAACCACTTTGGAAATTGATTTGGTGCTTCCATAAAAAGCTATAGATAGAAGTTCCAAACAATCCCACAAGTCCTTGGAATATATCCTAGAGAAATAAGAGTCATCATACAAATAGATATAGGCACACCCATGTTCATTGCAGCACTGTTCACAAAAACAAAAAAGATGGAAACAACCTAGGTGTCCATCAACAGATGAATGGATAAACAAATTATAGTACATACACACAATGGAATAGTACTCAATGATAAAGAACAGTGATGCATCAGATAAACATCTCACAACATGGATGAATCTGGAAGACATTATGCTGAGTGAAATTAGCCACAAAAGGACAAATATTGTATGAGACCATTATTGTAAGAAATCAAGAAAAAGTTTATACGCAGAATAAAACATTCTTTAATGGTTAGCAGTGTAGGGAGGGAGGGAGAGGAGAATTCATTAACTAGATAGTAGACAAGAATTATCTTAGTTGAAGGGAAGGACAACACACAATACAGGGTAAGGCAGCACATCTGGACTAAAGCAAAAGCTAAGAGGTTTCCCGAACACAGCCAAACACTTTGAAGGTCAGAGTAGCTGGGGCTGGGGTCTGGGGACCGTGGTTTCAGGGGACATCTAAGTCAATTGGCATAGCAAATTTTATTAAGAAAAAGTTCTGCATCCTACTTTGGTGAGTGGTATATGGGGTCTAAAACTCGTGAGCAGCCATCTAAGATTCATCAATTGATCTCATCCCACGTGGAGCAAAAGAGAAGAGCAGCAAAGACAAAAGGAAAATATTAGCCCAAGAGACAAAAGGACCACATAAACCAGAGACTCCATCAGCCAGAGACCATAAGAACTAGATGGTGCCTGGCTACCATCAATGGCCGCCCTGACAGGGAACACAACAGACAGTCCCTGGTGGAGCGGGAGAAGAGTGTGGAGTAGAACTCAAATTCATGTAAAAAGACCAGACTTAATGGTTTGACTGAGACTGGAGGAACCCCAGGGGCCATGGCCCCCAGACACTCTGTTTATCCACAACTGAAACCATTCCTGAAGCCCACTCTTCAGACAAAGATTAGACTGGACTATAAAACATAAAATAATACTTATGAAAAGTGTGCTTCTTAGTTCAAGCAGATACATGAGATCAAATGGGTGACTCCTGTCTGGAGGTAAGAGGAGAAGGTAGGAAGGGACAGGAAATGATTGAATGGACACAAGAAACCCACCGTGGAAAGGTGGAGGGTGCTGTCACATAGTGGGGATTACAACTAATGTCACATAAAAATATATGTGTAAGTTTTTATGTGAGAAATTGACTTGAGCTGTAAACTTTCACCTAGATCAAAACTTTTTAAAAAAGGAAAAAAATTAAAACTTTATTTCTGCAATTTATATCAAAGCATAAGAAATTATGAGTCATATGAATACTTTTGCCACATACAGAATATTGACAGTTGAATGATATAACTCATTACTAAAGGTCTTTTAAAGAGGAAGAAGTATAGCCAGAATGTTCCTTAGAAGCAAGGATGGCAAGATTTTATCTTACAAATTTGGATATGTAATCAGGAGGTACCAGTCTCTGAAGAAGGCTATCATGCTTGGTAAAGTAGAGGGTCAGAGAAAAAGAGGAAGACCCTCAAGGAGATGTATTGACACAGTGGCTGTAAAAATGTGCTTAAACATAGCAACAATTGTGAGGATGGCTCAGGACTGGGCAGTGTTTCATTCTGTTGTACATAGGGTTGCTATGAGTCAGAATTGACTCAGTGGCACCTAATAACAACAACAAAAAGGGCATATAAATGTAATACTTTGAATATTGTACAATTTTTTACACAAATGCACAGTATATACTGAATCTTTCAAAATGATTGTTTTTAAACATAATAGAAAGTATTTCGATGAAAAATGATTACTAATTTAGAATTGTTTGAATATAAATTTTATCACCATATTCTTTTTAGAAATTAAGAAAAAATCTTATCTATACCTATTCTTTAAACATTCCTCTTGGGAGTCAGAATTACGTATAATTGAATTTATCATGGAGAACAGAAGCAAAACTATTGCGTCAGATTTGTCTTAGGGCTGCCAGCATCAAACATATGACATTATTATAACCAAGGTCTACAAAATGTCGTAAAGCAGCAGAATAGAGAAAAATAGAAGTAGCCTGTGAAAGTTACTGTACTATTTGTTCACTGGGAAGAGGTTGGGAAATGATCACTGACCTCTAAGTAACAGAGAATGGAACTCATCTTTCACTTCTCAATGAGCTCCTCACTGTAATTGATGACATTTCCTGAAATGACTGCGATCATTAGGGCACCAGTGACTGAATTAAAAGAAAATGAAGGATGCAGATGGCTGTAGTAAAGCACGGAAAATGCATTTCTTCCTCGTGACAGATACAACTGATCATTTTACAAGGAAGTGCTTTACTGAAAGTGTTTCAGCTATGTAGTTCTCAGGGAAAATGAAGAGTAATGTAAAAATTGGACAAGATGAAACTAGCTGTTTCATTCCAGATATTGACTGCACAAGTCACTTTCAATAAATCAGCTGCTTATTGTACCTAAAACAGTATTTTTTTTTTTTTCAGTATTATGAAGGCTGTATAAAATGTTCTCTTTGGATAGGCAATCTTTGTGCATCACATAATAAAGCAAAAGTTTGTTTCACTTTATGTATATTTTCTAGGTATCATCATTTCAACTAATAGGTATATTTATTTAGAAACAGCTTTGATGATCTAAAACAGCTAAGGGTTGGCAAACTTTTCCTGTAAATGAACAGCTAGTAAATTTTTTCGACCTTTTGGGGCCATATAGTCTCTGTAACAACTACTCAATCTGCTGTAGTAGGGAAAAAGCATCCACAGATAACATTTAAAGAATCAGTATGGTTGTGTTCCAGTACAACTTTATTTAGTAAAACAAGACACATCTGGATTGGACCTCAGGCTGTAGTTTGAGAATCCTGATCCAAAACATCTATGCAGGATATCAGAGAATATTGGGAATAAAAACAATTAGAAAGGTTAACAGTTTTCTACCATAAAATAAGTGGCATGGTAGAGTTAAATAATTTAGTATTGTACCGAAAATGACCACAATTTATCTATCAGCTTGTTGTACGGTGGTGGCTTGTGTGTTACTGTGATGCTGGAAGCTATGCCACCTCTATTTCATATACCAACAGGGTCACCAATGGTGGACTGATTTTAGCAGAGCTTCCAGATTAAGACAGACTGGAAAAAGGAACTGGAGATTTAATTCTTAAAAAAAAAAAAAAATTTTGGCCAGTGAAAACCTTGCAGATAGTAGTGGAACATTGAAATAGTGCCAAAAGATGACCCCGTCAGGCTGGAAGTTACTCAAAATACGACTGAGGAAGAGATGTCTCCTCAAAGTAGAGTTGACCTTCATAACATGGATGGAATCGAGCTTTTGGGACCTGCATTTGCTGATGTGGCAAGACTTAAAATGAAAAGAAACAGTTGCAAACATCCATTAAAAATCAGAACGTGGAATGTATGAAGTATGAATTAAAGAAAATTGGAAATCATCAGGAATGAAACGGAACACATGGAGATCAATATCCTAGGCATTAATGAGCTGAAATGGACTGGCATTGGCCATTTGGAATTGACAGTCATATGATCTACTATGCCAGGAATGACAAACTGAAGAGGAATAACATCACATTGATCATAGAAAAGAACATTTCAAGATCTATCCTGAAATACAATGCTATCAGTGATAGGATAATATCCATATGCCTACAAGGAAAACCAGATAATAGGATTGTTATTCAAATTTTAGCACTGTCTCAGTTATCTAGTGCTACTGTAACAGAAATACTACACGTGAATGGCTTTAACAAACAGAAGTTTACTCTCTCACAGTCTAGGAGGTTAGAAGCTGGAATTCAGGATGCCAGCTCCAGGGTAAGGCTTTCTCTGTAGGCTCTGGGGAAAGGTCCTTGTCGTCAGTCTTCCCCTGGACTAGGAGCTTCTCAGAGCAGGGCCCCTGGGTCCAAAGGACACACTCTTCTCCTGGTTCTTCATTCTTGGTGGCATGAAGTACCCCTGTCTCTGTCTCTCAGCTTCCTTGTCTCTTTTATATCTCAAAAGAGATTGACTCAAGATACAACCTAAACTTTTTAGATTGAGTCCTGCCTCAGTAATATAACTGCCTCTAATCCTGCCTCATTAACATTCGTAGAAGTAAGATATATAACACATAGGAAATCAAATCAGATGACAAAATGGTGAACAATCACACAAGTTAACACACATTTTTTGGGGTCACAATTCAATCCATAACATTCTACCCTTTGGCCTCCGCAAAATTCACGTCCTTGAAGCATGTAAAACAGATTCACCCCATCATAACATATCAAAAGTCTTAAATCAACTCCAAGTCTAAAATCCCCAAATTCCTCATCATCTGTGAAATCTAGAATACAAATTATCTGCTTCCAAAATTCAATGGTGGAACAGGCACATAGAAATTTCCATTACAAATGGAAGAAATTTGAGGGAAAGAAGAGATAACAGGCACCAAGCAAGTCAACAGAACATATTACATTAGCTATGGAGCCTTGAAAATAATCTCTGTTCTCTGAAATCATTTAGGCAATAGCCCTGCCCTCCAGACTCTGGATGTTGGCCACATTCTCCAGATTCTGGGTGGAGGCCCCTCAGACCTGGTCTTTAGCTCCTCCTTCCAGTCCCACAGGAAAGGCAACTCTGCTCCCATGCATTTGGGTGGCCCCTTTCTCTTAGTCTATCTGAGCGGTGAATCGATGCTCTTGGCCCCCGTAGACCCCATTCTTCTGCCCCATGGGCATGGAAGCCCCACCTCCTCAGCTCTGGGCAGTGGATCTAGCCCCATCCAGCTGACACTTGTGAAAGGCAGTCCCACACTCCAGAACTGAGTTGATGCCATCCAGCTGACACTTGTGAAAGGCAGTCCCACACTCCGGAACTGAGTTGATGAAGTTCTGACACTTTGAAACCTAGGAGTCTCTGGCCCCACCCTTCGAAACCCCAGAGGACATGGTTCCACCCTTTCAGACCCTGGCAGTCATGGCTTTACACTTTGAGACTGAGGCAGCTTTGCCTCCTGTGTTCTCTGTCTTTTCAGCTTCTGCTCCCTAGTTTCTTGGCCTCTCAGCCCAGGGGCCTCACCGCCCATGTCTGCCCTGCTGCGGCAAGTGTTCCAAAGTTCTTTGGCTCCACTGATAAGTACCTGGAAACATCACACTCTGCCAGTGAACTTTAACTGAAAGGCACTCAGCTCTCTTGCTTAATGGTTTGGCAAGCCTGGCTCCACCAGTAAGTGTCCAGAGGTCCCTATTCCCCTAAGAAGCCTTCTGCAAGAAGGTACTCAGCTTTCTCGCTCTGTAGGTGGGCTCCAGCTCCATCTGGTGCTGGTCTTCTGGTTCTATTGCTGCCTTTTCTCTACTTCTGCTTCTTGCTGTCAGTGCCATCTCTGGTGTAACGGCTATCCTCAATTCCTTCTGAGTCATCACCAGAATCTTCTTTGACTTCCATAATTCCATCAATAATCTCTTCAAGGAAATCTGGGCTTTTACTGTTAGGCACTTTAAAACTGTTCCAGTCTCTACCCATTCACAGTCTGAAAACCGTTTCCACATTTTAGGTACCTGTTAGAGCAGCATCCCACTCCCAACACCAAATTCCTTCTGTCTTAGTTATCTAGTACTGCTATAACAGAAACACCACAAGTGGATAGCTTTAACAAACAGAAGTTTATTCTCTCACAGTCTAGTAGGCTAGACGTCTGAAATCAGTGTCCCTGCTCCAGGGGAATCTTTCTCTCTCTATCAGCTCTAGGAAAATGTCCTTGTCTTCAATTTTCCCCTGGTCTAGGGGCTTCTCAGCCCAGGGACCCTGGGTCCAAAGGACTTGTTCCTCTTCCGCTTCTTCATTCTTGGTGGCATGAAGTCCCCCTGTCTCTCTGCTCACTTCTCTCTTTTGTATCTCAAAAGAGACTGACTCAAGATACCACCTAATCTTGCAGATTGTGTCCTGCCTTATTAACATCATAGAGGTAGGATTTGCAGCACATAGAAAAATAAAATCATATTACAAAATTATGGACAATCACACAATAGTGGGAATCATGGCCTACTCAAGTTGACACACATTTTTAGGTGGCACAATTCAATCCATAACAGACACAAACCACTAATGCCAAAAGTGAAGAAATTGAAGATTTTTACCAACTTCTGCAGTCTGAAATTGATTAAACATTCAATCAAAATGCATTGATGATTTCTGGTGATTGGAATGCAGAGGTTAGAAACAAACAAACCAAAAAGGATCAGTACTTAGAAAGTATGGTCTTGGTGATAAAAATGATGTTTGAGATCACTTGGTAGAATTTTGCAAGACCAATGACTTATTCATTGGAAATAGCCTTTTTTGAACAACATAAAAAGCGATTATACACTTGGACTTCTCCAGATGGAATAAACAGAAACCAAATTGACTGCATCTGTGGAAACAGAAGATGGGTCAGATCAAGGCCAGGGGCCAACTATGGGACAGACCATCAATTGTTCATAAGTGACTTCAAGTTAAAGCTGAAGAAAATCAAAAGAAGTCCATAAGAGCCAAACTACGATGATCTTGAGTATATCCCCTTTGAATTTAGAGACCATCTTAAGAATAGATTTCCCAGAGGCTGAACACTAATGAATGAAGACCAGGTGAGTTGTGGGATGACATCAAGGATATCATATATGAAAAATAAAAATGTCATTAAAAAGACAGGAAAGAAAGAAAAGCCCAAAATGGATGTCAGAAGAGACTCTAAAACTTACTCTTGAATGCTGAGTTGTTGTTGTTACTTGCTGTTGCGTCCATTCTGACTCATAGCCACTCCATGTACCACAGAAAGGAAAACTGCCCGGTCCTGCTCCATCTTGACAAATGTTGCTATGCTTGAGCCCATTGTTGCAGCCACTATGTCAGTCCATCTCATTGAGGGTCTTCCTATTGTTCACTGAACTTTTACTTTACCAAGCATGATGTCCTTCTTCAGGGCCTGGTCCCTCCTGATAGCATGTCCAAAGCACATGAGACAAAGTCTTGCCATTCTTGCTTCTAAGGATCATTCTGGCTGTACTTCTTCAAAGACAGATTTGACAGTTCTCACAGCAGTCCTTGGGTCTGTGGTATATTCCATGTTCTTTGCTAACACCATAATTCAAAGGCATCATTTTTTCTTTGGTCTTCCTTACTCATTGTCCAGCTTTCACATGCACATGAGGTGATTGAAAATGCCATGGCTTGTGTCAGGCACACCTTATTCCTTAAACTGACATTTTTTCTTTTTGACACTTTAAAAAGGCCTTTTGAAGCAGATTGACCCAATGCAATGCTGCGTTTGATTTCTTGACTGCTGCTTCAATGGGTGTTAATTGTGGATGCAAGTAAAATGAAATCCTTGACAACTTCAATATTTTTTCCATTTATCATGATGTTGCTTATTGGTCTAGTCGTGAGAATTTTTGTTTTCTTTATGTTGAGGTGTAATCCATACTGAAGGCTGTGGTCTTCCATCTTCATTAGTAAGTCCTTCAAGTTCTCTTCACTTTCAGTAAGCAGGGTTGTGTCATCTGCATATTGCAGCTTGTTAATGAGTCTTCCTCCAATCCTGATGCCACATTCTTCTTCATAGAGTCCAGCTTCTCGGATTATTTGCTCAGCTTACAAATTTAAGAAGTATGGTGAAAGGATACAACCTGACACACATTTATCCTGACTTTAAACCATGCAGTATCCCCTGTTCTGTTAGAATGACTGTCTATTGGTCTACGTACAGGTTCCTCATGAGCACAGTTAAGTGCTCTGGAATTTTCATTCTTCTCAAAGTTATCCATAATTTGTTATGATCCACACAGTTGAATGACTATGTATAGTCAATAAAACACAGGCAAACATCTTTCTGGTATTCTTTGATTTCAGCCAAGATCCATTTGACATCAACAATGATATCCCTTGTTCCATGTCGTCTTCTGAATCTGGCTTGAATTTCAGGTAGTTCCCTGTTGATGTACTGCTTTAATCACTTTTGAATGATTTTCAGCAAAATTTTACTTGTGTGTGATATTAATGATATTGTTTGAAAATTTCTGCATTCTGTTGGATCACCTTTCTATGGAATGGGTACACATATGGATCTCTTCCAGTTGGTTGGCCAGATAGTTGTCTTCCAAATTTCTTGGTATAGACAAGTGGTTGCTTCCAGCACCCTATCTGTTAGTTGAAACATCTCAGTTGGTGTTCTGTCAACTCCTGGAGACTTGTTTTTCAGCAATGCCTTCAGTGCAGTCTGGGCCTCTTCCTTCAGTTCCATTGATTCTTGATAATATGCTGCCTCCTGAAAATGAACATCAACCAATTATTTTTGGTATAGTGACTCTGTGTATTCCTTCTATCTTCTTTTGATGTTTCCTGTGTCATTTCTTATTTTCCGTGTAGAATTTTTCAATATTGCAATTCATGGCTTCAATTTTTTCTTCAGTTCTTTCAGCTTGAGAAAAACCAAGCATACTCTTCCCTTTTGGTTTTCTAACTCCATGTCTTTGCACATTTCATTGTAATACTTTACTTTGTCTTCTCAAGCCACCCTTTGAAATCTTCTGTTCATCTCTTTTACTTCATAATTTCTTCCTTTTGTTTTAGCTACTCTACTGGTTCGGGAGCACCTTTCAGAGGTCTTCTAGCAAAGTTGAAGAGCCCTTCCCAAATTGTATTTTGAGTGCCTTCCAACCTGAGGGGCTTATCTTCTGGCACTATATCAGACAATGTTCCACTGCTATTCATAAGGTTTCACTGGCTAATTTTTTATGAAGTAGACTGCCATGTCCTTCTTCCTAGTTTGTCTTAGTCTAGAAGATCCACTGAAACCTGTTCACCCAGGATTACCTTGCTGGTATTTGAAATACATGTGGCAAAGCTTCCAGTATCACAGTAACAAGCAAGACTCCACAGTACAACAAATTCACAGACATGTAATGGAACATAGAGTAGCTAAAGGAAAAAGAAGAAATGATGAAGTAAAAGAGCTGAACAGAAGATTTCAAAGAGTGGCTCGAGAAGACAGAGCTAAGTATTATAATGAAGTGTTTAAAGGCCTGGAGTTAGAAAACCAATCGGGAAGAAAATGCTCAGCATTTCTTAAGCTGAAAGAACTGAAGAAAAAATTCAAGCCTTAACTTGCAATATTGAATAATTCTATGGGCAAAAGATTGAATGATGCAGGAAACATCAAAAGAAGGTGGAAGGATGACACAGAGTCACTGCACCAAAAAGAACTGGTAGACATTCAACCATTTCAGAAGGTTGCATATGATCAAGAAACTGATGGTACCAAAGTAACAAGTCCAAACTGCACTGAAGGAATTGGTGAAAAACAAGGCTCCAGGAAGTGATGAAATACCAACTGAAAAGTTTCAGAAAAGAAATGTAATTTTGGAAGTGCCCACTCATCTATCCCAAGAAATATGGAAGACAGCTATCATCTGTGATCATTAATGTTGTGTGTCAAATCATGACCAAATGCTGGGCCATGATTCTCAGTGATTTGACAGTTATGATATAGTTTGGCAGTCATATAATGATGTAATCACCTCCATGATGAGATCTCATATAATGTGATCACCTCTGTGATATGATATGTTGTGATTAGACAACCAGTTGAAAGGTAGTTTCCTTGTTGGTGTGCCTGCATGCAATATAGGTGGACTTTCTGGCAAGGTTTGTGAGTTTTGCTCACTCTGTATCTTTCAGCTGGATCCTGTTTTTCTGACCTCAATGTCTTGGGACTTGAGCTGGCAGCTTACCTGCCATCTTGCCTGTCAATCTTGGGATTCATTGGTCTTTGCAGCCTGTTAACAAGAGCCCTGGTGTCTGACCTGCCAATCTTGGGTTTGCAAGCCCCTGTGGTTGCGTGAATCAGGAAAAACCACCAGCCTGCCTCATGGATTTGGGATGTTTCAACCTCTATAACTGTGTGAGCTATTTCCTTGATATAAATCTATCTCTCTCTATATATTTATACGTTTAACTGATTTTGCTTCTCTAGAGAACCCAGGCTAAGACATGTGGCACCACGAGTGGTTCTAAATAAACAAAATTGTAAGAATATGTTTTCTAAATTGGTTCTCAAGTATAGTTAGTCTTAAACATACTGATGACTCTGCTTCCAATCGTAAAGAGGTCACTTCTAATCCATGGCATGAGATGGCAATAGAAATACACAAAATATCACCACAAACAGATCCGGTATTGGTGAGAGGTGAGGCTCTGGGTGATTGCATGTTTAATATATTTCTGCAACTTTGTCATGATGAGAAATATAAAGAAGGTGTTTGGTTGGTTCTACTTTTGCTAAAATAATGGTGAAAGAAAGGGATGAGCTCTGGTCTTCAGAGTCAGTGCTCAAACACCACATAAACGACCTCAAACTTTCCACTCATACCTTGAAAGAAAGTTTTATTTCTTGTAGTAACAGAGCTGATATTGCTGAAAAGCAAACCCAGAGTCTTATCATAAGAGTGGCTAAATTACAATGTCAACTGAATTCTTAAATTTAGTGGTGTCTGAAGTTACAGTGAGGGCATTGATTGGGAAGAAATGGGGTCCTGAAACTTGGGATGGGGACATATAGGCAGATAATCAGGAAGCTAGGGACACTGAGCTCCTAAATTTTGCTGAATCACTCTTGCCAACAGAACCAGCAATCTCACTCCCATCTGAAGAGATTACTCTCTCTCTGTCTGCTGATCCACCCTCTCCAGTAAAACCGTTAGCTCCTCCATGCCCATCTGATGATATTAACCCAGCTGTGTCTGAAGAGCCTTTGTCTAAATCATTGCCTGGGACATCAACTGAGACAGATACCTCACAAGACCATGCTTAACATTCTCAAAACACATTTCTGCTGCTCATTTTGGCTTCTAGACCTATAACTAGACTTACATCCCAGGAAGACCCAAAAGGTGAAGGACAAAGTGTGAGCCAGGAGGAGTTACACTACACCCCAAAAGAACTGCTTGACTTTTCTAATACGTACAAACAGAAACCTGGGGAATATATGTGAAAATGGCTGTTAAGTGTGTGGGATAATGGTGTAAGGGACATAAAGATGGATCATTCTGAGTTTATTGATATGGGCCCACTAAGCACAAATTCTTCATTCAATGTTTTGGCTCAAGAATTTAGTAAAGGATCTAATAGTTTATTTCGTTGGGTTACTGAACCGTGGATTATGTGGTGGCCTATACTAAATCAAGTTGAAGTACCAGACCTGCCCTGGAATACTGTAGAACAATGTACCCGAAGGTTTAGGGAAATTGGCATGTTTATTTATCAAACTAGACCCACATATGGAATGCCCAGAAGACACACATTTAACGCAATGGTGAGGAAGATATTTTAAAGGCAGCCCCAGAATCCTTGAAGACTGTTGTGATTGCTATTTTATGTAAGTCAGATTTGACAGTGGGAACTGCCCTAACTGAATTAAGACACTAAATACTATGGGGGAAACCTGGTGACACAGTAGTTAAGAGCTCCACTGCTAATCAAAAAGTCAGCAGTTCAAATCCACCAGCCACTCCTTGGAAACACTGTGGGGCAGTCCTCCTCATCCCTACTGGTTTGCTATGAGTTTTTACCTACTATGGAGCTGATTGAACCCCATGGTGGTAGGGGCCCAGTGGCAGCACTCAATCGACAAAGTCAAGGTGGGCGTGGTTATCATAATGGACAGTGGAGTCAAAACAATAATCAGAATAGTCTGATAATAATGACTTATGACATTGGATACTTAGTCACAGTGACCCTAGGAGTGAAATAGATAGGAAATCTACTAAATATTTACTTTATTTGTACAAGGGGAAGAATTCTAGGTCAAGGGAATGGAAGTCTAACTCATATCACCAGAAAAGAGAGTCACGGCCCATCAATCAACTCCCAGACTTGAGCCAGTTTACAGATCCAGAGTTCCTTAAATAAAGGGGAGGCTAGGTCTCCTTGAGGAAGGACCCCACTACACTGCCAAAAATTAATACTGTTCATCTTTCTCCCAGCCTTCCTCAAGGGATGTATGGCCTTTTAGGAGAGTGACTGTTCATTGGGAAAAAGAAAATAATCAAAATTTGGGGGGGATTACTGGATACTGGCACTGAACTGATAATAATGCCAAAAGAGCCAAAACGCCACTGTGGCCCAACAGTCAGAGTAGGGGCATATGGAGGTTAGATTATTAATGGAATTTTAGCTCATGTAAGTCTCATGGTAGGTACAGAGGGTCCCCAAATCCATCCTGTAGTAATTTTCCCAGCTGCAGAATGCATAATTGGAATAGATATCATCAGCAACTGGCAGAACCCCCAGATTGGATCCCTGACTAGTGGAGTAAGTGCTATTATGGTAAAAAAGCCAAGTGGAAGCCATTAGAATTGCCCCTATCTAGGAAAATAGCAAACCAAAAGCAATACTGCATTCCTGGAGGGATTGCAGAGATTATTGCTACCATGAAGGACTTGAAGGATGCAGGGGTGATGATTCCCACCACATTCCCATTCAACTCACCCTTGTGGCCTGTGCAAAAAACATAGATCTTGGAGAATGATAGTTGATTATTGAAAACTTAATCAGGTGGTGATTCCAATTGCAGCTACTGTTCCAGATGTAGTTTCATTGGTTAAGCAAATTAATACATCTCCTGGTAACTGGTATGCAGCTATTGATCTGGTTAATGCCTTTTTCTCCATACCTGTTTTGAAGGACCACCAGAAGTAGTTTGCATTCAGCTAGCAAGGCCAGCAATACACTTTCAATTGCCTACGTCAGAGCTACATCAACTCTCCAGCCCTATGTCATTATTTAGTCCACAGGGATCTTGATCATCTTTCTCTTCCACAAGAAGTCACACTAGTCCATTACATTGATGACATTATACTGATTGGACCTAGTAAGGAAAGTGCCAATGACTCTGGACTTATTGGTAAAACACTTGCATGCTAGAGGGTGGGAAATTATTACAACAAAAATTCAGGTGCCTCCATGTGCCATCTCCGCTCCTTCTAGACAGGCTATGCAATGCCAGGCAGCTGGGGTGCTGCTTCCCTGGTCCACATCTCCACACCAGTGGGCTCGCTCAAAACACTTTTTTTTTCTTTGTTTATTCTCTCTCTCTATCTTCCTTCTTTACCCTTCTCCAGAACACCTGGTGGGCTCCCTCAGGGCATTTTTTATGTTTTATTTTTTTCTTGGTTTCTTGTCTCCCTTTACCTTCCTGTCAATCATCTGGATTTTTTTTCCCTTGGTTTCTTATCTCTCTTTACCTTTCTTTGTTTCCTTTCTCTTGACCACCTAGCCATGTGTAACTTTCTCCTTTTTTTCCCCCAATTTCTTATCTTTCTGTCCCTTCCTTCCTTTCTTTTCTCCTGCCCACCTAGCCACCTGTGCCATTTGTGCCCCTTCTTGAAGGGCTGTGCCACACCCCTTGGTTAGAAAGCCACTAGCCCATGGTTTCCCCAGGTCTGTGCCCCTCCAACAGCAGGATCTCTCAACATCTTTTTTCTGTATATTTTTTAGGGGTGCTTCTCTTTATCTTCTTTCTCTTCTTTCCCACACTCAGTTAGCTACACACATCACATCCTCCCCCTCCCCACTTATCTACACAGTGTGCTGAGCACTGCACCCCAAGTGGCACAGGCATGGATCACTGGACCTGCCTTGCACTGCCCCTGGTCCCGCCCTGTTGGCCTCAGTACATGCCACAGACAGCCCATCTCCACCCCTCCTCCTCTGATGGACCTGCCCTTCTACACCATACCTCAGTGACTAGCCCTCCTCACCTGGGCAGAATGGTTCCAGAAAGCATCCAAAGTAGAACAACAGATGACCTTCTGGTAGAGGAAGAGACACTGAAACTACCTGATAGGGAATTCAAAACTCTAATATTCAGGGCTGTCCAAGAGATGAAGGAAAATGCAAACAAAATAAGTAAAAGATAGACAAAATCATAGAAAATACAGACAAAGTCATGGATAAGACAGGAAAATAATACAGGAAAAAAATGTCAAAATAAACACACAGCCAGAAGTCATACAAAAACAGAAATTATAAATCCAAAAGATAAACACCAAGATTTCAGAAATCGACAGTGTCATAGAAGGTTGAGGAGGAAGTTTGAAACAATGGAAGGCGAGATCAGCAAAATTGAAGACAAATCCTTGGCTATCACTTTGTTTGAGGAAAAATCAGCAAAAAGAAAAAAATGAAGAAACCCTGAGAAAGATGTGGGATGCAATCAAAAGCAAAAATTTGCAACAGATCTGAGTTCCAGAGCAAAGGGAGAAAACGGAAAATACAGAGAGGATAACTGAAGATTTACTGACAGAAAACTTCCCTAATATTATGAAAGATGAAAAGCCGACAATCCAAGAAGCTCAATGAACCCCATATAGGATAGACCCCAAAAGAAAATCACCAAGACGTATCATAATAACACTCATTAAAACCAAAGACAAAGAAAGAATCCTGAGAACAGCTCTAGAAAAACAAAAAGTCACGTACAGAGGGGAAACAACAAGACTAAGTTCTGATTATTTGGCAGAAGCCGTGCAGGCAAGAAGGCAATGGGATGACATATATAAAACCTTGAAAGAAAAAAAAAATTGCCAACCAAAAATAATATATCCTGCAAAACTCTCACTCAAATATGATGGAAAAGTTAGGAAATTTCCAGATAAATAGATCAAGGGAATATGAAAAAAACAAACCAAACTTACAAGAATTGTTAAAGGGAATCCTTTGGTTAAGAAAAAAACAACAGACAACAGCCTGAATCTAGGACACAAGACCACATCAGCCAGATACCAACTTAAGTAATGAACTCTCAAGGATAAAACAAATAAAAGATTTACAACAGGGTACCAGAGAGGTTACTCTGTAAATGACAACAACGTCAGAACAATAAAAAAGGGAATAAACCATGTAGATATAGAACTTTCAAAAGTACAGGAGCTCAAGGTGTTATCAAGTAATAAAAGACTGGTTCAAAGTTAAAAAGAGAGGGGTAAATTTCAAGGTAAACACAAAGAAAGTTAAGAAATCTACTCATCAAAATAAAGAAAAACATAAAGTCTCAGTAAACACAAAATCTACCAAACAGAAAAAAAATGAAAAAAAATCCACAAACAAAAGGAATTCAGCACAGAAGAGCAAGATGAACAAGGAAAATGTCAGCACCACAAAAAATAAAAAATAAAGAACTACAAAATAGCAACAATAAACTCCCACCTATCAATAATCACACTGAACATAAATGGTGTAAATATCTCCATAGAAAGACACAGAGTGAAAGAGTAGTTAAAACAACAACAACAACAACAACAACAACAAAACAGGACCCATCAACATGCTGTCTACAAGGGACACACCTTAGAAACAAAGGCCTAAATTTATTAAAAATCAAACGGTGGAAAAAATATGTATCAAGCAAATAGCTACCAAAAAAGAGCAGGAGTGGCAATACTAATCTCAGATAAAATAGACTTTAAAACAAAATTCACCATAAAAGACACTATATAATGATTAAAGGAGCAATCCATCATGAAGACATAATCATAATAAATATCTGTGCAACAAAAGACACGGCTCCAAAATACATAAAATGAACTCTAACAGCACTGAAAAGAGAAACTGATACTTCCACAATAATAGTAGGAGACTTCAACACACCACTCTCAGTAAAGAACATAGCATCTAGAAAGAAACTCAACAAAGATACAGAATATCTAAAGGCCACAATCAACCAACTTGATCTCATAGACATATATAGAACACTCCACCCAAAAGCTGCAGAGTACACTTTCTTTTCCAACTCACATGGAACATTCTCCAGAATAGACCACATCTTAGACCTCAACACAACCCTCGACAAAATCCAAAAACATTGATCTAATAGAAAGTAAGTTCTCTGACCACAACACCATCAAGGTAGAAATTAACAACAGGAAGAGCAAGGAAAAAAATCAAATACGTGGAAACTGAATAACACCCTGCTTAAAAACTACTGGGCAATAGAAAGAAATCAAAGATGGAATCAAAATTCTTAGAATGAAAACACATCATACCAAAACCTTTGAGACACAGCAAAGGCAGTGCTCAGAGGTCAATTTATAGCAATGGATGCACACATCAAAAAAGAGGAAAGGGACAAATTCAAAACATTATCACACAACTTGAACAAATAGAAAGAGAACAGCAAAAGAAGCCTACAGCCACCAGAAGAAAGGAAATAATAAAGATCAGAGCAGTGATAATAAAATAGAGAATAAGAAAACAATAGCAAGACTCCAGAAAACCAAGAGTTGGTTCTTTGAGAGGATCAACAAAATCAACAAACCATTAGCAAAACTGACAAAAGAAAACAGGACAGGACACAAATAACCCAAATAAACACTGAACTGGGGGACATTACAACAGACTGAACTGAAATAAAAAGGCTCATAATAGAGTACTGTGAAAAGCTATACCCCAACAAATTTGAAAACCTAGAGAAAATGGACAAATTTCTAGAAACACACTATCTACCCAAACTAACACAAACTGCAGCTGAAAATCTGAACAGACCTATAACAAAAGAAGAGATTGAAAAGGTAATTAAAAAGAAAAAACAAAAAACTCACAACAAAACAAAACAAAAAAAAAACCCTAGCCCAGACGGCTTCACTGAAGAATTCTACCAAACACTCAGAGAAGATCTTACACCAGTACTACTCAAAATATTTCAGAACATAGAAAAGGAAGGGATACTTTGAAATTCATTCATTCTGTGAAGCCAGCATAACACTGATACCAAAACCAGACAAATACACCACAAAAAAGAAAATTACAGGCCTATATGTTTCATGAATATAGATGCAAAAATTCTCAACGAAATTCTAGGCAATAGATTCAGCATCGTATCAAAAACTGATACTTCATGACCAAGTAGGATTCATACCAGGTATGCAAGGATGGTTCAACATTAGAAAATCAGTCAACATAATCTGCCACACAAACAAAATAAGAGAATAAAATGATCATCTCAATCAATGCAGAAAACACATTCAACAAAGTTCAACAACCATTCGTGATAAAAGCCCTCAATAAAATAGATATAGAAGGGAAATTCTTCAAAATATTAAAGGTCGTTTATACAAAACAAACAGCCAACATCATTCTTAATGAAGAGAGGCTGAAAACATTCCCTTTGAAAACAGGAACAAGACAAGGATGACCTTTATCACCACTCCTATTTAACACTGTGCTGGAAGTCCTAGCTAGAGCAATAAGGTCAGAAAAAGAAATAAAGGACATACAAATTGGTAAGGAAGAAGTAAAACTGTTCCTATTTGTGGATGATATAATACTGTACATAGAAAACCCAAAAGACCCTACAAGACAACTATTGGAACTAACAGAAAGATTCAGCAGAGTACCATAATACAAGGTAAACACACAAATATCAGTTGGATTCCTATACACCAAGAAAGAAAACCATGAAAATGAAATCAGGAAAACAATAATAGTTATAATAGCCCCTAAAAAATATAAAATAATTAGAAAGACATCTAACAAGGAATATGAAATACCTATACAAAGAAAACTGCAAAACACTACTGCATGAAACAAAAAGAGACCTACATAAATGGAAAAACATACCATATTCATAGATAAGCAGACTCAACACTGTGAAAATGTCAATTCTACCCAAAGCAATCTAAAAATACAATGTAATCTCAATCCAAATACCAACAGTATTCTTTAATGAGATGGAAAAACTAATTATTAGCTTTATAAGGAAAGGGAAGAAGCCCCGAATTATTAAGGAACTATTGAAGAAGAAGAATAAAGTAGGACGACTTGCACCACCTGACCTCAGAACCTGCAATACACTATGGTAGTCCAAACAGCCTGGTACTGGTACAAAGACAGATACATTGACCAGTGGAACATAATTGAGAACCCAGATATATAAATCCATCCACCTACAGTCACCTGATCTTTGACAAAGGCACAACGTCTATCAAATGGGGAAAAAACAGTCTTTTAATAAACGGTGCTGGCAAAACTGGATGTCCATCTGCAAAAAAATGAAACAGGACCCATACCTCACACCATACACAAAAACTAATTCAAAATAGATCAAAGACCTAAATATAAAACCAAAAACTATAAAGATTGTAGAAGAAAAAATAGAGTCAACGCTAGAGACCTAATATATGGCATTAACAGGATACAAACCATAATTAATACACAAACACCAGATGATAAGCTAGATAACTGGAATCTTCTAAAAATTAAACACTCATGCTCATCAAAAGACTTCACCAAAAGAGTATAAAAAGAACCTACAGACTGGGAAAAAATTTTTGCCTGTAAGAAATCCGACAGAGGACAAATCTCTAAAATCTACAGGAAAATCCAACACCTATACAACAAAAAGGCAAGTAATACAATTAAAAAGTGGGCAAAGGATATGAACAGACACTTCACCAAAGAAGACATTCAACTGGTTAATAGACACATGAGGAATCACTAGCCATTAGAAAAATGCAAATCAAAACCATAATGAGATACCATCTCACCCCAGCATTACTGGCATGCATCAAAATAAAACAGGACTCTTACACACTGCTGGTGGGAATACAAAATGATACAACCATTTTGGAAAGTGAAAAAAAGCTAGAAACAGAAATATATGATCCAGCAATCCCATTCCTAGAAATATATCCTAGACAAATAAGAGCCATCACAAGAATAGACATGTGCACACTTATGTTCATTGCAACTTTGTTCATAATAGCAAAAGATGGAAACAAGCTAGATGCCCATCAACAGATGAATGCATAAACAAACTATGGTACTTAACACAATGGAGTATTATGCAACAGTAAAGATCAATGATGAATCTGTGAAGCATCTCACAATATGGATGAATCTGGAGGACACTATGCTGAGTGAAATAAGTCAGTTACAAAAGGACAAATATTGTATGAGACCACTACTACAAAGACTCATGGAAAGGTTTACACACAAAAAGAAAAAAATCTTTGATGTTTATGAGAGAGGGGAGAGATGGGGATGGAAAAACACTAAATAGGCAATAGATAAGTGGTAACTTCAGTGAAGGGTTTAAGACAGTACACAATACTATGGAAGCCAGCACAGCTTGTCAAAGGCAAGGTCATGGAAGCTCTGTAGATACATCCAAACTCCCTGAAGGGCCAAATTACTGTGCTGAGGGCTGTGGAGACCATGGTCTCCGGGAATGTCTAGATCAATTGGCATAACATAGTTTATAATGAAAATGTTCTACATTTGGTGAGTAGTGTCTGGGATCTTCAAAGCTTGTGAGCAGCCATCTAAGATACTCTACTGGTCTCACTTTGTCTGGAGCAAGGGAGAATGAAGAAAATGAAAGACATAAGAGAAAAATTAGTCCAAACGACTAATGGACCACAACTACCACAGCCTCCATCAAACTGAGTCCAGTACATCTAGATGGTGCCAAGTTACCACCAACTGCTCTGACAGGGATCACAACAGAGGCTACTGGATGAAGCTGCAGAAAAATATAAAACCAAATTCTAACTAACAAAAAAAAAAAAGAAGAAGAAAAAAAGAAGAAGACCAAACTTACTGGTCTGACAGAGACTGGAGAAACCCGGAGAGTATGGCATCAGGACACCCTTTTAGCTCAGTGATTAAGTCACTCCTGAGGTTCACCCTTCAGCTAAAGATGAGACAGGCCCATAAAACAAAATGAGACTAAATTGGCACACCTGCCCAGGGGCAAGGACAAGAAGGCAGGAGGGCACAGGAAAGCTGGTAATAGGGAACCCAAGGTCGAGAAGGGGAGAGTATTGACATGTCCTGCAGCTGGCAACCAATTTCACAAAACAATATGTGTATTAATTGTTTAATGAGAAACTAGTTTGCTCTCTAAACCTTCATCCACAGTACAATTTAAAAAAAATTCAGGCTACTTCTACATCAGTGAAATTTATAGGGGTCCAGTGGTGTGGGCCATGTTGAGATATTCCTTCTAAAGTGAAGTATATGTTATTGCGTCTGGCCCTTCCACACCTAAAAAGTAGGCAACAAAGCCTAGTGAGACTCTTTGCATTTTATTGTTAGGTTGTTTTTAGGTGCCGTCGAGTTGGTTCCAAGTCATAGTGACCCGATGTACGACAGAAAGAAACACTGCCCTGTCCTGCACCATCCTCACAATTGTCGTTATGCTTGAGCACATTATTGAAACCACTGTGTCAATCCATCTCGTTGAGGGTCTTCCTATTTTTCACTGACTGTTTACTTTACCAGACAATTTTTCATTTTTGGCATAGTATACCATATGATCATCTGATTCAAAATGGCTAATACCAATCCATTTCAGCTCACTAATGCCTAGGATATGGATGTTTGTGCATTCCATACCATTTTTGATGACTTCCAATTTTCCTAGATATATACTTCATACATTTCACATTCCTATTATTAATGGATCTTTGCAGTTGTTTTTACTCATTTTGAGTCTTTCCACATGAGCAAATGAAGGCCCTGAAAGCTCTTTGGATTTTGGAGGCAACATATCCCTCATTTGGGTGTGCTACTCCAGCCTATTTATCAAGTGACTCAAAAAGCTGTTAGTTTTGAATGGGGCTCAGACCAAGAGACGGCTCTTCAACAGGTTCAGGCTGCCCTCCCAGCAGCTATGATACTTGGACCATATGATCTGGCTGATCCAATGGTGCTTGAAGTGTCAGTGGGAGGTAGAGCTGTGTTTTTGGAGTCTTTGGAAGGCCCCTATTGGTGAATCACAGCACAAACCCTTAGGATTTTGGAGCAAAGCCTTGTCATACTCTGTAGATAACTACTCTCCTTTTGAGAAACAGCTTTTGGCTTGTTACTGAGCCTTAGTAGAGACTGAAGGCTTAACCATGGGCTGTCAAGTAACCATGCAGCTTGAGCTAATCTGGGTGTTGTCTGACCCACAGAGCCATAAATTTGGACTTGCATAGCGTTACCGTATCATTAAATTGAACTGGTATATACAAGATCAAGCTCAATCAGGACCTGAAGGCATAAGTAAATTGCAGGGGAAAGCTGCCCAAATGCCCATGGTCTCCACTCTTGTCACATTACTTCCATCTTCGAGCCTACACCTATGGCCTCGTTGAGAGTTTCTTATGATCAGTTGAATGAGGAAGAGAAAACTCACCTGATTCACAGATGGTTCTGAGCAATATGGAGGCAGCACTCAAAAGTGGACAGTGGCAGCACCCCATCCCTTTTCTGGGAACTCCCTGAGGGACAGTGGTGAACAGTAATCCTCCTAATGGGCAGAACTTTTAGCAGTGCACCTGATTGTTCACTTTGCTTGGAAGGAGAAATGGGAAGATGTGTGATTGGCAGTCATATAATGATATAATCACCTACAAGATGAGGTCTGATATAATGTGATCATCTCCAGGATGGGATCTGTTGTGAGTAGCCAATCAATTGAAAGTGAGGTTCCTTGGGGGTGTGGACTCCATCCAATATAGGTGGACTTTCTGGCAAGGCTTGCAGGCTTTTGCTCACTCTGGATCCTGCAGCTGGCTGCTGTTCATCTGATCTCTGGTTCTTGGGAGCTGAGATAGCAGCTTGCCTGCTGACCTTGGGATTCATCAGCCTCCATGGTCTGGAACTCGGGTTTGCCAGCCCTTGCAGGTACGTGAGTCAGGAGAAGCCTCTAGCCTGATCCACGGACTTGGGACTATCCAGCCTCTACAACCATGGGAGCCATTACCTTGATATAAATCTCTCTCTTATTCTCTCTCTCTCTCCCTCTCTCTCTCTCTATATATATATATAACAAAAATCCCATTGCTATTGAGTTTCTTCTGACTCATAGTGACCCTACAGGACAGAGAAGAACTGTCCCATAGGGTTTTCAAGGAGCAGCTGGTGGATTCAAACTGCCAACCTTTTGGTTAGCAGCCGAATTATTAACCACTGTGCCACCAGGGCTATCTATCTATCTATCTATCTATCTATCTATCTATCTATCTATCTATCTATCTATCTAATCTATCTCTCTCTCTATCTCCCTACTTCTCTCTCTATCTCTCTCTCTCTATCTCTCCATCTCTCTATTTATCTATATATGCATATATATATACATAGAGAGAGAGACTCTTCACTGTCTTTGTTTCTCTTGAGAGCCCAGCCTAATAAATAAATGGGTGCTGGCAAAATTGGATGCCCATCTGTAAAGAAAACAAATAGGACCCGTACCTAACACCATACACAAAATAAATTGAAATGTATCAAAGACCTAAATATAAAACCTATAATGATAAAGATCATGAAAGAAAAAATAAGGACAACAGTAGGTACCATAATACATAGCATAAATACAATACAAGCCATAAACAATAACGTACAAACACCAGAAGATAAACTAGATAACTGGGAGCTCCTAAATATTAAACACTATGCTCACCAAAAGATTTCACCAAGGAGTAAAAAGAGAACCTACAGACTGGGAAAAAAAAAATTGGCTACCACATATCCAACAAGGATATAATCTCTAAAATACTTCAACACTTCAAAAACAAAAAGACAAACAGTTCAATTAAAAGTGGGCAAAGGATATGAACAGACACTTTACTAAAGAAGATATTCAGGTGGCTAACAGACACGTGAGGAAATGCTCATGATCATTAACCATTAGAGAAATGCGAATCAAAACTACAATGAGATACCATCTCACCCTGACATTACAAGCACTAAAAAAAAGTAAAAATAAAAATAAACAGCAAATAAAAAATGTTGGAGAAGTTGGGGAGAGATTATAACTCTATGCACTGCTGGTGGGAATGTAAAATGGAAATGGTGCCACCACTATAGAAAATGATATGGTGCCACTTTAAAAAGCTGGAACTAGAAATACCATATGATACAGCAATCCCACTCCTAGAAACATATCCTAGAGAAATAAGAGCCATCACATGAATAGACATATGCACACCCATGTTCATTGCAGCATTATTCACAATAACAAAAAGATGGAAACAACCTAAGTGCCCATCAACAGAGGAATGGATGAACAAATTATGGTACATACACACAATGAAATATTATGCAATGATAAAGAACAGTGATGAATCTTCAAAACATCTTACAATGTGGATGAATCTGGAGGGCATTATGCTGAGTGAAATAAGTCAATCCCAAAAGGACAAATATTGTATGAGGCCACTATTACAAAAACTGAAGAAAAAGTTTACACACAGAAAAAAAAAAAAACAGTCTTTGATGGTTATGAGGGAAAGGAGGCAAGGGAAGGGAAATCCTTAACTAGACAGTAAATAAGTGTTAACTTTGGTGAAGGGAAAGACAACACATGATAGGGGGGAAGTCAGCACAACTTGATCAAGGCAAAGTCATAGAAGCTTCTTAGACACATCAAAACACCTTCAGGGACCAAGTTACTGGGACTGAGTGCTGGGGACCATAGTCTCAGGAGAAATCTAGGTCAATTGGCAAAACATAGCTCATAAAGAAAACGTTTGACATCCTACTTAGCTGAATAGCATCTGGGGTCTTAAAAACTTTCAAGCAGCCATCTAAGATACATCCTTTGAGGAGCAAAGGAAAATGAAAAATAACAAAGACACAAGGAAAATATTTGTCCAAAGGACTAATGGGCCACATGAACCACAGACTCTACCAGCACGAGCTCAGAAGAAATAGATGGTGGCAGGCTATCACCACCAACTGCTCTGACAGGAATCACAATAGAGGGTCTCGGACAGAGTGGGAGAAAAATGTAGAATGAGATTCAAATTCACAAAAAAAGACCAGACTTACTGGTCTGACAGCAACTGGAGGAACCCCCAAGACTAGGGCTCCCAGACATTCTAAATTTAAATGCTATTATTATTGTTATATATATTAATGTTTATTTTTATAAGATGATAGAACCAAGTCTTCTAGGAACCAAGTAAAAAATGATGCAAACTAACTCAGGACCAAAACCATTCTTGAAGTCCAACTTTCATCCAAGATTAGACAGGCCTATAAAGCAAACAATAACCATGTGCGGAACATGCTTCTTAGTTCAATCAAGTGTATAAGACCAAATGGGCAACACCTGCCTAAAAACAAAGAGGAGAAGGTAAGAAGGGACAGGAAAATTGGACGAATGGACACAAGGAACGTGGGGTGGAAAGGAGAAGTGTGCTGATACATTGCAGGGATTGCACCAATGTCACAAAACAATTACTATATATTTTTGAGTGAGAAACTAATATGCACTGTAGACTTCTACCTAAAGCACAATTTTTTTTTAAATCCCAGAACTAAGAAAATTTAAAAATATCAACAACTGTACTTTTTCTTATTATATAAGTTTTATTTATTCATTGTGGAAAAGATACAGAATAATAACACCATAAATTTAAGTGTTACTATTATTGTTATATATATTAATGTTTATTTTTATAAGAAGATAGAACCAAGTTCTCTAGAAACCAAGTAAAAAATGATGCAAAAGATAAATTAGTAGTGTGTTTTTAGATAGCACAGAACTGGGCATTATGTTGTTATATATGTCAGCATGAGTCAGACCCAACTTGACAGCAGCTAGCAACAACATCAACGTTTTCCATGTAGAGTTATATGCAACCCTGTGGAGTCATCATACTGAAAATAAGTAGGCAAGATCATGAGTTCAAAGGTGTCAAAGAGTGGTTACTAGAAAAAAGAAAGTAAAATATCGATATATGTATATTCCTAAGGATAGTAAGAAAAAAAAAAATAAGAATTTAGCTATTAGCAGGATCAAGAGTGACTTACATAACTATAGAGCAGGGATCGGAAAACTACAGCCCATGAGCCAATTTCTGCCTATTGCCTATTTTTGTATACTCTAGTGAACTAAGAATATTTTTTATATTTATAAGTGGTTGAAAAAAGTAAAAGAAGAATATTTTGTGACACATGAAAATTATATGACTTTCAAATTTTAGTGTTCACAAATAAAAATTTAAATTTTATCAATAAAAATCTGTGGAAATATCTTTTTTTCCTGTAATTATGTAAGTGCCTACATAATATGTTCATATTTGCATCTCAGCCCTCAGACCCTAAAATATTTACTCTTTGGCCCTTTACAAAAATAGTTTGCTGACTCCCGCTGTACAGCATATCTTCTAGGATCCAATAGTTTCTACAACTCAAATTATTTATCATAAGTTTGTGTTACTGTCCTGCCTCATAGAAAATTGAAGATATTTATTGTTGCACACCTGACTTGTCTAGGGAATCTTTGAAATATGTTTAAAGTCACAGATTTTTTTTTTCAAAATTCTGTACTTGTAAAACCATGATAGTTACTGATATTTTTTTTTTAAAAGAAATCTCATGTTTGAGCCCGTTAGGCATACTAGCCCAAAATAGAAACATGTACCCCCCTGAATTGAACCATTATGTAAATATTTTAATAGAAACTTGGATAACTTTATTTATATATAATCAGATTCTCAACCCCTGGATAATCCCAAATCTTGAAACTTCCTGAAAGCATCTAGAAATATTGAAGCAAAAATTGGGTTGACCACCTATGGTATGAGATTTCTAGAATGTCCTCTAGGATTCCTGCTCCAAGGTACATATACATATATACATATATATATATATATATATATATATGTTTATATATCTCCATGCTCTGTATACTGTATGATTCTTTATCCTTTAATCTGGGCTGGACCAATGAATATGAATAGGGTTTCACTGTAGTGATTAGTTTGTTATATGGCACAGTTGACATTAAGAAAGGGAAATTTTCTGGGTGGATGTGATCTAATCACATGAGTCTTTTAAATCTAGATTTAGAGATTAGACACAGAAGAAATCAGAGATTCAAAACAGCAACAGGTGGCCTCTAGGAGTTAGGGATGACTCCCATTCAACACCCAGCAAGAAAACAGTGACAGCACTTCTATAACCTCAAGAAGTTGAATTCAACCAATGAGCTGAATGAACTTTAAAAAGGAACCTGAACTTCAGATGAGACAGAAGACCTGACCATCACCACCTTGATTTCATCCTTGGTAGGCCATGAGCAGAACAGATACTTGAGCAAAATGTTTGACCCATTGTAACTGTGAGATAACAACTATGTGTTGTTTTAAACTAATGAATGTGTGGTAAGTTGGTATGCAGCAATAGAAAACTAATACTCACTCAATCCATTTTCAAAGAGAAATATCATCTTTTCTCTTCTTTCTTGGGATTCTTGGGGAACTTCTTTACTAGTCGTCTCTGGCTATGTTGTCTTGTTTCAACGGAATGTCTATTTCCCAAAATTTTTATTGTCTACTGGCTTTATAGGTCGCTATAAGTCAGAATTGACTCTCTGACATTGGGTCAGCAACTGGCTCTATTGTCCCTTTTTTACTCCTAAATATATATTTTAGGTATGGCATGTTCTCTTTTAGAGTTAGTTGAAACAATTATAGAAGCAGGTGGAAAGCAGGCATATCGACAATAGCAGAGTGAACAATATGAAGTGAGTAGTAGATATGCTTTATTAATAATCCCCTGATTCTGTGATCACATATAATTTGTCATGTTTTCTCTTTGGATTCCAGTCTCCACTATTGCTGGGCTTCCTCTTTTGTTGATTATTCCCAGATTCCTAATCATACATATGATGAGCGATTAAGTCTAATATAAGTTTCTTCAAGTTTTTCCCATAATCAAATATGCACATATTTAGTTTTTCCCAAAAGAAGAGTGTCTCCCTGAAAGAAACCATCTTACTGTCTCATATATTCACTATGTTGGGGGCAACATATTCTAATATCACAATCTGTAAATGTAATTATTAATGTAAGCTGGTTAAATACATGATAGATATGTGATGATGATTGCATAAATTAGAAATAGCATAAAGACTTTGCATAAAAACTTTAAAAATTGCCAGACTTAAAACTACCATGCATCTGTCAGTTTGTCATACTGTGTTGTCTCACATGTTGCTGTGATGTTGGAAGCTCTACCAAATACCAGCAGGATCAACCATGATGGACAGGTTTCAGATGAGCTTTCAGACTAAAATAGACTAAGAAGAAGGACCTGGTGATCTATTTCTGAAAAAATTGGCCAGTGAAAACTTCACGAATAGCAGTGAAACATTGTCTGACAATAGTGTCAGAAGATAAGCCTCTCGTGTTGGAAGGCACTCAAAATACTGCTGGGGAAAAGCTGCCTCCTCAAAGTGGAGTCAACCTTAATGACGTGGATGGAGTGAAGCTTTTGGGACCTTCATTTGCTGATGTGGCATAACTCAAATGAGAAGAAACAGCTACAAACATACATTAATAATCAGAACGTGGAATTTATGAAATATGAGTCTAAGAAAATTAGAAGTCATCAAAAATGAAATGGAATGCATAAAGACTGATATCCTAGGTATTAGTGAGCTGAAATGGACTGGTAGTGGCCATTTTTAATCAGACAGTCATATGGTCTACTATGCTGGGAATAACAAATTGAAGAGGAATGGTGTTGCATTCATCATTGAAAAGAACATTTAAAGATATATCCTGAAGTACAATGTTGTCAGTGATAGGATAACATCCATAGGCCCATAGATCAAACATGCAACCACGAGGCATTGATAATTACTGATGATTACAATGTGACAGCTGAAAACAAAGAAGGATCAGTAGTTGGAAAATATGACCTTGTTGACAGAAATGACACTGGAGGTCACTTGAGAGAATGTTTCAAGACCAATGATTTCTTTGCAAATATCTTTTTTCAACAACATAAATGGTGACTATATACATAGACCTCACTGGATGAAATATACTGGAATCAAATCAACTACATCTATGGAAAGAGACGATGGAAAATATCAGTATCATCAGTCAGAACAAGGCCGGGGCCAACTGCAGGACAGAACCATCAATTGCTCATATTCAAGTTCAAGATGAAGCTGAAGAACATTAGAACAAATGTGAGAGCCAAAGTACGACCTTGAGTATGTCTATTGCCATTGAGTCGATTCTGACTCATAGCGACCCTATAGGATAGAGTAGAACTGCCCTACAGCGTTTCCAAGGAGTGGCTGGTGGATTCAGACTGTCGGCCTTTTGGTTAACAGCTGTAGTTCTTAACCACTGTGCCACCAGGTTTCCTTGAGTATGTCTCACCGGAATTTATAGATTATCTCAGGAATAGACTTTACACACTGAACACTAATAACTAAAGACCAGACAATTTATGGGTTGAAATCATACATGAGGAAAGCAATAGGTCATTAAAAAGGTGAGAAAGAAAGAAAAGACCAAAATGGATGTCAGAAGAGAATCTGAAACTTGCTCTTGAGCATATAATAGCTAAAGCAAAAGTGAGAAATGATGAAGTAAAGGAGCAGAATAGAAGATTTCAATGGGCGGCTCGAGAAGACAAAGTGAAGTATTATCATGGAATGTGAAAAGACCTGGAGTTAGAAAACCAAAAGGGAAGGACATTCATGGCTTTTCTCAAACTGAAGCAACTGAAGAAAAAATTCAAGACACGAATTGCAATTTTGAAAGATTCTATGCGCAAATATTGAACAATTCAGGAAGCATCAAAAGAAGATAAAAGGAATACACAGAGTCACTGTACCAAAAATAATCGATCGACATTCAACCATTTCAGGAGGTAGCATATGATCAAGAACTGATGTTATTGAATGAAGAAGTCCAAGCTGCTCGAAGGTGAAAAACAAGGCTCTAGGAATTGACTTAATACCAATTAAAATGTTTTTTCAAATGGAGACAGCACAGGAGGTGCTCCCTTGACTATGCCAAGAAATGTGTAAGAAAGCTACCTGGCCAACTGACTGGAAGAGATCCATGTTTGTGCCCATTCCAAACAAAGGTGATCCAACAGAATGCAGAAATTATAGAACGACATCATTAATATCACAAGTAAGTAAATTTTGTTGAAGATAATTCAAAAACCGTGGCAGAAGTACATCCACAGGGAATTGCCAGAAATTCAAGCCAGATTCAGAAAAGGAAGTGGATTAAGGAATATCCTTGCTGAAGTCAAATGGATTTTGGTTGAAAGCAGAGAATACTAGAAAGATGTTTACGTGTCTTTTATTGACTATGCAAAGAAATTCAACTTGGTGGGTCATAACAAGTTATGGATAACGTTGCAAAGAATGGGAATTCCAGAATACTTTGTTGTGCTTGTGAGGAACCTGTACATAGACCAAGTGGCAGTCGTTCATACAGAGCAAAGGGATACCGCATGGTTTAAAGTCAGGAAAGTTGTGTGTAGGGTTGTATCCTTCACCATACTTATTCAATCTGTATGCTGAGCAAGTAGTCTGACAAGCTGACATATATAAAGAATTATGAGGCATTAGGATTGGAGGAAGATGCATTAACAACCTGTGGTATGCAGATGACATTACCAATGAAGATCAAAGACTACAGCCTTCACTATGTATTACACCAAACATGAAAAACAAAAATCTTCACTACTGGACCAATATGCAACTTCATGATAAATGGAGAAAAGATTGAGATTGTCAAGAACTTCATTTTACTTGGATCCACAATCAACACCCATGGAAGCAGCAGTCAAGAAATCAAAGGATGTAGTGCATTGGGCAAATCTGCTGCAAAAGACTTCTTTAAAATATTGAAAAACCAAGAGGTCACATTGAGGACTGAGGTATGCCTGACTCAAGTCATGATATTTTCAATTGCCTCATATGCATGCATTACAATGAATAAGGAAGACCAAAGAAGAATTGATTCTTTTGAATTATAGCGTTGGCAAAGAATATGGAATATAACATGGACTGCCAGAAGAATGAACAAGTCTGTCTTGGAAGAGGTACAGCCAGAGTGTTCCTTGGAAGCAAGCATGTTAAGACTTCATGTCATGTACTTTGTACATGTTATCACGAGGGACCAGTCCCTGGAGAAGAACATCATACTTGGTAAGGTAGAGCGTCAGTGTAAAAGAGGAAGACCCTTGATGAGATAATGGATGCAACAATGAACTCAAACATATCAACGATTGTGAGGATGGCGCAAGACTGGGCAGTGTTTGTTCTATTGTGCGTAAGGTCACTATGACTAGCAATTGACTCAGTGGCAACTAACAACACCAACAATAACATACTTAAAAATTGTTACAATTTTCTCTAGTAGTCTGTATTTATTTTTATTAAAAGAGAGTGAATATTTAAAACTTAAACATACTTAACTGGCTTACCTTCTTACCCATTGGTATATATACAGACCCTGTATAATCTTTTATCCTTTAATCTAGGCCACACCAGTTGACTATGAATGGGATTTCTCTGTAGTGATTATTTTACGTTATATGGTACAACTGACATTAAGAAAGGGAAAACATCTGTTTGGACCTGATCTAATCATGTGACTCTTTTAAATCTGGATTTAGAGATTAGAAACAGAGGGATTCATTATTTGTGTGACTATCAAATGTCTAGAAATACATTCTAAGGGATCTGTTTTATCTGTGAGAGATACTCCAAATGTTGGACTATAAAATTTTAGACAATAACCTTACAGAAGGTTATTATATTTTAATTTAATGTGCATTAGAGATAGCCTTTCTGTGTTTTTCACTTCTATTTACTCCTTTATTTTTAAAATTGCCATATGTTACAGCCTCTATTTCACAAAAAAATAGCATCTTGCTCTTTCATTACCTTCCAAGATTTTCCATCCAACTTAACCAATTTCGAGTTTTAAAATATTTACCCAAAATAATTTTTCTCTAATAAGACTGACTTCACTGCTTTTCTCAATGATACAGCATGGGGTTCCTCTTTTATACTTCTATAAAATTGCTCAAAAAGTACAGCAGTTTTAATTTCTTAAGTTCTCTAGTGCTTGTCATTTCAATCACGTCAACAAATTACAATTTGTTAGTATACAGATAAAACTAGTTTACCATGGGACACAGGAAAAGCGTCGGCTTCTCTCTCGCTTCTTTTCTCTTTAAAAAACTGTGGCTTCCTTCCATGTCTAAATATATTGCCTGTCACCAATTTTTTTAAAGAAAAACAAAAACTCAGAGATGATCTGACTCAACTCATTCACTGTACAGACATAGATACTAAGAATTTAACTAAGTTTAACTTACCTGTCGAATAATGTACATTGAACATCTCATTGTGATGCATGGTTAGTGGAAGAATCAGAACTGGATTTTAGTTCCAGTTTTCTTATACTATTTTGAAACTGTTTTTCAGACATGTTTTTTTCTTTGTCTACCGAAGCTTGTTGATTTCTACTAGATTGCCTTATAATGTCACTGTGTACATCTTCCTGAGTGACAACTATGTGCATAGTAACTGCTTAGTTTAGCAATTGATGAATTGATGGGCTTAATTATCTAATAATGAATATTGTAATTCATGAAGCCTCTACTAGGAAAACAATTCTAAAGTAGATACCACTAACATCTCTGAGAAGCCTTTTTCTTTCCCCTGAGGCTCATTTAATTTTCTATATTACTATGGTATTTTCTCTTGCTTTATTTTATATTTATCTTGAATTTAAATTTTTTATTTACTTAAGCAAAGTACAGTATGATTCTTAAATCATCTCTGTTGCCTAGTACTGCCACACAGTATGTGCTCAATTCTAGATACGCTTCTTTTATAAGTACACAAATAAGATGTATCTTCCATGAAAGATGTGTACACTTGGCTGGACTCCTGTCTTCTAGTTATGTATGCTATTAGGGTTCATGCCCTCTCATTCACGTTACATACAAAACATACCTGTAAATTCCACAGGATTGGAATACAATCATTTTTATGGCTACCATTAGCTCCATATTTTTTCTGTTAATTTTCCACTACAGTCATTTGATCAAATTAATGTTGAGTGGCTGATATGCAACTTGTGAGTTTATAAACCTCTCTACATAGAACTTCAGTACAGTGAATAAACTAACATTCATGAGATCACTACGTACATAGAATATGTTCTGTGTAAAGAGTTTGTAGGTTTTCTTCCCAATAATTGATTCGTTATTCGTTTAACAAATTACATTCATATTCTTGTTTTGTATGTAAGTGTTCTCTAAAGCGATTCTCAAAATAATTTCAAATTTACTATGTTACATACAGAATAATCAAAAAGACCGGATTACTCAATTGAACATCCTTCAAGTTACATAGAAATGCAAGTTTGACTCTTGACAAACTTTCACATGGACATTTAGGGATACTCCTTGCTAAGTCTGAGCTAATATCTTTTCTGGATGTTTAATTATATATTTTGTTTAGTGTCACATAAATTGACATAATATCTGCATTTAAAAAGCAAAGCAACTGAGCATAAAATAATGGAATTGTGTTCTCTGGGCTATTTTAAGAAACAATAGTTCAGATTTTAAAATTGACTCTTCTAGTACGTGAAGTACTTTTTTTTTCATTATTTTGGCATTGAGATTAAAAGAAAAATCCATTAAACTTTCATACGGACAATGTGGTGTCTATTTTCCTGAGAATAATGGATTAGCTAAATATTTTGTCAGTCCCCCAAAGTATCTAAAGTATAAAGACTGTCTATCATATGCCATTTAGAAAGATGATTCATTATTAGTAGTTAGTCCTGACATAAAGGATAAATTACAGGAGTAAGAGAGATGTAAGTATAATTTTGAAATATTCTACTCCTCAGTCTGTTTGTATCTGAACATTAATTGGATGTTTAAGTCTCTTGCAGCTTCCACTCCAGTGGGTGATTTCAAAACAATTTTTTTTTCCCTCATTTCCCAAGTACCAAGTCAATAAAGAGACAAGTATAAACAGAGCTCTGAAGAGGGGTACCTGTTGCCGTTGAGTCAATTCTGACTCATAGCGACCCTATAGGACAGAATAGAACTTCCCCGTCGGGTTTCCAAGGAGTGACTGGTGGATTCAAACTGCCGATCTTTTGGTTAGCAGCTGATCTCTTAACCACTACGCCAGAAGAAAATGAAAAAAGAGTATGCCAAAAATGGTAAGGTAAAGGAGACAGGAGAAACGCTGTTAGAAAGAATGAGAATAACACAAAGGAATGAAGAGATGCTTTGGAATTCCTCAATATTTCATTAAAAAGAAATAGAGGAAGAAAACTGTATCATGCTTACAATTGCTTGCCTATATTTATTTTAAATGAGGAAATGAAGTGGTGTGGGGGACTGGGAAAAGCATTGTTTGCACATAAGCTATTGATGAAAAATCATGAATTAGTCTTTAAGCTTATTGACTGCCAGAATGTCTGTGGATTTTATCATAGTACCCAACAAATTACATTGCAGAACATTGTTTCCCTTATTAACTCAATTAGACATTTATAGTGAAAGAGGGCCTGCAGGGACAGTTAAAAAAGAGCTATGAAATTTTGCACTCTGGCAAGGTAATAACTGTACTCAAACAGTGAAAATATTTTGATATTGTTAAGGTGAGTTTTTGCTTTCATACTGTATTTATTTTTGAAGGAGATATTCTTTCTCTCTAAAAGAGTTTATTTTGAAAAGTCAGTATTCTAATATGCTTTGTGAAGGAGGTAGAATCAATTATACAATTCCTAAATCACTTTTCAGAAATATATAGATATGTTACATTTACCATATTACTGAAAATATTTTTAAAGAGGTATGTATAATTTACATAAAGTGAAAGGCACATATTCTGAGTGTAAAGTTCTGTAAGTATTTCCAATTTCATACACCCATATAGCCCAAATATCTACCTAAGTATAGAATATTTTTCATCAGCAAGATCCCTTATGTCACTTCCCAGTAAATTTATACCTTCCACCCCCCGGACAACCACAGTTCTTGTTTCATTTAACCTCAAATGGTTTTGCTTGTTCTGGAACATTTTATAAATCAAATAATATACCATATACTCTATTGTATCTATCCATTTAGTATTATGCCACTGCATATATATACCACAATTTTTTAACCCATTCTATTAAAGGTAAACATTTGGTTTGTTCCAACTTTTTGACTATTATAAATAAGACTGCTAAGAACATTCTAGTTCAAGTTTTATGTATTTGATTTTTTATTTCTGTTGGATAAATTCCTAGAAGTGGAGTTGTTGCTTATATGGTAAGTGTATATAGTTAATTTATCAGAAATATCTATACTGTTGTCTTAAGTGGTTGTACCTTTTTATAATCACACCATCAATTTATGAAAGTATCAGTTGCTCCTTACGCTCACCAGCATTTGGGGTGTAGGCTGGCATTTTATCTATTCCAATAGGTATTCCTCTACCCTGGTGACATAGTGGTTACGAGCTACTGCTGCTAACCAAAAGGTCAGCAGTTCAAATCCACCAGGCTTTCCTTGGAAACCATGTGGGGCAGTTCTACTCTGTCCTATAGGCTGGCTATGAGCCAGAATCAACTCAACGGCAATGGGTTTGTTTATTTTTTTTTTGGGTTTTGATAGATATTCAATATCTCCTTTTTATTAATATGCATTTTTTGGTGATGATAATGTTGAGTACTTTTTCACGAGAATTTTGTTTATGCCTAAATTTTGATTTGAAAAGTACTATTCGAGGTTTTTTTTTTTTTTTTTTTTTTTTTTGTCCATATGCTTTTTTAACTGAATTGTTTTATTATACACACACACACAGGTATAACAAATCTTTCGATAGATATACCTATTGTAAATGTTTTCTTCCAATCTGTTGTTTGCCTTTTCATTTTCATAAAATATCTTTGGATGAATAGAACTCATGAAATTTTATAAAGTCAAATTCAACAGTGTTTTTAATGGCTAGGTCTTTTGCATTCTGTATTAAAAAAAACTTCAGGCTACCACAGGGTCATGAAGATTGCCTCCATTGTTTTCTCCAAGAAATTTTATAGTTTTAACTTTTACATTTTGGCCTGTAATTGTAATTGATCTTGATTCAGGTACTTTGTTTTTATGGTTTTCCATATGGGTAGTCAATCATTCTAGAACTATTTATTGATTTTACTTTCTTCAATATATTGTTTTGGTGCCTTGGTAGAAAATTTAATTTGCTGTTTAATTATGGGTCTATTTCAGCACCTTATTTGGTTCCACACATCTATTTGTCTATATATGCCAATATCACACTGTCAGGATTAGTAGGGCTCTATATGAAGTTTTGAACTCAGGTAACATTAGTCCTGCAACTTTGTTCTTATTCTTTGGATTGTCATAAAGATTAGAAAATCAGCTTGTCAATTTTCACAAGAATAAAAAAATAAAAAGCTTACTGAGATTTTGACTGGGGTCAAGTTGAGTCTATAGAACAATTCAAGGAAAGTGGAAACCTGGACATATTTAGTCTTGTCCATTAACCAGTCCATGAATTTTATTTTATTAATTATTTAATTTTTCTCAGAAATACTTTATGGTTTTTATTGTAGTGGGCTTTAACATTTTTGCATGTTGAGTTCTATGGAAATAGATACTAAGACAGAGTTTGCGCAGCAAGATTTGAATTGGGAATTAATACATGCACAAAGAGGGGGAAGCAGCATTGATCAGAGGGAGATATAGACTTATCAAACCTGGGAGGAGCCCTAGTGGGAATGTGGTTAGCATGAGTAGTTCACCACTAAATCAAAATGGCCTGGCTATTTTACCTACACCTTGCTCAGTCACTGGAGCCCTGGTGGCTTAGTGGTTACAAGCTCGGCTGCTAAACAAAAGTTTGGCAGTTCGAATCCACCAGCTGCTCCTTGGAAACCCTCTGGGGACAGTTCTTTTCTGTCCTATAGAGTGGCTATGAGTCAGAATCGACTCAATGGCAATGAATTTTTTTTTTTTTGTTTTGCTCAGTCACTGACTGTAGGCTGGCACAGCAAGTGCCTGAATCAGGAAAGACAAATCTTTATAAATAAGAAAGACCCTAAAGGATCTGGCTGTTTCAGACTATCTGCCAACCACACTGGAGCTGAGTAGCAAGTTCTTCCTTAAATTTTTATATGAGTGGTGCATGGCCATGTGTATCACAGATCACCTCTTTTGCTCTTGTATCAACTTCTTCATATATGTTAGAGGAGTACCTCTTCTAAGATTCTGGTGAGCCTCCTCCTGAGAAGAAACTTAAAAGGGGGAGACTAGTAGGGCAAATTAAAACCCTACACTTTGCAGTTGGACTTGAGGTCACAATTTATACTCATCCTCTTCCTTCTCCATTATCCATGCTTGATTCCTGTCTATCAGCTAGCATCTTTCTGGCCTTGGTGGTTTACCTGGTGGTATGACAGAACATCATCACCTAGATGTCTAAGCCTCTATGAATTACGCAAGCTGAGTTACTGTTTCTGTCAATTACATGTTAAAATTGGGTAAGTGGGTACCATATAAATCATCTGGATTTCAAATGTGTTCTTCCTTTCCTCCACTGTATACTAAGTAAGTTCTTCTTGTTCCTGATGATCAGATCAATGACTCCGGCCATGATTTTGACTCTGGATACTGCATGCAGGTCCCCGGGCACAGGGAATACTAAGAGCCAATTTTAGCTTATGGTTAAATATGAATCTCTGTTGTGTCCGCTGGTGGAAAGTGTGTTCCCTTTGGGGAACATGGTCTGTAACCCTGTTGCTCCCAAACTGTAGAAAGTGGAAACACAAAGTCCCTAACTGGGTTATTAGGAGTGAATGTAAACTGCAATACTCCTGCTTCCACTCTTTGGCTCCTAGATCCATAAATTATTTCTACTGGGGAGACATTTTTATATAAAGTTCTTTAATCCAATGTGTATATTGTATCTTGTAGTATAGTACTCAATCTTAGAAGTGTAGTGTCCTTGAGCTGGTGCTTCAGCTCTGCCTTCAGTAGCCCATCCCAATGCTCCATCAGATCACTGCAGTTATACAAAGAATGGTTCCTTTGGCCATAGACTCATCCCTATATCTCCTTTGCTGTAAAATGTGTTCTCTGGTCTGACATAATATTATATTGGTGGACAAAATAATTTGTAAGCCTTCATGTATTAGTGCTGACTGAGACACTGCAGGAAGGAAAGGCAAACCTACACCATATTACATGTCTATTCCTGTGACAAATAAAAATTGGTCCTGCCATGATGGAAAGAGCTCAATATAGTCAACTTGGCAAGTGCTCAGTTGGTTTCACTGAGCAGTGGCATAATACTGGGGCCTCAGAATTCACACTTGTTGCTGTTAAACTGGATGCTTGGAAGTGGCAGTAGCCGATAAGTGGGATTTAATGCTGTTGTGCCCATGTGTAGTCTTCATCTCTGTCACTGTGGCCACTTCATTCATGTGCCCATTGTGCTAGCACTGGAGTGGCCAGTGACAAAGGCTAGCTGACATTAATAATCTGAGTCAATTTTTCTACTTCGTTGTTTAGTGCCTCTTCCATAGTGGACACTTTTTGATGAATATTAACATGTGATACAAAAACCTTCTCACTCCATGCCAACTCATATATGTCCATGCACACGCCTCTACCCTAACCCTGTATGTCCACCTTTTCAAAATATTTTCCTTTTAGACCCCTGAGAAATTGCGTAGGCCATTTACTATGACCAATAAGTACATATGTATGTATGTATGTATTCTAACCTTCAGCCATATGTCTTTCCATATAATCAGTGACTAAGCTCACTGCTGAAAGCTCTGCACATTGGGAAAATATTCCCTCTCCATTGCTTTTCAAGATCACTCTTGGCCTACATCCACATACTGAGCATATTAATTGGTAAAGCAAGGGTAAGTTTTCCTCTTCTTTCAATTAGTTGTACAAAATCCCTCATACAACCATAAGTGTGACATGAGAAAAGAGGATTGGTACAACTCTTGTTGACGTTATCTGGGATACCAGCTCATGCAGCGTACTTGTACCCTCTTGTTGCTCTTGTCGTTAGTCCCAGATTTATCACTTCCAGCATCCAATGGATTGTTGCTTGGTTCCCTGGGCACTAAGATTTTGTAGGTCTGAAAGTGCTCAGGTCATGATAAACATTTCTGGATACAGCCTAGGCCTGCTTCAGAGCTTTATCCTGCCCTGAGTTCCACTCAACCTTTCATGTCACCTGTTATGTGGCTGAACCAGTTTTCTTCTATGTGGAATGTGCTGCCTCTGGAACTTAAAGAGGCCCACCAGGCTTTGTGATTTCTGCTTTGTTGTAAAAGTTAACAAAAAAATATTATTTTACTTTATGGGGATGCATTAGCATGCCCCAGCTCACTTGACTCTCCAAAATTTTGTTTATGTGGTAGGTTCCTGAATCTTTATAGGTTGTATTTCCCATCATCTGGAATGTATGATGGGAGTCCCTAAGTGTTGCAAATGGTTAACACACTCAGCTGCCACTCAGAGGCACCTCAGAAGGTCTGTGATTTACTTCCAAAAAATCAGTCATTGAAAATCCTATGGAGCATAGTTCTACTCTGACACACATGGGGTTGCCATGAGTAGAAATTTACTTGAAAGCAACTGAATAAAGTGTAGGTTGCATCAAGAGGCAGTCATCTGAACAGAACAAGGGTAAAGTGCATGGTTTAAAATTGGAAAAGGTGTGTGGCAAAATGCATTGAGACATCCTCTTAAAGTATTACTTCAAGGGCCTTGTGGGGAAGGACATCAAAAAGGAAATAACCTAGATAATGTTTGACAACTGTCTCTTTGGAAACACAACCACTCACCTGTATTCTACTGTTACTTTCTCTTTCATTCTAGGAGGGTTTTTTTTTTTTTTTTTTTTTAAATAATAATCTGTAAATAAAGGTATCTTTGAACAAGCATTTATTAGGTCTCTGTTCCATAACAGATTATTAACTGTTTGAAAATGTGCTGTTTTTAAAATAATTTGTAGGATGTTTATAAATGATGTTATATTATGAAATATAGACTTTAAACATCATCTTACAAATTACTTTTAGATGTACAATGTTTAAGTTAGCGAAAGCCGTAATAATATTACTATTTTTATATTCTCATGTCAGAAATAGGGTAATAATGTGCTTGATCTGATTTTGCCTAGATCAGAAATGCCCAGGGTATATACTATTTAAATTAAGTCACAACATACCTTGTTCACTGAAGGAAATACTTATTGAATTTTAATAATATTCCAGGTTCTGTTCTAAGGAACAAGAACAGAAAGATGAATAAATCAAGACCGCTGTCCTAAAAGAACGTTGAAACTAGTGCAAGTTTTTTTTCTGAATAAACAGAGAAGGAAGCATGTTTATTTAGATCATGAAAATGACCTCATTTTATAAATAAGCTTTATATGCATGTTCACTGAATAGAATTGATTGTATTAAAACCTTCAGACAAAAGGCAAATAAGGAAGTGCTACATATTAGCCTGTGTCTTACTGGGACATAAATATTAATGTAAATTGATTTATATTACATTATACTTGTCTTGCTAATTAATTTTTTAAATTTTATTTTGGAATATATATGTATATAAAAAATTGACATTTTAACCATTTTTAAGTGTATAATTGAGTGACATTAATTATATTCACATGTCGTGCAAAAGTTTTTCAGTATCCCTTAAGCAATGACCCCCCATTGCCCCTCTCCCCAGTCCCTGGGACTAATAAAATTTGTCTCTATACATTTTTCTATTTCAGATATTTCATGTAAGTAGGATCATGCAGTATGTGTCCTTTTGTATCTGATATTTCATGTACCATAATGTATCAAGGTTTATTCACTTTGTAACATATCAGAAGTTAGTTTCTCTTCATGGCTGCATAATATTCCATTATATATATCTACCACAGTTTGTCTATCCATTCATCTGTTGATAGACACTTGGTTTTCACCTTTTGGCTATTGTAAGTAATGCTGCAATAAACATTGTCCACAAGTATTTGTTAGAGTTTTTGCTTTTGAGTATATATATCTAAGAGTGGAATTGCTGGATTATATGATAATTCCATGTTTAACTTTTTGAGGAAATGCCAAACTGCTTTCTATAGCAGTTACATCATTTTACATTTTTACCAGCAATGAATGAGGGCCCCTATTTCTCCACATCCTTGCCAACACTTGTTATTTTCTGATTTTCTTGTAATAGCCATCCTAGTGGTTAGTATCTCATTTTGGTTTTAATTTGCATTTGCCTTATGACTGTTGCTGTTGAGCAACTTTTCATGTAATTATTGGTCATTTGTATGTCTTCTTTGAAGAAATGACTATTCAAGACCTTTGCCCATTTTTTGATTGGGTTGTTTATATATCTGATGTTGAATTAGAAGAGTTCTTTACATACTCCAGATATTAAAATCCTATCACATATATGATTCCAAAATATTTTCTCTCATTCTGTGATGTTGTTATTACACATGATCAACTTGACTGTGACTCATGGAGACCCCATGTGTTACAGAGTAGAAGTGCTCCACAGGGTTTTCTTGACTGTAATCTCAAGGAATGTAGATTGCTAGGAATTTTCTTCCACAGTATTCCTGGGTGGGATCAAACTGCAAACCTTTAGGTTAGCAGTGAGATGCAAACCATTTGTGCCACACAGGGACCCACTCTGTAGATAGTCTCTTTAAATTCTTGATAAAGTTCTTTAGTGCACAGAAGTTTTTAATTTTGATGAAATCTAATTTATGTTTTTTATTCTTTTGTTGCTCATACTTTTGGTGTCATGTTTTAGAGCTCACTGTCAAAACAAGTCTTGAAACATTACCCCTCTGTTTTCTTTTAAGAGTTTTATGGTTTTATTCTTATATTCAGGCATTTGATCCATTTTGAGTTAATTTTCATATATGATATGAGGGATGAGTCCCATTCTTTCTTTTAGATCCTAAGATCCAGTTGTCCCAGCACCATTTGTTGAAGAGACTTCTTTTCCTCATTGAATGGATTTAGCACCCTTGTTGAACATAAGTTTTCCACAGTAGTATTGGTTTGTTTTTGGATTGTCAATTCTATACCATTGATCTATATGTCTATCATTATAACACTGCCTGACAATTTTGATTTCTACAGCTTTATGTTTTGAGAGCAGGAACTATGAGTCCTACTTTTTTCTCTGTCTCTCTTTTTTTGGTTCAAGATCATTTTGGCTATTCAAGGTCTCTTGCAATTCCATATGAATTTGGGAAATGGCTTTTCTATTTAGGCAGAAAAAGTCTGTTGCAATTTCTATATGATTACATTGAATCTGTAGATCTCTTTAGTCAGTATCAATATCTTAACAATATTAAGTGTTCCTGTCCATGAACATCAGATATCTTTCCATTTATTTAGGTATTTAATTTTTTTTTCAGCATTGTTTTTTAGTTTTCAGTGTACACGTTTTTCAAGTATCTGGATAAATATATTTCTAGTCATTTTCTTCTTTTACATACTATCATAATGGAATTGTTTTGGTAATTTAATTTTCAGATTGTTCATTGATGATATATAGAAACAGCTAATTTGGGGGTGTTGATCTTGCACCCTGCAACTTTGCTGAATTCATTTATCAGCTTTAGTAGCTTTCTTATAGATTCTTTGGAATATTCCAAATATAGGATCATGTCATTTGCTAACAGAGATAATTTTATGTCTTCCTTTCCAATTTGGATGCTTTTTCTTTTAGAAAAAGACTCAAAGAAACAATTATGAAGATCTATGGAACTGTATTTATGCTGTTCCTATCCTCTGCTTTGCCCCTCAAATTCCAGCCACCTTGGCCTGGCTGAACACAAAGAGGTTGCATGTTCTGTTTCTGCTCCACTTCCTGTACCACAGTTTGGAAAGTCTCTCTAGGGGAAAACCTAGGCAGATTGTAGTGCTTGAATTATTTGTTTTTCTTCTTTTAGAGTTCACATTCTTATGGTGCTTTGTTTCAATGTCTGAAAAAGAGTTGTTTCATATATTTTGCTCTATTTTCTCTTTCTTTGTCATAGGAGGGAAGTTCAGTTCCAGTTACCACACCATAGGTAGAAGTGATAGTCTCAACTCTCTAATAATCCTAAATTTTGTAAGCATGTCTGTCCAGTTACCACATCATAGCTGGAAGTGATAGTCTCAACTCTCTTTAATCCTAAGTTTTGTAAGCATGTCTATAATGTTCCTATTTTTTTTTTCCTCTCTATAACAAGTTCTGATTTATTTCTGTATCTCTATTGTCCAATGTGGCAAAATAGTTTGATCTTGTTTCTAGTCAATCTATTTTTAAAAAGAACCTTTTCAAATTCAGTGTTCTCTTTTATTCTCTCCTTTTCCATTACTTATAAAGTCCCTTCCCTTTTCATAGACTCTATCCCTTTTTGTCTTACAAGTCTTAAGCATAAAGCCCCTATCATCTTTAAGTTTTCAACTATGAATTCTCTTATTCTCTCATTGTTTGTGTTATCTCATATTAGTAGTATTTTTTAATGAGTTTTGTAATTTTAGTCTAAGAACATCAAATTAGTACAAGTTTTCTTGTATGAAACTGTCAGTTTTTCCTGGGCCCTGGAGTAAGTAGTTGTCTTTATAGAATACTTTTGTGTTTGTTTAAGTCAGGGCCATGTAGGATTTATTCTTCAGGAGCAGTTTTACATTATTTCTTACTTTTTGTTTAATTTGATTTAGGTTCCAATGCCTCTGCATATAGAATGCCTAATTTTTCTTTCTTTCTCTTTCTTTCCTTCCTTCCTTCTTACTTTCCTTCCTTCCTTCTTACTTTCCTTCCTTCCTTTCTTTCTCTTGCTCTCTTTCCTTCTTTTGTAACACTTTTTGCAGTCATGCTTGTGACTTATGACTTACTTCTGACAATCTCCAGGCTATTGCTGTGCCTGTGGAACTAGATATTTATTTCATTTATTCAATGAAATAGCTTACTTCAAGGTCTATGCTTTTTCTACATTCTTTCTTTTGTCTAAGCTCTCTGATTTATGCAAAAAAAAATCATGTATTGTGCTTCACCAAGGACAAATCTGGCTGACTTAAACTCAATGTTAACATAGGTGCTTAATCTTCAAACTCTATGTCCATGCCCAATATATTTAGTATAGCATTTCTGTTATAGAATCAAGAAGTCTTGTCATGCCTTCTTAGTCTACCATTTTGAGTAAAGGTTGAGAGGAATTTAGTAACTCTACTATTCTTTGCCAGAACAACCTACATTTATGAATTCTGTTGGATAATCAACATAATATTCCATTATGTTAGTAATATTATTTGTTTTACTAATATATTAAAATATATTCTCCCTTATATTTTGAACATTGCTCTACCAAAAATATTTTAACCATTTACTATATGCCAGACATTATTTTAGGTCATTATGTTCATTAAATTCTTTAAACGTCCTCATATATAGGTAGTCCCCCACTTATGATATATTCCAGTTACGACGAACTGCACTTACCATCATCTGTTTCCACAAAGAGGCTAAGTCAATGTCTGGTTTCAAGGCATTTAAAGACAGAATCACTCTGCTGCTTAGAGGAAATGTTGCTGGGTTTAAATTAAAACTTTTTCTTGTTCACCTTTCTGAAAAACCGAAAGCACTCAAAAACATTGACAAAAATAATCTGCCTGTCTACTACAGATGTAACCCCAAGGCCTGGATGATGATTGTGTTATTCTAAGACTGGTTTTTCAATTGTTTCATCCCAGAAGTGTTTGCCTGCTGCCTTGAAAAAGCATTCCTTTCAAGATTCTGCTGCTACTTGATAATGCCCCAGGACATTCTCCTCACACAGATGATATAAATCAAAATGTGGATGTGGTGTATCTACTTCCCAGTATGACAGCTGTGATTCAGCCTATGTATCAAGGTGCAATCGTCACCTTCAAGGCCTACTACCTCGGACTATGTTTGCTCAGGAAGTAGCTGCAACAGATGGAGGTACAGTAACATTACTCGATTTCTGGAAGAAGTATAATATTCTTCACTGTATCTGGAACATTGCATCTTCTTGGGAGAAAATTATGGGAAAATTCATACAGGGGATATGGAACAAGCTGCTGAGCTATGTGAACACTCTTAAAACATTTTATCAGGATAATATGACAGAAGAGATCTGTGTGAAAATTTTCCAGAGGGCAAGAATGCTGAATTTAGAAGTTGGTATTGCCGATGTGGAACAGCTCATACATCACAAAAAAGGGGAATGGACAGATCAGGACTTAATGAATTTTGAAGAGGAAAGAAATGCTGAAGAAGAAAGCAATAATGAGGAAGAGTAAGGAAAGAAGTTGTCAAAAAATTTTACAGTGAAAAGTGTAGCTGAAGTTTTTTCAAAACTAAATCAGAGGCTTCAGTTGCTTGCAAACATGTACCCAAACGCTGATTGCTTTGCTAAAGGTGATAGGTAGATTCGGGAAGCAGTAAGATACTACCGCGAAATACCTGAAGAAAAAAAAAAAGGACCATATAGATAACTCTCACTGATTTTATGACTAGAAACTCCATTCCTATTCCCAGAGATAATCTAGATAATCCAGAATCTTCCATAAGTGGTGTTATTACCACAACTGACAAAACGTCACTGTTGTTCAACTCTTCTTTATTGTCTGAGTAAATTTTTTATGATTGTGTATTTTTTCATGTATGTATATGTTAAAATGGAGCCCTGATGATGCAGTGGTTAAGAGCTTGGCCGCTTACAAAATGGTCAGTAGTTCAAATCCACAAGCTACTCCTTGGAAACCCTATGGGGCAGTTCTACTCTGTTCTATAGCGTCTCTTTGAGTCAGAAATAACTTAAAGATTGATTTGGTCTTTTCTAATATATATTAAAATATATAGGTAAGTTTATATGCAATGTTTTGAACCCCCAAAGACAAAGATCAGATTTTTAAAGATACTGGTAATAGAAGGCCATAATAATGAAAAGTTAAAAAAAAAAAAGAAGTATTCGACTTGCGTCAGAACCAACTTAAGACAGAGTCATCAGAAAGGAACACTGTCGTATTAGTATTGTCAAAATTTATTAAGTATATAACATTACAATTATATTATGGACTGTAATATTTATGGAGGATATAATATGATGTATAGGATTTGTTTCAAAATAACATATTATTAAGGGAAGTTGGTGGAGTATAGATTTTTAAAGATTTACCATAAATTGGTCATTGTTGAACCTGAATGATGGCTATATAAGGGTTTATTATATTATTATCTCTCCCCCCGCCTTTTTCTGGATAGGATTGAAATCTTCCATTATAAAAAATGCTTAAAAATAAATATTATGTCTTGATATAATGTTTTAAAATTTGTAAGCAGTCATAATATCATGACACTGCCATGAATTTATTTATGACAACTAAAGATATTATTTTTATATTTAAAATTTAAACTCATTATTTATTGCTAAAGCTTTATAGCATATTTTGCTATTAAAACAAAAATATATATAAAATTTTATGTAGATACAAAGCAAACCTATTGAAAACTAAGTAAGAGCCTCATGACAGTTTAAGGCCTTCCAATCAATTTCACTTACTGTTAATGATAGACTCACAAACAGACTAAGGGCAAATTATGGTTCTAACCAAAGCTTAATTTGAAGGAAACACAGAATTGAAGCAAATTTCTAACGCCTCCTTTTTCCTTTTTTAATTACACTGTTAGTATGAAATTTAAAAGAATTGAAACAATTTTTTAGTATTGGAAACTAATGTTGCCCAGGCATGTATCCTCTAATGAACAATCTAGAAAGGCAATTAAGAAAAAAATGAAAGATTTGTGGGAATATATGTGAACTCTTTCTCAAATGATTGTACTAGGACTATGTCCAGATTACACTAATATTGAAAACATAATGTCATTTAAAACTTTTGAATGCCTTTTGGCACATGGTACAAGGATCACAGCTGGGACTTTCAGCTTGTACACTGACATATTTAATGTAGCCATTCTTATGTATTGTTAGCCGTCTTTTTTAATTTTTTAAAATTGTTATTGAAACTATACACAGCAAAACATACACCAACTCAACAATTTTTACATGTACAATTTAGTGATAATGATCATTTTTCAAGTTGGGCAACCATTCTCACTCTCCTTTTCTGAATCATTCCTCCTCCATTAACATAGACTGACTGCTCCTTAAGCTTCCTATCTAACATTTCGAATTACTGCTTCGATTTGATCTCATATAGATAGTTCTTTAAAAGAGCACTATGTTCAAGGCAAACATTCATAATCAATTAAGCTAACTTATTAGCACTGACATTGTCAAGGATTTCATTTTAATTGGATCCACAATCAACACCAATGGAACAGCAGTCAGAAAATCAAATGACATATTGCATTGGGCAAATCTGCTATAAAAGACCTCTTTAAAGTGTTAAAAAAGCAGATGTCACTTTGAGGACTAAGGTGCACCTGTCCGAAGACATGGTGTTTTCAATCTCCTCATACGCATGCAAAAGCTGAACAACGAATAAGGAAGACGGAAAAAAGAATTGATGTCTTTGAATTACGGTGTTGGTGAAGAATATTGGATATACCATGGACTGCCAGAAGAATGAACAAGTGTGTTGTGGAAGAAATACAGCCAAAGCCCTCCTTGGAAGCGAGGATGGAGAGACTTCATCTCATGTACTTTAGACATATTATCAGAGGGGCCCAGTCCCTGGAGAAGGACATCATGTTTAGTAAAGTAGAGTCAGCGAAATAGAGGAATATCCTCAATGAGATGCATTGACACAGTGGCTACAGCAATGGGTTCAAACACAATAATGGTTGTGAGGATGACGCAGGACCAGGCAGTGTTTTGTTCTGTTGTACATGGGGTTGCTATGAGTCGGAGCTGACTCGATGGCACCTAACAAAAACATTGATTTTAGGAGTCCTGGTGGTACAGTGGTTAAGTGCTCAGCTGCTAACCAAAAGGTCTTCGCTTCAAACCCACCAGCTGCTCCATGGGAGAAAGATGTGGCAGTCTGCTTCCATAAAGATTACAGCCTTGGAATCCTGTGGGGAAGCTCTACTCTGTTCTATAAGGTTGCTATTTGTAAGAATCAGTTTGACGGCAATGGGTTTTGGGTTTATTGCTTGGTTTAAAGAAAACTCCAGATGATATTTTTGTTTTAAGGTTTAAAGAGTATCTCCTGAATAGTTTGACTATCCTTTTAATGTTTTAATATTTTTTCACCTCTTTAAACAATTATTTGTAGACAGTATCAATCAAGCCGATGGATAATATTTTTTAAGTATTCCATTCTATCCTTCTATTGGTTTCTTATGGACTAAGAAGAAAGCATGTTATACTACTCTCATTCTCCTAAGACTCACTAGACAGAGTTCATGGTAAGTAAAACCACAGTTAAAATAATCCTGCTTCTCTAGAGCAGGTTGTAGCACCCAGCGGACTTTTTTACGCCCCTTGTGATTGAAGGTTCCTTTAATCCACTGTGGAACCAGCTTGAATTACTGAAGAAGATAGTGTACCTCAGCTATTCTTAAAGTTTGTTCCTCTAAAAGTTCTAGTGCTGTCTGAAGGACATGAACCCTGATTTCTTTCCAATTGCAGAGTATATTTCTACTACATAAAGTACATGTGTGTATCATGGTAGAGGGGGTTATCCTATATGTATATTTTCTTAGTCTGTATACCCTGTCCACAAAACATCCTCCTATGAACAGAAGGAGAAAGTAGTCCATTTTCTTTCATTTAGTGATAACCCTCATCAATTTGCACTTTGGAAATTCATAAGCAACAATAAGCCTTTGGATGTCAGAATACCTCTTACCTTTATCTGAAGGTAAGATACAGCCTACTGCATATCTGGAGTGCAACCACTTAACCTGAAGGTAAGGCATGCTTATTTTCCCTTTCTTTCTGATCAGGAGCAGTCTGCTGTCTTTGATTTACAGTTCTAATAAGGAAAGTAATATATTTCATGATTAGTTTTAGTTCCAAATCACCTACATATTGAGTAAGAGAATCAGAAAAGACCGTGAGAAAATAACTATGTGCTTTTATTTACATTTAATAATGAATATGATTTATGTATTCAACAAATATTTTTATATCATGCTGTTATTTTAAATGAATCTCATGAAAATACATTGACAAGGTAGCCTTGTACCATTTTAGATCACTCTTTGATGCTTTAAATGTAAAGGCAATTTACACCCTTGTTTTAGACACTACCTATGTTCCATTTCAACTTCCCACCTCCTAATCCAGCCACTGCAAAGCTGACCAGATGAAACATAGGCTTTAATTTTAACTAAATGCAACCTGACCTTGCCTTGTCCAGAGCCTGTTTCATGTACCTCCATAGATTATGACGTTTACAGGAAACTATTGTAATTTACTTATGAGCCACCCAGAAGTGCAGGGAATTTAATGTCCTTGGGACACCCTTCGACTAATGATGACTGGGAACCAGTGGATAAAATGCTTCCCTCTTTGTCTCCTGGGAGGCTGATCTGAAGATACTGATTTATCAATACCAGCCAGCTACAAGGGTTGCTAACTCAGCAATGCATCCTATTGGCTTTTCCCCCTTCCCAGTTTCACAATACCATCCCACAATTTTGCTCCCGGGGGTGATATTTTCAAATAAAAAATTGTCTCAAGCTTTGTTAAAACAGACTTTTAATTTAGAACTAGAATGCTCGGGTTAAAATGTTTGCTCTATCTCATACTATAAGTTACTTTGAAAAGTTAATCAACTTCTCTGTGTCTCTATTACCTTTTATGTAAAATAGGGGCTATAGTACACAGTAAAGGAGCCCTGGGGGTGCATATGGTTAAGCACTTGGCTGCTAAGGGAAAGTTTGACGGTTCAGACTCACCCAGAGTCTCCGCAGGAGAAAGACCTGGTAATCTGCTTCCAGTCAAGATTACAGCCAAAGATTACAGTCAAGAAAACCCTATGCAGCAGTTCTACTTTGTCACATGGGGTTGCTATTTGTCAAAATTGACACAGCAAACTAAGTCATTTTGCACAAGATGTTTTATTTCCTTTAAATCCCTCAGAAAATGTAAGTAAAACTTCTTGGTTTGGACTAAACTGTTTGTGTTAGTTATTGACACTGATTAAATTTATTAAATTTACATAACTCCCTTTTTAAGTTTTATTCTGAAGCTTCAGATTGTATTTTTATATATTTTTATGTAAAGAAAACAACATGAAGAACTAAAAGATTAAATTATGAGCATAGGCTAGCAACATTGTATTCATTTGTTCATTGTGGTTGACAGCAAAAATTAATCAATTTCTTCACAAAAAGGCAGAATATATTTCCCCCTCTTGAATTTGTGCTTGACCTCGTAATATCTTGTGACCAAGGAAATGGAGCAGAAATAATAGTGGTCCAGATGTAAGCCTAGGCCTCAAGACAGCTAGCACGCTTTCTCTTTAGTTGTTGTTGTTAGGTGCCATTGAGTCAATTCTGACTCATAGCGACCCTATGCACAACAGAATGAAATACTGCCCAGTCCTGTGTCATCCTCACCATAGTTGCTATATTTGAGACCATTGTTGCAGCCACTGTGTCAATCCATCAAGTTGAGGGTCTTCCTCTTTTTCACTGACCCTTTGCCTTATGAACCATGATGTCCTTCTCCAAGGACTGGTCCCTCCTGGTAACATATCCAAAGTACATGAGATGAAGCCTCACCATCCTTACTTCTAAGGAGCATTATGGCTGTACTTCTTCCGAGACAGATTTGTTCATTCTGGCAGTTCATGGAATATCCAATATTATTTGCCAATACCCTAATTCAAATACCTGAGAATGTCATGTGAATGATGCCATTGCAGATGAGAAAACATACGTAGCCAAAGTCATCTAGACCCATCAGTCCTGCCTGCCCTGCCAAGCTGACCTCAGATACGTAAGTGAGTTCAGCCAAGATCAACATAGCCCAGTCCTCTCCAGGCAGAAGAAACTTCCAGAGAGCATGTAGAAAAATGAGCAATAATAACTGATTATTCTTTCAAGGCAATACATTTTTTATAAAATATTTCCACTTTTAATGAGGTATAATGTACCTAGAATAAAATTCACCCATTTTAGGTATACAGGTTATGAATTCTGACAAATTTATACATCACATAACCACCACCAAAATGGTATAGAATATTTTCATAATTTCGAAATATTTCCCTGTGCCCATCTATAATCAACCCTTTCCCCACTTCTGCAACTGCCTTAGACCCTGGCAACGACTGATGTCATTTTTGGTCCTATAATTTGGCCTTTTTTAAGATGTTATAAAAAAAGAATCATACAGCATGTTGCTTTTTGAGTCTGTCCTCTTTCACTTTGGTATTATTTTTGAGATCCATCCATGTCACAGTGTGATTCAATAGCTCATTTCTTTTTACACCGAGTAGTATTCCATTGACTGGGACTTGACATTGTGTAATGGTGGATTGAAGGCTTTCTTTTTTCTTTATAAGAACACTTAGAAGCTTGGAGAAGTCTTTTGGTAAGAACATGTAAGATATGAGAGATCAGCTCTTCACTTCAGTTCTATACCATGTATCTAACATACAAAGACAAAAGCGATATGAAAAGTCAGGTGTTTTGTCCATAGTCTACCTAAATTTTCCACACAGAATAGATCTTCTAGGCATTCTATTTATATTTTCCTTCAACTGGAAAAAATTGACCTACCCAGACTATCTCTCTTTTCACATAGCCCATTCTTTTTTCCCATTTCCAGATATCATTGTCCTTTTCTCCCCTTGAATCACAAGCTCTCCTACATCTCAGGCTGGAGCCTTTCCCTTTAAGCCTCCTCATTGGTCTCAGAAATCTTCAAGCCTCTGAAACTGCATTTATATTGCTTCTTTTACTCAGGGGAGGAGAGAGATTGGAGAACTTCAGGTGCAGAGGATGGACAAGAAAAGAAAGTCCACTGAAGTCCATTAAAGTGGTATGGATGTAGGGACAAGGAGGTAGCTTATTTTATCTCCTTTTTTGATATCAGATAAAACAAAGAAACAAAACAAATATAGGAATCATATATATATATATAAAACAAACCCATTGCCGTTGATTTGATTACGACTCGTAATGACCCTATAGGATAGAGTAGAACTGCCTCATAGGGTCTCCAAGGAGCAGCTGGTGGATTTGAACTGCTGACCTTTTGGTTAGCAACAGAGCTCTTAACCACTGAGCCACCAGAGGTCCATATAGATATACATATGTACATATAAGCCAAACCAAACCCACTGCCATCGAGTAAATTCCAACTCATAGCGACCCCATAGGGATTCCAAGACTGTAAATCTCTACAGAAACAGACCGCCACATCTTTCTCCCACGGAGCTGCTGGTGCTTTCGAACCACTGACATTTCAGTTAGCAGTTGATTTCTTTAACCACTGTGCCATCAGAGCTCCTATATATGTATATATTTTACTCTGTGGTTAGGAATGTCAACATTTGTATGATCTCTATGGTCTTATTTTGCTCCAAGAGTTCTTTCCTTGTCCTTTAATTTTCTTTAAAACTGATTTTATTTGTCCTTTTCGAATGTTTGCTGGGAAAGTCAAAGAAACTTGAGAAAAAGGATTATATGCTTTATCTATTTATCTCTATGACTAGTTAAGTGACTTGTCTTGTATAGAACAAATTCTTGATACTGCAATAATGAAAATAACGGACAAGTTTCTAAGGCTAGCTGCTTTCTTTTTATTTAGATTTTCTAGAAAATACGAAACACAACTAACTTCATGAGATGAGAAAAATTTATTCAATTTTTACTAAATTTGGTTATGTACTTAAGGAGATATACTAGAGTCAATATTGTTACTTCTGCCTGTAATTCTAGTTCTAATACTTTTTCTATTTTATTTAGCCTTCATGAAATCCATTCACATATTTCCCTAGAGTGAAAAAAAATTTTTTCTGTTCTTTTATTTAATATACTTTTTTGTGTTTTACAAAAGCTTTAAGAAACTGTCATTTCTCATATCTGATAGCTTCTTCTACTAAATTCATCTGTGAGATGTGTTACACTTTCAAAAGCACTTTGCACATCAACCTTGAAGAGGGTTGAACAGTACTATTCTCCTATCTTACTGTTGAGGGACCAGATATGTTAAGAGATATATATTAGTTCACATAGATTGGGATTACAGAGACAGAACTCAGGTGTTCTGTCTTATTTTTCAGTGTTACCTCTAGTATATCAGTGAGCCAATCTTGAATAATACTGCAAATTTTTCCAGTATTGATGGAACATTTTCAGGAATCATATAGAAAAAGTCAGTCACCAGTCTCAAAAGATTGCAGACTATATGAGACTGTATAAAATTTATATAAAATTCTAGAAAAGGCAAAGCTATAATGACAGAAAGAATACCTGTGGTTGCCTAGTAGTGGGAATGGGAACAGAGATTGATTACAAAAGGGCACAAAGGAATATTTTTGTGATGACGGGAAGGTTATGAACCTCGATTGTGGTGATAGTCAAATGATTGTTTTCCAGAACTCATCAAAATATACACTTAAAATAAATGAATATTTTGTATGTAAGTTATACTTCAATACAGTTTAAAAAATAAACTATATCATAACACAAATATATGAAATTTTTTTATTTATTTCCCACTTTGCAATCCAATTGACATTTTCTATGCTTCTGCCCTTAAATTCCCAGGTAGCTGGTTTAAGGCTGAGCAGGTTTTAAAAATGCAGAGTCGTGTGTTTTTCTCCCACCTGATCTGATGCACTAATCACTAAGGCACTGTTGTGTTATTTAGAACATGGAATGAGGTCGCATTTCTCCTGGTGGAGTGTAAATAGAAATTGAACTCTTAAGAAGTACTTGGCATTTAATGCCTAGTCCTTAAGAATAGTTTATTATATTAGAAAAACACACGAAAGAAGTCTATTTCATCACAAAAGGATTTAATGACCTACTTTCTGGTCAACAAATTTCTAGATGCCCAACCATGTTCATTTTAAAATAGGAAAGCATGGGCATTTTGAACAGTGAGTTAAAAACAGTATAGAACAAAAAGATAAATGAAGCACAAATAAGCTAATATTCTTTTTCAATGTTTCTCCTCATTTACAGCCTTGAGTAACTTGAAAAGATAATTTTCTCTTAGCCCAATACTGCATTGTCTATTATATTAGTGCTACTTTTTTAAAAAATAAAACTGTTTATTATAGAAAAGTACAAAAATATAAAAGAGACAGAATAGTATAAGGAACCTCCATGGATCCAATATCCAGTTTCAACACACAGCCAATATATTTTTCCAAACACATTACTCTCCACCGTGTACCCTACCCTTAAAAAAACTGAAACCAAACCCATTGCCGTTGAGTTGATTCTCACTCATAGGGACCCTATAGGACAGAGTAGAACTGCCCCAAACGGTCTCCAAGGAGTGCCTGGTGGATTCGAATGGCCAACCTTTAGGTTAGCAGCCAAGGCTCTTAACCACTATGCCGCCAGTGTTTCTGTACCTTACCAGGTGCTCCTTGGAAACCATGTGGGGCAGTTCTACTCATTCCTGTAGGATCGCGGTGAGTCAGAATCAACTCGACACCAAGGTTTGGTTTGTCGTTTTACTCCAGTATGATCTCATGGTAACAACTTGTTACATCTGCAAAACCTTATTTCCAAATAATGACACATTCACAAGTACAAGGAGTTAAGAATTCAGCATATTTTTGAGGAGGACACAATTCAACCCATAACATGCAGTATTCACTTTTCCTCAATTGTCTCCAGTATTTAAAATTTATATTCAGTCTATTCGAATCAGGGAAACAGTTTTACATATAGTTTATAGACAGTTTCAATTGCTTTTAATCTAAAAATTTCCCACTTCCTTTTTTCTTACTATTTATTTGATTAAGAAATTCATAACATTTTTTCTATATACTTCCGTACATTCACATCTCTCTAAAACTAAAGTGGTCTGCAGATGTCTTCATTTCCCCAAAACAGGGAGTTATATATAGAAGTCTGATTAAATTCATGTCCTACTTTCCTCTACACCAACAAACAGAATTTCTAAGAGGAAATCACCAAATCAATACCATTTAAAATAGCCTCCAAGAAGATAAAATACTTAGGAATGAATCTAACCAGAGACGTAAAAGACCTACACAATGAAAACTACAAGACGCTACTGCAAGAAACCAAAAGAGACCTGCATAAGTGGAAAAACATACTTACTCATGGATTGGAAGACTCAACATTTCAAAAATGTCAATTCTACCTAAAGTGATCTATAGATACTATGTGATCCTGGTCCAAATTCCAATGGCATTTTTTAATGAGATGGAGAAAAAGATCACCAACTTCCAGTGGAAAGGGAAGAGGCCCCGAATAAGTAAAGCATTACTGAGGAAGAAGAACAAAGTGGGGGGCCTCACATTACCTGATTTTAGAACCTATTATCCCCCCATGGTAGTCAAAACAGCCTAGTACTGGTAGAAAAACAGGTGCATAGACCAATGGAACAGAATTGTGAATCCAGACATAAATTCATCCACTGATGAGCAGCTGATATTTGACAAAGGCCCAAAGTCTGTTAACTGGGGAAAAGACAGTCTCTTTAACAAATGGTGCTGGCATAACTGAATAGCCATCTGCAAAAAAATGAAACAAGACTCATACCTCACACCATGCACAAAAACTAACTCAAAATGGATCAAAAACCTAAATATAAAATCTAAAATGATAAAGATAGAGAAAGAAATAATAAGGACAATGCTAAGAGCCCTAATATATGGTATAAACAGAATACAATCCATAAGAAACAATGCACAAACACCAGAAGAGAAACTAGATAAGTGGGCACTCCTAAAAATCAAACACTTATGTTCATCAAAAGACTTCACCAAAAGAATAAAAAGACAACCTACAGACAAAAAATTTTGGCTATGACAAATCCGATCAACATCTAATCTCTAAAATCTACAAGATACTGCAAAACCTCAACAACAAAAAGACAACTCAATTGAAAAATGGGCAAAGGACATGAACAGGCACTTCATCAAAGAAGACATTCAGGCAACTGACAGATACATAAGGAAATGCTCATGATCATTAGCTATTAGAGAAATGCCAATCAAAACTACAATGAGATACCACCTCACCCTAACAAGGCTAGCGTTAATCCAAAAAATGCAAAATAATAAATATTGGAGAGGTCGTATAGAGACTGGAACACTTATACACTCTTGGTGGGAATGTAAAATGGTATAACCACTTTGGAAATCGATCCGGAATTTCCTTAAAAAGCTAGAAATAGAAGTACCATATGATCCAGCAATCCCCCTCCTTGGAATATATCCAAGAGAAATAAGAGCCGTCACACTAATAGATATATGCACACCCATGTTCATTGCAGCACTGTTCATGATAGCAAAAAGATGGAAACAAGCAAACAAGCTTGGACGAATGGATAAACAAATTACGGTATATTCACACAATGGAATACTAGGCAATGATAAAGGACAACGATGAATCTGTGAAACATAACATGGAAGAATCTGGAAGGCGTTATGCTAAGTGAATTTAGTCAGTTGCAAAAGGACAAATATTGTATAAGACCACTACTATAAGAACTCAAGAAAAGGTTTAAACACAGAAGAAAACCTTCTTTGAAGGTTACAGGAGTGGGGAGGGAGGGAAAGGGGTATTCACTAGCTTAATAGTAGACAAAATTATCTCAGGTGAGGGGAAGAGCAACACACTCTACAGGGAAGTCAGCAGAACTGGACGAAACCAAAGCTAAGAAGTTTCCCGAGGGCAACTCTTCAGACAAAGATTAGATTGGACTTTGGGACATGGAATGATACTCGTGAAAAGTGTGCTTCTTAGTTTAAGTAGATACATGAGACTAAATGTGCAGCTCCTGTTCAGAGGTGAGATGAGAAGGCAGAGAGGGTCAGGAGCTGGTTGAACGGACATGGGAAATCAGGGGTGGAAAGGACGAGTGTGCTGTGACAGTGTAAGGAGAGCAACTAGAGTCACATAACAATGTTTGTATAAATTTCTGTATGAGAGACTAACTTGAATTGCAAAATTTCACTTAAAGCACAACAATTAAAGAAAAAAATGGAAGAAATATTCATGTCCTGATTTTCAGCAAAGATACTTCATAGGTGGAGTTTTAAACTTCCTCTTGTATCACATCAGAAGGCACATCATGTATGGTTTTTATTCTTACTGAGACTGATATAATCAGTTAACTCTTCTATTTTTTTTTTGTATAAACATTGTGTAAGGGAATTCTAAAACTGAGGTACTTCGCATGATTAAAAAATGGCTGACCCAAATCTGAATCAAAATTCCATTTTTGAATTAAACTTCAGCCTGTCCTAAGTCTTGCTTTCTGGATTCCAAAGAATAGAACCTGTGATCTAGAGTTTTATGACGTGTAAATTATTGTGAAACTTTAACCGCTCTCAGCAAACAATAGAGGAGGCAAAATTGTAGTTTGTGAAGAAATGTTTGTCAGGAAATATTTGTCAAGATGATCTCAGGAGAATGTTTACACCAGGAAGAATGTACACGCAGATCCTTCAGAAAATCACTAGGTTGACTCTGGAAAGTTATGTTAGAAAATAGGCAAACTTCGTAAAATTTTAGCTTCCATAGTCCTGCAACCATACGTAATCCCAAGCCCCCATGACTGTGGTCATGTACTCCCTTCCCCACTATTCTGTATAAAAGCTCACCTCTCCCACAGAATGTTGGAACAGTTGGTACATTCATTTTGTACCCTGTGTTTTCAGGTTCAAACTGTGTCTCTCACCCTTAGTAAAACTCTTTGCTTTTACTTTTACAAACAGCCTGTTTTACTCTTTGATATATGAACTCAGAATAATAAAAGTACCAGATTATTACTAAAAATATGATTACTGTAAAAAGTTTGAGATGTCTTTGAATTTCTTACCATCTTTAGGATATCTCTAAATATCTCAATCTATATAGCAAAATTAGTATATCATAAAATCCAATTTAATTTATAGACTTATTGGCCTTTAAACTTCTTTTTTTAATTTCAAATATACTTAACTGCTTTGTCAGTTGTTGATTTGTCCTTTTTAGAGTTTGTCAAGGTTTTTTTTAAATTACAGAACTAAAATTATTAATTTTATCTTTTATTGCTTCTAAGTTTTGAATCACAGTTAAAACTCTTTTTCTACTTTCAGATTTATGGGAGAATTCATATTTTTTTTAAAAAAAATATTTATATGAATACAGTGTAAAGAGAAATTTTTCTTTTCTTTATATACTATGCATTAATTTCAACATGAACTATTATAAAGTCCTCTTTGTACTCATTGATTTCTAAAGTTAACCATCGTTGTTGTTTTTCGATGGTGTCGAGTCAGTTCCAATTCATAGAGCCCCTATGTACAACAGAATGAAACACTGCCTGGTCCTGTGCCATCCACACCATCACTGTTATGCTTGAGACCATTGTTGCAGGCACAGTGTCAATCCATCTCCTTGAGGGTCTTAGCCTTTTTTGCTGACCCTCTACTTTACCAAGAATGTAGTCCTTCTCCGCGGACTGGTCCATGCTGATAACAACCAAAGTACATAAGACAAAATCTTCCATCCTTGCATCTAAGGAGCATTCTGGCTGTTTAATTATTCCAAGACAGATTTGTTCCTTCTTCTGACAGTCTGTGGTATATTCAATATTCTTCACCAACACCATAATTCAAAGGCATCAGTTCTTATATCTTCCTCATTCATTGTCCAGCTTTCGCATGCATATGAGGTGATTGAAAATACCATAACTCGGGTCAGGCACACCTTATTCTTCAAAGTGTCATCTTTGCTTTTTAGCCATTTAAAGAGATCTTTTGGAGCTGATTTTTCCAATGCCATGGGTCATTTGATTTCTTTCTTTCTTTTTTTATTGTACTTTAGATGAAGGTTTATAGAACAAACAAGTTTCTCATTAAACAGTTAGTACACATATTGTTTTATGACATTGGTTAACAACCCCAAGACACGTCAACACTCTCCCTTCTCAACATTGGGTTCCCTATTATCAGATTTCCTGTCCCCTCCTGCCTTCTAGTCCTTGTCTGGGCTGTTATGCCCCCTTAGTTTCGTTTTATTTTATGGGCATGTCTAATTTTTGGATGAAGGGTGAACCTCGGGAGTGACTTCATTACCGAGCTAAAAGGTTGTCTGGGGGCCATACTCTCGGGGTTCCTCCAGTCTTTGTCAGGCCAGTAAGTCTGGTCTTTTTTGTGAGTTAGAATTTTGTTCTACATTTTTCTCCAGCACTGTCAGGGAGCTTCTATTGTGATACCTGTCAGAGTAGTCAGTGGTGATAGCAGGGCACCATCTAGTTGTGCTGGACTCAGTCTGGTGGAGGCTGTGGTAGATGTGGTCCACTCGTCCTCTGGACTAAGTTTTCCCTTGTACCTTTAGTTTTCTTCACTCTTCCTTGCCCCCAAAAGGATGAGACTAGTGGAGTATCTTAGATGGCTGCTGACAGGCTTTTAAGACCCTAGATGCTGGTCACCAAAGTAGAATGTAGAACATTTTCTTTATAAACTTTGTTATGCCATTTGAGCTAGATGTCCCCTGAGACTATGGTCCCTAAAGCCCTCAGCCCAACAATTCAGTCCCTCAGGGAGTTTGTATGTGTCTATGGAGCTTTCATGACTTTGCCTTTTACAAGTTCTGTTGGCTTCCCCAGTGTTGTGTACTGTCTTACCCTTCACCAAAGTTACCACTTATCTATTGTCAATTTAGTGTTTTTCCATCCCCATCCCTCCCCTCCCTCATAACCATCAACAATTGTTTCCCTTTGTATGGAAACTTTTCCTAAGTTTTTACGGCAGTGGTCTCATACACTATTTGTCCTTTTGGGATTGATTTATTTCACTCAGCATAATGCCCTCCAGATTCATCCATGTTATGAGATGTTTCACAGATTCATCATTGTTCTTTATCACTGCATAGTATTCCATTTGTATATGTATCATAGTTTGTTTATCCAATCATCTGTTGATGGGCATCTAGGTTGTTTCCATCTTTTTGCTATTGTGAACAATGCTGCAATGAACATGGGTGTGCATATGTCTATTCGTGTGATGACTCTTATTTCTCTGGGGTACATTCCTAGGAATGGGATTGCTGGATCATATGGTATTTCTATTTCTAGCTTTCTAAGGAAGTGCCATAAAGTTTGCCAAAATGGTTGTATCATTTTGCATTCCCACAAACAGTGCATAAGAGTTCCAATCTCCCCACAGCCTCTTCAACATTTGTTATTTCCTTTTTGTTTTTATTCATGTCAGTAATGTCAAGGTGAGATGGTATCCCATTGTGGTTTTCATTTGCATTTCTCTAATGGCTAATGATCATGAGCATTTCCTCATGTGCCTGTTGGCTGCTTGAATGTCTTCTTTGGTGAAGTGTCTGTTCATTTCCTCTGTCCATTTTTTAATTGGATTATTTGTCTTTTTTGTTGTAGTGGTGTTGAATTTTCCTGTAGATTTTAGAGATTAGACGTTTGTCTGATTTGTGACAGCCAAAAATTTTTTCCCAGTCTGTAGATTCTCTTTTTACTGTTTTGGTGAAGTCTTTTGATGAGTGTAAGTATTTAATTTTTAAAAGATCCCAGTTATCTAGCTTATCTTCTGGAGTTTGTGTGTTGTTGGTGATGGTTTGTATCCGGTTAGTGCCGTGTATTAGGGCTTCTAGTGTTGATTCTATTCTTTTCTTTTATGAATATTTGGTTTTATGTTTAGGTTTTTGATCTATTTTAAATTGGTTTTCATGTATGGTGTGAGGTATGTGTCCTGTTTCTTTTATTTATTTTTATTTTTTTTGCAGATGGACGTCTAGTTTTGCCAGCATCATTTTTTAAGAAGAGTGTCTTTTCCCCATTTGATGGACTTTGGGCCCTTTTGGAAGATCATTTATGGAAGATGGATTTATATCTAGGTTCTCAATTCTGTTCCATTGATCAATGTATCTGTCCTTGTACCAATACCAGGCTGTTTTGACTACCATAGCTGTATAGTAGGTTCTGAGGTCAGATAGTGCCAGTCCGCCTACTTTATTCTTCTTCAATAGTGCTTTACTTATCCGAAGCTTCTTCCCTTTCAACATAAAGTTAATGATTAGTATTTACATCTCGTTAAAGAATGCTGTTGGTATTTGGAAGGGAAGTGCATTGTATTTGTAGATTGCTTTGGGTAGAATACTCATTTTCAAAATGTTAAATCTACCTATCCATGAGCATGGTATGTTTTTCCATTTATGTAGATCCCTTTGGGTTTCTTGCAGTAGTGTTTTGTAGTTTTCTTTGTATAGGTCTTTTACATCCCTGGTTACATTTATTCCTAAGAATTTTATTTTTTTAGGGGCTATTATAAATGGTATTGTTTTCCTGATTTCCTTTTCATCGTTCTCCTTATTGGTGTACAGGAATCCAACTGATCTTTGTATGTTTAGCTTGTATCCTGCTACTCTGCTGAATCTTTCTATTAGTTCCAGTAGATTTCTCATGGAGTCTTTAGGGTTTTCTATATATAATATCATATCATCCGCAAACAGGGACAGTTTAACTTCTTCATTACCAATTTGGATGCCCTTTATTTCTTTTTCCTGCCTTATAACTCTAGCTAGAACTTCCAGCACAATGTTAAATAGGAGTGGTGATAAAGGGTATCCTTGTCTTGTTTCTGTCCTTAAGGGGAATATTTTCAGCCTCTCTCTATTAAGAATGATGTTGGCTGTTAGTTTTGCATAAAAAAAAAACCCAAAATCCGCTGCCATTGAGTTGATTCTGACTCATAGCAATCCTATAAGACAGAGTAGAATTCCTCCATAGGGTTTACAAGGAGCATTTGGTGGATTTGAAGTGTCAACCTTTTTGGTTAGCAGCTGTATCACTTAACCACTGTACCACCAGCATTCCTGGTTTTGCATAGCTGCATATTATGTTGAGAAATTTCCCTTCTATACCTGTTTTATTGAGAGTTTTTATCAGGAATTTGTGTTGGACTTTGTTGAAGGCCTTTTCTGCATTGATTGAGATGATTATATGATTCTTTTCTTTCCTTTTATTTATGTGGTGGATTACATTGATTGGTATTCTAATGTTGAACTACCCTTGCAAACCAGATCTGAATCCTACTAGGTCATGGTGTATTATTTTTTTGCTATGATGCTGAATTCTATTGGCTAGGATTTAGTTGAGAAGTTTCGCACCTATATTCATGAGAGATATTGGTCTGTAATTTTCTTTTTTTGTGTGTGGCTTCTTTGCCTGGTTTTGGTATCAGGGTTATGCTGGCTTCATACAATGAATTTGGAAGTGTTGCTTCCTTTTCTATGCTCTGAAATAGCTTGAGTAGAACTGGTACAAGCTCTTCTGTAAATGTTTGGTAGAATACTCCAGTGAAGCCATCTGACCAGGGCTTATTTTTGGTGGGAGTTTTTGCATTACTTTTTCAATTTCTTCTCTTGTTATGGATCTGTTCAGATTTTCAACATCATTTTGTGTTAGTTTGGGTAAGTAGTGTGTTTCTAGAAATTTATCCATTTCCTCTAGGTTTTCAAATTTGTTGAAGTATATTTTTTCATAATACTCTCTTATAATCCTTTTTATTTCAGTTGGGTCTCTTGTAATGTCCCCCACTTCATTTCTTATTTGGGTTACTTGTGTCGTCTTCTATTTTTCTTTTGTCAGTCTGGCCAGTGGTTTGTCAATTTTGTTCATCCTTTCAAAGAACAAACTTTTGGTTTTGTTGATTCTTTCTATTGTTTTTCTATTCTCTATTTCATATATTTCTACTCTGATCGTTACGATTTCCTTTCTTCTGGTGGCTGTGGGCTTTTTCTTGCTGTTCTATTTCTATTTGTTTGAGTTCTGCAGTTAACGTTTTGATTTTGTCTCTTTCTTCTTTTTTAATGTGTGCATCTATTGCTATATGTTGTCCTCTGAGGACTGCCTTTGCTGTGTCCCAAAGGTTTTGGTATGATGTATTTTCATTCTCTTTTGAGTCTAGGAATTTTTTTATTCCATCTCTGATATCTTCTATTACCCAGTGGTTTGTAAGCAGGGTGTTATTCAGTTTCCATCTAATTGATTTTTTTTTCCTTGCTCTTTCTGTTGTCAATTACTGCCTTGATGGCATTGTGGTCAGAGAAGATCCTTTGAATTATCTCAGTGTTTTGGATCTTGTTGAGGATTGATCTGTGGCCTAAGATGTGGTCTATTCTGGAAAATGTTCCATGTGCATTGGAAAATAATGTACACTTTGTAGGATGGAGTGTTCTGTATATGTCGGTGAGTTCAAGTTGGCTGTTTGTGCCCTTTAGGTCTTCTGTATCTTTACTGAGTTTCTTTTTAAATGTTCTGCGCTTTATCAAGAGTGGTGTGTTGAAGTCTCCTACTATTATTGTGGAACTGTCAATTTGTCTTTTCAGTGTTGTTAGAGTTTGTTTTATGTATTTTGGAGCCCTGTCATGGGGTGTGTAGATGTTTATTATGGTTATGTCTTCATGATGGATCGTCCCCTTAATCATTATATAGTGTCCTTCTTTGTCTTTTATGGTGGATTTTGTTTTAAAGTCTATTTTATCTGAGATTAGTATTGCCACTCCTGCTCTTTTTTGGTAGTTGTTTACTTGATATATTTTTTCCCATGCTTTGATTTTTAATAAATCTATTTCTTTTTCTATAAGGTGTGTCTCTTGTAGACAGCATATTGATGGATCTTGTTTTTTTTTATCCATTCTGTTACTCTCCATCTCATTGTGGGTGCATTGAGTCCATTTATATTCAGTGTATTTATTGATAGATGTGAGTTTGTAGCTGTCATTTTGTAGTGATTTTTTTTTTGTGGTGGTGATGTTTTCTTTGTTCCTCTTACTCTCCTGTGCTGAATTCCTTTTGTTTGTGAGTTTTTTCTTCATTTCTTTTGTATTTGTAGGTTTTGTTTTTACTGAGACTTTATGTTTTCCTCTTTAGTTTGATAAGTGGGTCTGTTAACTTTCTTTGTGGTTACCATGAAAATTACACTTATCTTTCTAAGTTTGAAGCAGTCTATTATTACTTGGTATCGCCTTGTCTTCCTCTCCATTAGAAAGTTCTATACCTGCACCATTTATTCCCTCTTTTATTGTTCTGATGCTGTTGTCATTTACAGATTAACCTCCCTGTTGGAATTCTTTTGGTTTTGGATAGTCCTTGAGAGTTCATTTCCTGGATTGGTATCTGGCTGGTACAATCTTGTGTCCTAGATTCAGCCTGTGAGCTGATGTTTGTTCTCAGATTGAAGGGCTCCCTTTAATAATTCTTGTAAGTTTGGTTTGGTTTTTACATAGTCCGTTAATTTTTGTTTATCCAGAAATGTTGTATTTTTACAATCATATTAGTCCCTTAATTTCTGTTTATCCAGAAATGTCCTATTTTCACAATCATATTTGAATGAGAGTTTTGCAGGTTATGTTATTCTTGGCTGTTAATTTTTTTCTTTCAAAGTTTTATATATGTCATCCCATTGCCTTCCTTCTGCATGGTTTCTGCCAAATAATCTGAGCTTTGTCTTATTGTTTCTCCTCTGTATGTGACTTCTTGTTTTTCTCGAGCTGCTCTCACGATTCTTTGTTTTTCTTTGGTTTTGGCGAGTTTGATTATGATATGCTTTAGTGATTTTGTTTTGGAGTTCATTGAGCTTCTTGGATGGCCAGCTTTTCATCTTTCATGATATAGGGGAAGTTTTCTGACAGCAGTTTTTCAATGATCTTCTCTGTGTTTTCTGGTTTCTCCCCCTGTTCTGGAACTCAGATCACTTGCAAAGTTTTCTTTTTATTGTATCCCACATAATTCTCAGGGAGTCTTCATTTTTCCTTGTTCTTTTTTCTGATTTTTCCTCAAACAGAGTTGCATCCAAGTGGTTGTCTTCATATTTCCTGATCTTGTCTTCCACTGCATCAAACCTGCTCCTCAGCCATTCTATGACACTGTCCATATCTGAAATCCTATTGTTTATCTTTTGGATTTCTAATTGTTGTTTTTGTATGATTTCTACTTGTTAATTTATTTTGGCATTTTGTTCCTGCATTATTTTCCTGAATTCTTCCATTCTTTTGTCTGTATTTTCCATGAATTTGTCTGCCTTTTCCATGAATTCTTTTTTTTCCTCATTTTTGCCTGCTTTTTGCTTCAACTCTTGGATAGCTCTGAATATTAGAGATTTGAATTCCTTGCCAGGTAGTTCTAGTGCCTTTTCTTCTACTGAAAAGTCATCTGGTGTTTTATTTTGGACACCTACTGGAACATCTTGTCCTGTTTTTGTAAGTTTTTTTGATATTTTCTGCTATCTTTGGGTCATTCGGTTATTATTTCCTCATTTATTGATTATAGATTTGTTTGTTTCGTCCTGCTGTTTTGTTTTATTTGGCTAAGTCTCAGCAGGTGGGCTGTGTGTTCTTTGTTGTTTGCTCCTCTATGGGCATGATACTTTTCACCTTCTCCAACTAGCAGGGTCAGTCACTTAGATATGGTACAGCAGGGCAGGTCTAGCTGAAGAGGAGTTACTGGGATGGCTTGTTTGTGGCACGTACTAGGGCCAATAGGGCCGGCTGGTAATCAGTGCAAGGCAGGTTCTGGTAGGCCATGCCCATGCTGCTTGGGGCTGTGGTGTTCAGCCCACGGTACAGGTAGACAGAAAGGAGGGGGGTGGTTGTGATGTGTGGAGCTAAGTTGGGTATGGGAAAGAAGAGGTAGAGCAGAGAGAAACAGGAGCCAAAAACAAACAAACAACCTACAGAAACAAAGAAAGAAATTTAAAACACACACACACACAAAGAGTGCTAAGGGAGCTTGCCATTTTAGTGGAGAGACAAGAGGCCAAGTAATGGAGAAAAACAAAAAGGAATAAAAAAATATAAAAAGAGAAAAAGAAAAAAATAAAATAAGTAAAAATCAGGAAGAAAAAAAAGCAAAGCCCCCAGGGATCCCACTGGTGTTGCTGCAAAGACTGGGGAAGTGGTTCTCAGGCCTCAAAAGGGTAGCCGTGTCACACAGCACCAGGTATTCAGGAGACAAAAAGAAGGTAAGTATAGAGAGAAGAGAAACTGAGAAATGAAGGAAGACAAAAAAGAAAAAAGAGAACAAAAAAGGAAAAAGAAATGCCCCCAGGGATCCCACTAGACTGGTGGCACAGACCAGGGAAGCAGTTCCCCAGCTGAGCGGCACTTCACAGCCTTTCAAGAAGAAGCAAAGCTCGTGCAAAGAGCCAGATATTTGAGAGAAAGGAGGGAGAGGTGGTAACAGGCAAGGAAAAAAACCAAAAAAATCAGAAAAGCAACATCAGTAACAAACAAATGGCACTGATGGAGCTGGCCAGTGTGGGTAGGGTGAATACAAGAGGAACACGGCCTGAGTGAGTGTCTCCTGACCAAGAGACTGTGGTCAGCAAGAACTGAATGGGGGAAAGAAGTGGGGGTGGGAAAGGGTATATAGCTGGTTGGTAGTTGTTCTGTCTCCTGCTAGGAGCTCCGTGAAGCTGCTTTCCCATACACTCTGCCACTGATCTCCAATGTGGGCAGGGCGAATCCAAGTGGCATGGACCCAGGACTTTCCGTCTAGCTAAGCGACCACAGCCAGCTAGGAAGGGGAGGAGGCTGAGTGGGCGGGAGAAGGATAGGGAATGGGAAAATATATATTGCTGATTATCAGTTGTTTTGTCTCCTGCTGGGAGCTTCTTGAAGCTGCTTACCTGTCCTCCCTGTCTGCCAATCTCTGGCAGGAGTCCAAGATGGTGAATCCATGCTGCATTAGCTGATAGGGGACCTCTGCACATATCTCTCCTCACTCTCCTTTCTCTGTAAGTTTCTTATTCCATTTGGTGCTTGTCTGAGTCCTTTATCTCTTTATTAGACACTTAGGCTTCCAGGATTGATGTTTGTCTCTGTTTTACTTAGTTTGTCGTATCTTTGCTATGGAGGGATGGCGTGGTACTTCTGTCTATAGCAACACGTAGGCTCCACCTCCTCGCCATTTGATTTCTTGACTCCTACTTCCACGGACATTGATTGTTGATCCAAGTAAAATGAAATCCTTTACAACTTCACTATTTTTTTAGTTTGTCATGATACTGTTTATTAGTCCACTCGTGAGGATTTTTGTTTTCTTTTTGTTGAGGTGTAAACCATAATACACTCTGTAGGCTTTGATCTTCGTCAGTAAGTTCTTTAAGTCCTCTTCACTTTCAGCAAGCAAAGTTGTGTCATCTGCATATCGTTGGTTGTTAATAAGTCTTCCTCCAATCCTGATGCCAAGTTCTTGTTCACATAGTCCCACTTCTCAGATTATTTGCTCAGCATACAGATTGAACAACTATGGTGAAAGGATAAACCGGACACACACATTCCTGGCTTAAACCACGCAGTATCCTCATGTTCTGGTAAAATGATTGCCTCTTGGTGTATGCACAGGTTCCACATGAGCACAATTAATTGTTCTGGAATTCCCATTTTTCACAATGTTATCCATAATTCTTATGATCCACATAATGGAATGCCTTTGCATAGTCAATAAAACACAGGTAAACATCTTTCTGATATTCTCTGCTATCAGCCAAGATCAATCTGACATCAGCAATGATATCTCTCGTTCTATGTCCTCTTCTATATCTGGCTTGAACTTCTTGCAGTTCCCTGTCGATGTACTGTTATGACCACTTTTGAATGATCTTCTGAAAAATTTTACTTGAGTATGATTTAATGATATTGTTGATAATTTCCACATTTTGATGGTTTACCTTTCTTTGGAATGGGTACAAATATGGATCTCTTCCAGTCTGTTGGCCAGGTAACTGTCTTCTAAATTTCTTGATTATAGACTTGTGAGCAACACCAGAGCTGCATCCATTTTGAAACACCTCAATTGATACTCCTTCAATTTCTGGAATCTTGTTTTTTGCCATTCCCTTCAGTGCAGCTTGCACTTCTTCCTTCAGTACCATTCGTTCTTGATCATATACTACCTCCTGAAATGGTTGAATATCAACTAATTCTTTTTGGTACAGTGAATCTGTGTATTCCTTCCATCTTCTTTTGATGCTTCCTGCTTTGTTCAATATTTTCCCCAAAGAATCCCTCAGTATTGTGATTTGAGGCTTGCATTTTTTTCTTCAGTTCTTTCAGCTTGAGGAATGCCAAGTGAGTTCTTCCCCTTTGGTTTTATAACTCCAGGTCTTTGCACATTTCATTATAATACTTTAATTTGTTTTCTCAAGCATTCCTTTGAAATCTTTTCTTCAGCTCTTTTACTTCATCATTTCTTCCTTTTGCTTTAGTTACTTCACATCCAAGAGCAAGTTTCCGAGTCTCTTCCAATATTCATTTTGTTCTTTTCCTGTCTTTTAAATGAACTTTTTCTTTCTTCATGTATGATTCTTTGATGTCATACCACAACTTGTCTGGTCTTTGGTCATTAGTGTACAATGACACAAATCTATTCTTGCAATAGTCTCTAAATACAGGTGGGGTATACTTAAGGTCATACTTTGGCTCTTGTGGACTTGTCCTAATTTTCTTCAGGTTCAACTTGAACTTACATAGGAGCAACTGATGGTCTGATCCACAGTCAGCCCCTGACCTTGTTCTGACAGATGATATTGAGATTTTCCAACTTCTCTTTTCACAGATGTAGTCAGTTTGATTCCCATATATTCCATCCGGTGAAGTCCACTTGTATAGTTGCCATTTCTGTTGTTGAAAAAAGGTATTTGCAGTGAAGAAGTCATTGTTCTTGCAAAATTCTATCATGTGATCTCCGACATCGTTTCTATCACCAAGGCCGTATTTTCCAACTACTCAACCTGCTTCGTTTTCAACTTTTACATTCCAATCAACAATAATTATCAATGTATCTTGATTGCATGTTTGATCAATTTCAGACTGCAGAAATTGGTAAAAATCTTTAATTTCTTCATCTTTTGCCTTAGTGGTTGGGGTATAAATTTGTATAATAGTCTTGTTAACTGGTGTTCCTTGTAAACATATGGATATTATCCTATCATTGACAATGTTGCACTGCAGGATAGACCTTGAAATGTTCTTTTTGACAATGAATGTAATGTCATTCCTCTTCAATTTGTCATTACCGGCATAGCAGACCTTGTGATTGTCCCATTCAAAATGGCCAGTACAAGTCTACTTCATACTATTAAAATATATTGAATTTTCATAAGTAAATGTGTCTATTTCCAGATTTTCTGTTCTAGTCTATTTGATTCAAACTTACCAACAATCATGAAGATGGCACAGGACCAAGCAGTGTTTTATTCTGTTGTACATAAGATTGCCAGGTGTTGGAGCCAACTCGTAGGTAGCTAATAACAAGGGCAAAATATGGTAGGGTTCGCACACACTTTTGGTCTTTTTTTCATTGTTTCCTTGACAATTGTTGCTTGTTAGTTCTTTCAAATGAACTTTATAATTATAATTTCTATCTGCAGGAAAAAAATTGTATTTTTATTGAGATCATACTAAATTTATAAATGAAATGTTTTATTGATATATTTATAATAGGGTAACAGTTTCTTTTTTAGTAAAAATTTTCTTAGGATTTGTCATTAATATTATCCACACTTTGTAAAAAGAATTTGTCGATTTTTTTTTCCTTTTTTTATTCTGTGAACTAGTTTAAGTAGTACTGGGATTAATTTTAAGGTTTGGTGTAATTCTCATGTGAAAGCACGCAGACTTTGCGTTAAATAATTTTACTATAATATGTCTTGATTTTGGCTACTTAGAACTTTTCACATAGAAATAATATTTCCTTTCAATATGTAAATATAATTTTATTTTATTTCAGAAAAAAATTATTACAGTTTTAATAATATGTGCATTTGCTTTTTTCATACGTATAAGTATATATATTTCTTTCACTATTTCCTCTATTTTATTTTTCTTCACTTTAATTGATTTTTAATTTAATTTCCTTCTTTTTCATTGTGTATTCCTTTTACTGTATTATCTATGCTACCTATTATTTCTCATTGTTTACTTCTCTTTGTCAAATTAGGTTTTTTTTATATTTCTGTAATTATTTTCATTTTATTTCTAATTGTTCCTTAACTCTGGGAGATCTATTTTCAAATTATCAAGTTATCATTTATTCCTATAAAGTTTTTTTCTAGGTTTAATTAATTCTTTCTTTCAGAACTTAATTTCATGACCTGATTACTATTCATTTTCTTATTTTGAAATATTAACTTTAATCTTTTTTTTAATCTTTTTTAGAAAGTTGTGTCCTGTTTTGTATGTATGAAAGGAGATTATTCTGCTCACAACTTTCTTTTTATCTATAATAAATTTTTACAAAATTCAACCACAACCCTATTGTTCTAAGATTGTTTATACTAAATGGTTTTCTTCTAGTCTTAAAATTAATTTCCCATGTATGGGGATGTGCCAGGATATCTTTCATAGCTTCATGTCTCTAGGGAGTTCCATATTGAGAAGCACTAAAAAGTTAGGTAGGTCAACTGTGGTATGAAAATTGTCTCCTTACTTTCCCTCCTTTATTGGTATCTGAATTTTCTTTCTTTCCTGTTCTCTGTCTCCTGGTATCTTTGCTCTGTGTAATTTGGATTTCATTCCTAACAGTTTTTCTTCAGCATGAACTTTATACTTGAAGGGAGTTTTGGATAGTTGGTTTCAGGATTTTGCAACAAGCAGATAACCTCAACACTGGCTAATATTCCTAAGGTTCTTTTGATTTCGTCCTTCAAATGGATAATGCAATGCTTCCTCTGATGTTTAGTTGCTTTTCTCAGATTGCCACACTTGATTTCTGCTCCAGAGTCTGTTCTCTCACTATGTGAATGATTATTTTTAGTAATTTCTGGGTTAACCAGCATCAGGACTATCAGAAATCCTTTTGTCTTCTCCCTATTTCCTCTCACACAGTTAATCACATACGTAGTGTCTTTTTCTGATGATAGCTTGGCACAGTTCAGTCATATTTTGGAGATTGTATGGAATCTTTGGAGTCCTGGTAGCACAGTGGTTAAGCGCTCAGCTGTTAACCAAAAGGTCAGAGGTTTGAACCCATCAGCTACTCTATGGGAAAAAGATGTGGCAGTCAACTTCTGTAAATATTTACAAACTGGGAAACCCTATCATGCAATTCTAGTCTCTCCTATAGGGTGATTATGACTCAGAATCAACTTAATGACAATGATAAACAAAAAACCCGGGAATCTCTTTACTTGCCTTTGTTTAAAATGTTTTCTATATTTCACTTTATTTATTTACTTGTTTATAATTTTATCACCCCTAAATGTCTGTCAGTTCGTTGTACTGTTGGGTCTTGCATGTTGCTCTGATGTCAGAAGCTATACCAATGGCTTTCAAATGTTGCCTGAGTCACCCATGATGGTCAGGTTTTAGCTGAGCTTCCAGAAAAAGACAGATTAGGGAGAAGGAGCTGGCAGTCCACTTCTGAAAAAATTGGCCTGTGAAAACCTTATGAATAACAGCAGAACATTGTCTGATGTAGTGCCGGGAGATGAGCCCTTCAGGTTGAAGGCACTCAAAAGACAACTGAGGAAGAGTTGCCTCCTCAAAGTAGAGTAGACCTTAATTACATGGATGGAATCAAGCTTTTGGGATCTTCATTTGCTGATGTGGCAGGACTCAAAATGAGAAGAAACAGCTGCAAATATCCATTAATAACTGCAATGTGGAATGTACAAATTATGAATCTAGGAAGATTGCAAATAATCAAAAATGAAATGGAATGCAATAACATTGCTATCCTAGGCATTAGTGAGGTGAAATGGATTGGTATTGGCCATTTTGAATAGGACAATAGTATGGTCTACTATGCCAGGAATGACAACTCTAAGAGGAATAGCATTGCATTCATTGTCAAAAAGAACATTTCAAGATCTATCCTGAAGTACAACACTGTCAGTGATAGGATAATATCCATACACCTACAAGGAAGCCCAATGAATACGTTTATTATTCAAATTTTTGCACCAATCACTAAGGCCAAAGACAAAGACATTGAAGATTATTACCAACTTCTGTGATCTGAAATCGAATGTGCAATCAAGATGCATTGATAATTACTGGTGATTGGAAGGCAAAAGTTGGAAACAAAGAAGTAGGTTCAGTAGTTGGAAAATATGGCCTTGGTGACAGAAACGACACTGGAGATCACATGATAGAATTTTGCAAGACCAATGACTCCTTCATTGCAAATACCTTTTTTCAACATCATAAATGGTGACTATACACATGGATGTAGCCAGACAGAATACACAGGAATTAAATTTAATCCATCTGTGTAAAGAGACTATGGAAAAGCTCAGGATTATCAGTCAGAACAAGGCCAGGGTCCAACCGTGGAACAGATCACCATTTGCTCATGGGCAAGTTCAAGTTGAAGCTGAAGAAAATTAGAACAAGTCCACAAGAGCCAAAGTACAACCTTGAGTATATCCTGCCTAGTTTTAGAGACCATCTCAAGAACAGATTTGACATGTTGAACACTGATGACTGAAGACCAGACAAATTGTGCAAGGACATCATACTTAAAGAAAGCAAAAGGTCATTAAAAAGACAGGAAAGAAAGAAAAGACCAAATGGATGTCAGAAGAGACTGAATCTTGCTCTTGAACGTTGAGGAGCTAAAGCAAATGGGAGAAATGATGAAGTAAAAGAGCTGAACATTAGATTTAAAAGTGGCATGGAAAGACAAAGTCAAGTATTATAATGACATATGCAGAGACCTGGAGTTAGAAAACCATAGGGAAGAACACACTTGACACATCTCAAGCTGAAAGAACTAAAGAAAAAATTCAAGCCTCAAGTGGCAATATTGAAGGATTCTATGGGGAAAATATTAAACAATACAGGAACCATCAAAAGAAGCTGGAAGGAATACACAGAGTGACTATACCAAAAATAATTGGTTGACATTCAACCATTTTAGCAGTTAGCATATGATCAGGAACTGACGGTACTGAAGGAGGAGGCCCAAGCTGCATTGAAGGCATTGGAGAAAAACAAAGCTCCAGGAGCTGGATGGAATTGATGGAATACCAACTGAGATATTTTAACAAATGGATGCAGCCCTGGAATTGCTCACTCATCTATGCCTAGAAATTTGGAAGACAGCTACCTGGCCAACTGACTGGAAAAGATCTAAATTTATGCCTATTCCAAAGAAAGGTGATTCCACAGAATGTGGAAATTATCAAACAATATCATTAATATCACACTCCTGTAAAATTTTGCTTAGGACATTCAAAAGCTGCTGCAGCAGTACATTGACAATGAACTACCAGAAAGTCAAGCCGGATTCAGGATGTGGAACCAGGGATATCATTCCTGATGTCAGATGGATCCTGGCTGAAAGCAGAGAATACTACAAAGAGGTGTACCTGTGTTTTATTGACTATGCAAAGGTATTTGACTGTGTGGATCATAACGAATTATGGGTCACATTGTCAAATATGGGAATTCCAGAACACTTAATTGTGCTCTTGAGGAATCTGTACATAAATCAAGAGGCAGTCATTGGAGCAGAACACGGGGATACTGCATGGTTTAAAGTCAGGAAAGGAGTGCGTCAGTGTTGTATCCTTTCACCATACTTCTTCAATTTGTATGCTGAGCAAATAATCTGAGAAGCTGGACTATATGTAGAAGAATGGTGCATCAAGATTGGAAGAATGCTCATTAACAACCTGCTTTATGCAGATAACACAACCTTGCTTGCTGAAAGGGAAGAAGACTTGAAGCACTTATTGATGAATTTCAAAAATTACAGCCTTTACTGTGGATTACACCTCAACATAAAGAAAACAAAAATCCTCCCAACTGGACCAGTAAGCAACATCATAATAAACGGAGAGAAGTTTGAAGTTGTCAAGTATTTCACATTACTTGGATCCACTATCAATAATCATGGGAGCAACAGTCAAGAAATCAAACAACTCATTGCATTGGGCAAATCTGTTACAAAAGACCTCTTTAAAGTGTTAAAAAGCAAATACGTCACTCTGAGAACTAAGGTGCACCTGACCCAAATCATGGTGTTTTCAGTAACCTCATGTGCATGTGAAAGCTGGATGATGAATAAGGAAGATTGAAGAATTGACACCTTTGAATTATGGTGTTGACAAGGAATATTGAATAAACCATGGACTGCCAAAAGAACTAACAAATCTGTCTTGGAAGAAATACATCCAGAATGCTTCTTAGAAGCAAGGATGGTGAGATTATATCTGACATACTTCGGACAATTTATCGAGAGGAATCAGTCCCTGGAGATGGACATCATGCTTGGTAAAGCAGAGGGTCATCGAAAAGAGGTGGACCCTCAACGAGATGGATTGACACAGTGGCTGCAACAATGGGCTCAAGCATAACAATGATTGTGAGGATGGTACAGGACCGGGCAGTGTTTCGTTCTGTTGTACATAGGGTTGCTATGAGTCAGAACCAACTCGAAGACACCTAACAACAACAACAACAAGATTGCTTTATCATGCTAGTTGTTCCATCTGTTCTATTGGGAGATTCGGAAATACTTAAGTACAGTGTTCCTACACTGTCATACTATTTTTCTCTATTTCCTTTACTGAAAAAAGAAAAAAAGTTCTTTCCTTTACACCTTCCAGCATCTAGTAAGACAGTACATCTATAATTCAAATAACTATACCCAGAGTTCATTGAGAGTTTCTGTATTAATCAGGGTACTGTTAGGTTATGCTGCATTTACAAAACAAATTCTGAAATTTCAGAGGCATAGCAAAATAATAGATTAATTCTCACTCACATAAAGTCCACTGTTGGTTGATTTTCTTCACAACTGTATTCTACCTTGTGACTAAAGAATCACCTCATGGTATCAGAACTTCACAGCAGGGGATGAGTGAGTATGAAATTTTTGCAGATCTATTAGACGTGTTAATTTTGCTCATATCCCTGCACCACAATTGGCCAAAATCCCGCGGCAAGAGTGTTGAAAATTATGGGGATATTTGAGAAACATTAAATACGTCTGTCTTATTTTCCTTTCCGATTACCATTTTTTTTTTCCTTCTTCTCACAGATTTCCTTCTTTTATACTTAGAGAATATCATGAGACAGTATCTGTCCCATGAAACTTACAAATTAAAGGGAAAACAGTTTCCTGTTTTGTAAGTGATAGAGTACCTACTATTGTACTTATTTCCAGAAATGAGTAACTGAAAAAAATTACTGGAAAGTCTATGTAAAACAACTCAAGCAGGCATTGAGCAATTAATGCAGGCAGACTTGCCTTGAGAGAAGGAAAATACAAAAGAGGAGCCACCAAACTTTCACTCAGGCTTTCTCTGTGGAAAGATTTCCAAAATCACAGTGCAAATAAACGGATTTCAAGAAAGAAGGCAGCATCTCTAGGTGGGGAAAACAAAATCACTGTTCATTTTTGCTGTAGTGGCTGGGTTTTAGGGACAAGGAGTCAAAGAAGAGGAGGCTAGAGAGAAGACCCAAGATAGTGTATGAAATTATTCCTATGTCTTTGGCTGATTGCTGAGCTGTAAATCAGTGAGTAAAATCCCAGGATATTTAGCAAAGTAGAGCCACAGCATGTCAGGAGGTTTTGCCTGGATACATAGTCTGGGGAGATATGGGAATTCAAACCCAGTCAGAGTTAAGAGACTTTGGCAATGCTGAGGACATTCAGTTGAGAAACTAGAAAGGCCATGCTCTGGAAACAAAGACCAAATCTTAGATATACAAAATCTTAAGATATACACCTTAGAAATAACACATATGCTATAGGAGTAAGAGCTATGTTCTAGAAGAAAAGGCTCGTGCCTATGAATAAATGGAAAGGAAGAGGACTGAAATAAAGCCACTCTATCAAAGTTAAATATTAAGCCTCAACTGAATCAAAATGATTCTCCAGGATAATACTTAACACTTTTTAAAGAAGGAAAGAAAATTCAGTCTCTTTACAATATGTAGGATACACTGTAAAATTACTAGACCAAATCCAACCAAACCCATTGCTGTAGAGTCAATATAGATTCATTGTAACCCTATAGGACCTAATAGAATTGCCCCGATAGGGTTTCCAAGGAGTGGCTGGTGGATTCAAACTACCAAACTTTTGGTTAGTAGCTGAATGCTTAACCACTGCGCCACCAGTCGTAAGAAAAATAAGGAACAAGTCATAAATAATGAAGAGATAACAATAGTCTCTAAAAGCAAGCCGAGAGATGATATAAATATTGGAGTTAGCAGATAAGATCTTCAAAATATCTATGATTATTATGTTGTAGAAAATACATAAAAGAAAAGCAATATGGATAAAAATATGGAGAATGTCATTAGAATATTTATATATTTATATAAAAAAGAATCATGTTGATTTCATGGATGTGATTAAAGAAAACTAAATATAACATAAAACATAATTGTAAAACTCATGATTAAAGCATTAGAAAAAATGCAAACTGAAACACAGAGAGAAAAAAGTGTAGAAACAAAATAAAACAAATTAACAAACAACAAAAAGAACCCAGAAAAATAAAAACAAAACAAAGCATAAGAGATATGTGGAACATGGTCAAAAAGATGACTCAGAAGATAGGAAATATAGAATAGAAACAAAATTTGAAAAAAATAATGGCTTAGCATCTGATAATTTCACATGCTGATGGAAAGTGTCATCCCACATATCCACAAAGTTCAGGGAATCCAGGTATGATAAATACAAAGAAAAACATAACTAAGTGTATATAGTCAAATAGCAGAAAATCATAACAAAGAATAAAATTAAAAGCAGTTGGAGGGGGCAGGGGAAGATATATAAAAGTCAATAGAAAATAATACATTACTATCAGTTGAGATGTTAATAGAAAATACAAGTCAGGAAGAAAAAAAAAAAGAGAAAGCCATTGAAACTAAATCCAGTTGTCATGAAAGCCTGAGAAATGCAGTTTGATGGATCAAACTAAAAAGAAAAAACTAGAGTTGTCAAGTCGATTTTAACTTTTGGTGACCTCATGTGTGTCAAAGTAGAACTGTGCTGTGACCTTTAGAAAGTAAATTGCCAAGCCATTCTTCCAAGGCGCCTTGGGGTGGGTTCAGACCACCTACCTTTTTGTTAGTAGCTGAGCATTTAAACGTTTGTGATAGCCTTCAGTATTGTGTAGGGCAGGATGAGGAACTGTATGGGAGAACAAAGAAAGAAATTATCCATACTGTGGGAAACAAGAAAGTCTGTAAATGAAATAGCCAGCTTAGGCATATGTTAACTGTAGATTTTGGTGCTTGTGATCTCAGTGATGATTTCAAGTAAGAAGATGGATATATGAATTTAGATTTCAGAGGAAATTCCTAGAATTCACACTCATATAATAGCTTAGAAGGATAACATATAACAAAGGAAATGTCATAGATTGAGTCTCAAGGACCCTAAGATTAAAATTGAGAAAAATTTTACAACTTATGAAAAATATATTTATGGATTGATTTATACCCACTAAATTAGAAATTCTAGAATTTATTCTTTGATTAAAGTAAGTTATCAAGAAAACTTGATAAATGCCACCTTGCCACTGTCATGATAACCAGTATCATTATTCCCATTCTGCCCATGATTACTTTTACTCAACTCTATACATTTAAAGGAAACTCTGGTGGCGCAGTTGTTAAGAGCTATGGCTGCTAACCAAAAGGTTGGCAGTTTGAATCCACCAGGTGCTCCTTGGAAACCATACAGGGCAGTTCTACTCTGTCCTGTAGGGTCCCTATGATTCAGAACGACTCAACGACAATGGGTTTTCAGGGTTTTATACATTAAAAAAAAATAAATCTAATTAAATTTTTATAAGTAATCATGTATACCATGTAAGGTATTATTGATAGTATTATTCTAGATCATCCACATTCTATTTCATCAGAAATCATAGCATGAATTTCCCTTGGGTTCATTACATAAATTTCTGTGCTTTTAGAGGCAATTGTGTTGCCTAACTCTAGCAAATGGGTTGGGCTTCTTAGCATTTATTCCATGTATTAAATTTAGATTAATTTTACCTCTGTGTTTTTACTATCCTTATCCTCAATTCCTTCATTTATTTTATTTTCCTTTGTTCTAAATATATATTTGCATAGGACTCATTGAATGTCCACTTTTATTAAATGAGGCAGGATACCTTCATCCGTCCATTCACAATCTATCCTAAAAATTCAAGATGTGATTCATGCCTCTGTGAAGCTCACAATCTTATTGGTGTTTTAAAACTCAATACATACAAAAGTTAATTAAAAACACAAAACAATAGACACTTAAATTACAAATTACTTGGAGCAAGCCCTACTTCTCTAAGAGTTTATAGCTGGGCTTCATCAGTGTTGCAAAAGTAAACAAACAACATGTGAAGTGTCAAGGAATCAGAATTTGAGTTGAAGAATAAAGAATATATATAGAACGATTTCAACTGGTGAAGAGGAGGGAAGGAGGATATTTCAGGAAGGAAGCATATTGAACAATGATGATAGACAAATACCTGGTGCATAAGATATGATACTAACTCTAGAGGGAGTTTCATATTTGGGATTAGTAATAGTCTTTGCCAGGTGATAGGTAGAAAAATTGCAGGGAACAGGAAGAAAACAAGGAGAAAAGTTTTAATCTGCTTAGGAAAGCAACTGGAAGCTCTTGTAGCTGCTTGTGTTTTGTTTTTCTGAGTACTAATAAAATGAAAGGACTTAAGGGATATTAATCCCGAGATCATTTGTAAGATAAATGAGAGCCAGAGACAGAAAAGACAAAGAAAAAAGTGAAGAGAAAACAGATTGTTATTTTAGGAAACCAGTTAAAAATCTAGACCTCTGGTGTTATATATATATATATATATATATATAATATATATAAATATATTATATAAATAAATGCCACTGACCCAGAAAGATTAGCTAAGTTTTCTGCATTTCTCTTTAAAATCTGATTTTCTCCATTACAGTTTATTTTCTCTTTTAGCTCTGTTGAATCTGTTCATTGATAATGAAATATTTCTGTCTAACTCTGGAAGACCTTGCATAAATGTGATTTTTAAAAGCATTTAACATCCATGACATATGAGTACACTTGTAATTCTCGCCACTAAAACTCAGATTGAGAGAATGCCAAATTTGAAATTTCAAGCTATGTTACCTTTAATTTCCAAGCTGTTAATTTTGCTGACTGGAGTAGCTTTCTTTCTACCTCATTATTGTTCTTTTTTTTTTCCCCCTTGAGAGTACTCTAGCTAGCATGTGCTTCTGAGATAGGTGAACTCTGCTTTCTAGATGCTCTTGCCTTTGAATTTTTAACTTTCTGGTAAAATCTTTCTCTTTTTAGAAACGGTACCTTCTTTATATACAGATTTCAAGGGTACTTTTATGGCAAAATTGATTTTGAGGACTCTTTGGCATGATATTGCTATTTAGGTTGAAATTTATGAAAGTAACTTGAGATGTCACTCAAAATTGCAATATCATCAGTGTTATATGACATACTTTTTGAGTAGCAACAAAGAAAATCCATTATCTTCATTTTAAGAAAAATAAAAATTGGATTTCTGTAGAAATTTTCTGAATAAAAATAGTTTTTGTTTTTCCCCCATAAAATCTATTATTCTAATGAATAGCCCTATTGGCTGTTTATACAAATTTAGCCAAGGGAAAAGAAACAGGAACGGCTGAAATAAAAGATACTGAATATTCCACGTGTGTTCCTTTGAGGGTCACTCAAGTTTCCAGAATCCAAAAATTTGATCAATATTGAGAAAAAATGTGATTGCTGAAGATTGTTCCAAACATGTTCTACAAACTAAAAACGTTTTGAAATTGGTTTGTTTTAAGATACAAAGGTCTGAGAGTAACTTGAATCATAGCCAACTATGCATTCACTCCTTTTAAAATTCCCATCTGCTACTGCAAAATCAGCTTCAACAGTTACATAACAACCTGTATTGCTTTTGGAAACTTGAATTCCTAGGTCAGCAATTGTCACTAGGCATGCATTGTCTGTGTTAGAAATACTATAAATGTTTAAATAGTACCATTTTTTCCCTCCAAAATAAATATAATGCACCAGTTGTATAAATACCAAACCAAAACCAAGCCTTTTGTTGTGAAGTTGATTCTGCTTATAGCAAGCCTATAGGACAGAGTAGAACTGCCCCATAGGGTTTCCAAGGAGTGGCTGGTGGATTTGATCTGCTGACCTTTTGGTTAACAGTGAGTGCTTAATCACTGTGTCATCAGAGCTTCTTTGTATAAATATAAACTATAGTTAATATAAATTAATATATATTGTGTATTTGTATAAATTATAATTTCTTTAATTTTTTGCCTCTAATGAGGTACACAATTTATTTTCAATCTTTATCAGGAGTATCTCATTTTAATATAATTTTTTCACCAAAGTTGTAAGTAAAAAAAAACTATTGTTTTTATACTTGTTAATATGATCTATCTTCAATTATAAATTGTGACATTATTATTTAAAAATATAACGTTTATATTCCAATAAAGGAATTCCTTTATTCATATTCCTTTATTGGAATATGAACGTTTGAAGGTGAGATTATAAAACTTTTTATAGGCAATAAGATCAAACACAGTTTTCCTTAGTGTTCCATGCTTGATAGGTGCTTAATAAGTGTTTGTTTATAAGAGGATAAATGAATTATTTATGTTGCTTATTAATCTTTTGTTATTCTTGAATTTTTTTTTTTTTTCAACAGAAAGACATTGACCTCTAGGCTCTTCATCTAAATGAGGATATAGTTATCCCTGAATTTTAAAAATAAAACAAATTTTAAATCCTCCCCTTGTAAAATAAATGCCTTTGTCTTGTATGATTCTTTTTAAATATTTTTTTTTAGGTGATTCATTCCCAGAGTGCATTCCAAAGTTCTTGTGAAGTTGTGGTTGATTTATAATCACCTTATTCATTCAGATTTTGATTAGCAATTTCTAATGTTTTTTTCTTAAAGAAAATATGCCAGTTTCAATAGGCTTATGATTCCAAATTACTGTGGAAGAGATTTTTTGAGTGTTAATATGCTGTTATAATAACTTGATGGTATTTTGGATGAATATGTCTTGTTTTGATTCATAATGTATGAATATTAAGAGAAATGCATAGGGAGGAAAATAACATTCATGTCATTTTCTTATCATTATGATCTCTGACATAAGTTCATACAAATATCAGCTTAAAAAAGTAACCTATTCTTTTATTTTTAATTGTGCTTTAAGTGAAATTTTACAATTCAAGTCAGTTAGTTTCTCATTCAAAAATTTATACACATATTGCTATGTATAATGTGACAGCACACACCTCCTTTCCACCCCGGATTTCCCATGTCCATTCAACCAGCTCCTGTCCCTCTTTGCCTTCTCATCTTGCCTCCAGACAGGAGCTGCCCATTTAATCTCATGTATCTACTTGAGCTAAGCAGCACATTCTTCACGAGTATCATTTTATATCTTATACTCCAGTCTGATTTTTGTTTGAAGAGTTGGCTTGGGGAATGGTTTCAGTTTTAGGCTAACAGAGAGTTTGGGGGCCATGTCGTCTGGGATCCTTCCAGGCTCAGTGAGACCATTAAGTCTGGTCGCTCTACTAAATTTGAGTTCTGCATCCCACTTTTCTCCTGCTCTGTCAGTGACTCTCTGTTGTGTTCCCTGTCAGGGCGGTCATTGGTGGTAGTCGGGCACCATCTACTTCTCCTGGTCTCAGGTTGATAGACCCTGTGGTTAATGTGGCCCTTCCTGTCTCTTGGGCTAATACTTTCCCTTCTGTCTTTGGTGTTCTTCATTACACTTTACTCCAGGTGGTTGGGATCAATTGATGTATTTTAGATGGCCGCTTGCTAGCCTTTAAGATCCCAGATGCCACTCACTAAAGTGAGATGCAGAACATATTCTTAATAAATTTTGTTATGCCAATAGACCTAAAAGTCCCCTGAAACCATGGTTGCCAGACTCCCACCCCTGCTACTCTGTCTTTTGAAGTGTTTGGTTGTATTCAGGAAACTTCATAGCTTTTAGTTTAGTCCAGTTGTGCTGACTTCCCCTGTATTGTGTGTTGTCTTTCCCTTCACCTGAGCTATTTCTTATCTACTATCTAGTTAGTGAATACCCCTCTCCCACCCTCCCCACTCTCGTAACCATCAAAGAATGTTTTCCTCTGTGGTTAAAAAATTTCTGGCATTCTTATAATAGTGGTCTCAAACAACATTTGTCCTTTTGCAACTGACTAATTTCACTCAGCATAACGCCTTCCAGATTCATCCATGCTATAAGATGTTTTACAGATTCATTGTTGTTCTTTATCATTGCATAGTATTTCCATTGTGTGAATATACCATAATTTGTTTATACACTCATCTGTTGATGGGCACCTAGCTTGTTTCCACATTTTTACTATCATGAACAGTACTTCAATGAACATGGGTGTGCATATATCTATTCGTATGATGGCTGTTACTTCTCTTGGATATATTCCAAGGAGAGGGATTGCTGAATCGTATGGTACTTCTGTTTCTAGCTTTTTAAGGAAGTGCCCAATCAATTTACAAAGTGGTTGTACCATTTTACATTCCCACCAGCAGTGTATAAGTGTTCCGGTCTCTACACAACCTCTCCAGTATTTATTATTTTGTGTTTTTTGGATTAATGCTAGCCTCATTGGGGAGATATGGTATCTCATTGTAGTTTTGATTTGCATTTCTCTAATGGCTAATGATCGTGAGCATTTCCTCATGTATCTGTTAGTTCCCTGAATGTCTTCTTTGATGAAATGCCTGTTCATGTCCTTTGCCCATTTTTTATTTGGGTTATTTGCCTTTTTTGTTGTTGAGGTTTTGTAGTATTTTGTAGATTTTAGAGATTAGAAGCTGATCAGATATTTCATAGCCAAAAATTTTTTCTCAGTCTGTAGGTTGTTTTTTGACTCTTTTGGTGAAGTCTTTTGATGAACATTAAGTGTTTGATTTTTAGGAGTGCCCAGTTATCTAGTTTCTCTTCTGGTGTTTGTGCATTGTTACACATGGTTCGTATTCTGTTTATGCCATGTATTAGGGCCCCTAGCGTTGTCCCTATTTTTGTTCCATGATCTTTATCATTTTCGATTTTATATTTAGGTCTTAGATTCATTTTGAGTTAGTTTTTGTGCATGATGTGAGGTGTGAGTCTTGCTTCTTTTTTTTTTTTTGCAGATGGATATCCAGTTATGCCAGCTACTTTTGTTAAAGAGACTGTCATTTCTCCATTGAATGGACTTTGGGCCTTTGTCAAATATCAGCTGCTCATAGGTGGATTAATTTATATCTGGGTTCTCAATTATGTTCCACTGGTTTATGTATCTGTTGTTGTACCAGTACCAGGCTATTTTGACTACCATTATGGTATAATAGTTTCTAAAATCAGGTAGAGTGAGGTCTCTCTCTTTGTTCTTCTTCTTCAGCAATGCTTTGCTTATCCAAGGCTTCTTCCCTTTCCGTACGAAGTTGGTGGTTTGTTTCTCCATCTCGTTAAAAAATGCCATTGAAATTTGAATCGGGATTTCATTGTATCTGTAGATCACTTTGGGTAGAATAAACATTATCACAATGTCAAGTCTTCCTATTTATGAGCTTGGTATGTTTTTTCACTTATGTAGGTCACTTTCGGTTTCTTGCTGTAATGCCTTGTAGTTTTCTTCATATAGGTCTTTTAATTCTCTGGTTAGATTTATTTTTAAGTATTTTATCTTCTTGGGGGCTATTGAAAATGTTATTGATTCGGTGATTTCCTCTTGGAAGTTCTCTTTGTTGGTATAGAGGATCCAACTGAAGTTTGTATGTTTATTTTGTATCTTGATACTTTGCTGAAATTTTCTATTAGTTCCAGTAATTTTCTTGTGGACTCTTTGGGGTTTTCTGTGTATAAGATCATATCGTCTACAAATGGAGATACTTTTTCTTCTTCGTTACAAATTTGGATGCCCTTTATTTCTTTTTCTAGCCTAATTGCTTTGACTAGGACCTCCAGCACAATGTTGAATAAGAGTGGTGATAAAAGGCATCATTGTCTGGTTCCTGTTCTCAGGGGTATTGCTTTCAGACTCTCTCCATTTAGGATGATGTTAGCTGTTGGCTTAGTATAAATACCCTTTATTATGTTGAGGAATTTCCCTTCTATTCCTATTTTACTGAGTGTTTTTTTACTGAAACGGTTTTGGATTTTGTCAGATGCCTGTTCTGCATTAATTGATAATATCATGTAGTTCTTGGTTTTTGTTTTATTTATGTGATGGATTATATTGATTGTTTTCCTAATGTTGAACCATCCCTGCATACCTGGTATGAATCCCACTTGGTCTTGGTGAGTTATTTTTTTGATATGTTGTTGAATTCTATTGACTTGAATTTTGTTGAGGATTTTTGCATCAATGTTTATGAGGGATATTGTCTGTAATTTTCTTTTTTTGTGGTATCTTTAATGGTTTTGGTATCAGGGTTATGCTGGCTTCATAGAATGAGTCTGGGAGTATTCCATCATTTTCTATGCTCTGAAATACCATTAGTAGTAGTGGTGTTAACTCTTCTCTGAAAGTTTGGTAGAGTTCTCCAGAGAAACTGTCTGGGCCAGGGCTTTTTTTCGTTGGGAGTTTTCTAATTACTTTTTCAAACTGTTCTTTTTTTATGGGTTTATTTAGTTTTTCTACCTCTGTATGTGTTACTTTAGGTAGGTAGTGTGTTTCTAGAAATTTGTCCATTTCTCTGGGTTTTCAAATTTGTAAGAGTACAGTTTTTCACAGAATTCTGTTATGATTCTTTTCATTTCAGTTGAGTCTGTTGTGATATTAACCATCTCATTTCTTATTTGTGTTATTCGCTTCCTCTCCTGTTTTTCTTTTGAGTTTGGCCAATGGTTTTTCAATAGAAATTGTTTTTCTATTTCATTTAATTCTGCTCTAATTGTTATTTTTTGCTTTCCTGTGGTGCCCTAGGGCTTCTTTTGCTGCTCTCTTTCTATTTGTTCGAGTTGTAAGGTTAATATTTTCATTTTGGTCCTTTCTTCTTTTTGAATGTGTATATTTATTGTTATAAATGGACCTCTGAGCACTGCTTTTGCTGCATCCCAAAGGTTCTGGTAGGATGTGTTTTCATTCTCATTTGATTCGGTTAATTTCTTTATTCTGTCTTTAATTTCTTCTATAACCCAGTAGTTTTTGAGCAAGGTGTTGTTCAGTTTTCATGTATTTGATTTTTTTTCATTGTTTTTTCTGTTATTGATTTCCACTTTAATGGCTTTATGGTCAGAAAAGAAGCTTTGTAATATTTCTATGCTTTGGATTCTGTTAAGGCTTGCCTTATGGCCTAATATGTGGTCTATTCTGGAGAATGTTCCATGTGCATTGGGAAAGAAAGTATACTTGGCTGTTTTTGGGTGGAGTGTTCTGTATACGTCTATGAGATTAATTTGGTTGATTGTGTCATTTAGATCTTCTATGTCTTTATTGAACTTCTTTCTGAATGTTCTGTCCTTCACCAAAAGTGGTGTGTTGAAGTTTCCTACTATTATTGTGAAGCTGTCCATCTCTTTTTGCAGTGCTGTTAGAGTTTGTTTTATGTATTTTGGAGCTCTGTCATTGGGTGCTTAAATACTTATTATGGTTATGTCCTCCTGGTGTATTGACAGTTTAATCATTATATAGTGTCCTTCCTTACTCTTTGTGGTGGATTTTACTTTAAAGTCTATTTTGTCAGAGATTAATATTGCCACTCCTGTTCTTTTCTGATTGTTGTTTGTTTCGTATATTTTTTCCATCCTTTGAATTTGAGTTCGTTTGTGTCTTTAAGTCTAAGGTTTGTCTCTTGTAGGCAGCATATAGACGGATTATGTTTTTTTATCCATTCTGTCACTGTCTGTCTCTTTATTGGTGCATTTAGTGCTGTCACTTTGATGTCTTTTTTGTCTGTGTGTTGTTGACAGTTTCTTTGTTCCACTTAATTTTCTGTCCTGTCTTTTTTTTTTATTTAGTTTCTTTTCATCTTTTTCATTGTTGTTGATTTTATATTTGCTAAGTCTTTATATTTTTCTTGTTTTTTTATTTTGATGTGTAGGCTTGTTAGTTTCCTTTATAGTTACCTTAATATTTACCCCTATTTTTCTAAGTTTAAACTAGTCTTGTATTTCTTTACATCGCCTTAAGTTCAACTCAGTAAGAAAAATCTCTGACCACATTTTTCAGTCCCTCTTTTTTGTTTTAATGTCACCTTTTACATAAAGGTCAGCAATTCAAACACCCAGCTGCTCTGAAGGAGAAAAGACCTAGCAATCCACTCCCATAAAGATTACAGCCTAGAAAACTACATGGAACAGTTCTATTCTGTCATATGGGGTTGCTATGAGTTGGAATGGACTCAACAACACACTACCCAACATATCTATCTTTCTAATACTTCCTAATATTCCTATACGATTGTATACCTTTGTCCCACACCATCTTTTCCTTAGAAGCTCCATAATTGCTTTCCTATCTGTTTCTAACCTCCTAAATGGACTCTTCATTTTAAGGCAGTTCATTCTTCTCAATGGGTGTTGAATACTCTCTCCTTAGAACAGTATCTGAGAAAATTAACTAATATTTTCAGTGGCTGCAATAACCATAACCCAGTTCCTAGTAGGTACTTACATAAAGAGTAATTATGCTTCGTGCAGGTTGCAGTAGGCTTTGCACAGTAGAGTGCACTTGGCTTTGTGTAGCAGATTGCACTAGACTTTGTAACTTGGTTCCAAGGCTCCATCCTTAGGCTGGACACAGGAAAATCCAGTATTCCATATAGAAGTTTAATGTGAAATCTCTACTCAACATTAGCAGACATTACTTACCATTGACTAATCCACCCAATCACATCTTCTCTATTGTAACTCAAATCTGAGACAGACAAAATGGAAAGAGGTAATGGAATGGTGCAGATGATGAGAGATATAAGCAGATAAGAATCAAATAATGAAGTGATAGATTCCCGTATGCAAAAGAAATGAGCCTCTTCTACATCAAAGTTAGAAAAAAAGTTAGAATATCTTTACTTTTTCTACCATGGCTTTCCATAGGCATACTCTGATGTCCCAGAGAAAAATAAACATATTTCTCTGAAATTTGTTAGATTATGAAACGTAATAGTACATAAAATAAGTTATATGAATTGAGATAGGGGAATGATCCTTTTGTCCTGAAGCAATGTAAAAATTACAAAATTTTCATCAAAAGACTGACATATGCAGAGAGATTAAAATCTATGAGAGTAATGTCTCCCATTCCTCTTCTTCTTCTTCTTCTTTTTTTTTTTGGATACTTCTTTTTATGGTGACACAGTGGTTAAGCATTTGGCTGCAAATCAAAACTTCAGCAGTTTGAATCCACCAGTCTCTCTTTGGAAACTTTATGAGGTAGTTCTACTCTGTCCTATAGGGTTGCCATGAGTCAGAATCAACTCTATGACAATGGGTTTGTTTTTGTTTTTTTTTTTTTTGCGGGGTTTTATTTATAGCAGAAACCACTGAGTGAGAGATGCCCCAAACCTGTTGCTATCAAGTGGATTCCGACTCACAGTGACCCTATCCGACCAGGTAGAACTACCCCATAGAGTTTCCAAGAAGTGGCTAGTAGATTCACACTGCTGACCTTTTGGTTAGCAGCTGAGCTCTAACCCCAATGCAACCAGGGCAAGACTATGCAGAACCATAAATTATTAGCAGAGAATAGAAAGAAGCAGGGTTGTATGACTTGGCATATTTCAATTACAAAGAAAGTTGATTAGTCAATGCAAGAGCAATCCCTAAGTGAGGGACAGTGCAGTGACAGGTTAGCCTTTTTCTAGTGCTGCCCTGAATAATATTCTATTTCATCATGGGCCCACTGAGACAATTTCCTATGATTTATTTTACTGGATTGCAAAGATCCTTACCCTCACTCTCTATAATCTTCCCTAAGGAAGAATCAGCATCAAATCCCCAGAATACTCTATCTCTCCTGAATTAGTAAAAGTTCTCTAAGTTTGGGTAAACAGTTCAGCCCAAATTTTCTAGGAATGAGATTCCAAAGGAGAAAACATTCACAAGACACATGGACAATTGTACAGAAATTCAGATGCTACAGCCATAGCTCTCCCCCTCCTCTGTCTCTCAACTCTCTTTCTCTCTGTCATTATTACTGGGGCAAACACCCTTTCTCACACTTTGTATTTATTTGTCTTAGACTTGCCTCTGTAATGACAAGGATTTTTGGTATGACCGTGTTCACAACTTTTCAGCTTAAGTGGAAGAACACCTAGACTTCTAGCCTAGAAATAAAAAGTAGCTCAACATATTGTCCTGACCAAAGAGGACACGTGGAGAATTGGGGCCAAATCCTCATACAATAATCAGCTGGTATTTTATGTTCTCTTTTCTTTATCGAAACTATGCTTTCTCACCAATACTGATTTACATCTCTTCTTTACAAATAAACAGCCTCCAAAACTAAAAGGAAATACATACATAAATATATACCATGACAACCATTAGTGAAGGTAATGAGAATTGTTTTGAGGCACAGACTCAGAAACATTGAATAGTGAATATAGTTATATTGTACCAGGAAACAAAAGAATCCTAATTCATATTCCAATTTAGCTACTTATTAACTGTTTGCCTCTGTGAAAGGTATTTATTTTATCTCTAAAATGGAAATGATGACTCCTGCTTTGCCAAAATCAGAAGAATGCTTTAAAAATCAGATTCAATAATGAATATGAAAATTCTTTACGAAAAACAAATCACTGTAAACTGAAAATAGCAATGTTATGGAAAATAGTCCATTCATGCTTGATGCTGCAAATCATAATCAAGTATTGACTTTAACAATGTTGAATTTTCAAAATCTGGTGATTGATTCCAATCAGCTTTAGAAGACATAGCTTAGAGAACATCAAAAAATACTGGACACTACCCCATAAGTTACAAGAGTATTTATTTAGCTGTGACTTTTAATAATTATTCACATTGTTAAAATTTTTTTAATGTTTTACCATATCTCAAGATGTTCCTGTTGCAACCAGTAAACTTATAGCTTGAAGATGTATTTTTAGACCAGTGTTTAACTTTGCTAATTTATAGTGAATTAAAACCGGAAAACAATGACAGTTTTATGAAGATGTATTCTCCCTCTAAATTAACTTAAAATTACAATGTGATCACAATAAAAACATTTACATTTTTTAGCTAGACAAAATGTATTCTAAAGTATGTATGCAAAAATAAACATGCAAAAATAATCTAAAAATAATTTATAAGGAATACTTAATTGGGAATTACTCTTCAACGTATCAGATGTGTTAGAACTACCTTAATTAAAGCATTTTCTATCATCTTTTAGTTTTGCAAAAACAAATAAAATACCATGGAGATAATGGAGGTAAACTCAATTTGTATATAGAGTTATTAGCTGAATATCAGATAATTTCAAAGTGGGAAGAGAAAGAATGAGTTGTTTTAAAATGAGTTTCAGCCTTCTAGTACACTATAGAATTAAGAACAAAATAAAAGACAGCTAGATGCCTACCTCACTCCTTAAACCAAAAAAACAAACCCCTTGCCATCAAGTCGATTCCAACTCATAGTGACCCTACAGGACAGTAGAACAACCCCATAAGGTTTCCAAAGAGCAGCTGGTGAATTTAAACTGTTGATCTTTTGGTTAACAGCCAAATGCTTAAACCATGCAGTATCACCTTGTTGTGTTCAAACAATTGCCTCTTGTTCTATGTACTGGTTGCACATGATAACAGTTAAGTGTTCCAGAATTTCCATTACTCGCAATGTTATCCATAATTTTGTTATGACCCACACAGTTGAATGCCTTTGCATAGTCGATAAAACACAGGTAAACATCTTTCTGATATTCTCTGCTTTCAGCCAAGATCCATCCGACATTAGCAAAGTTATCCCTTGTTCCACATCCTCTTTTGAATCTGGCATGAACTTCTGACAATTCCCTGTGGATGGACTGCTGCAACTTTTTGAATTATCGTCAGCATAATTGTACTTGTATGTGATATTAATGATAACGTTCAATAATTTCTACATTCTGTTGGATCCTCTTTTTTTTTTTGGAATAATCACAAATATGAATTTCTTCCACTTGATTAGCCAGGTAGCTGTCTTCCAAATTTCTTGGCAGACATAGGCGAGCACTTTCAACATTGCATCCATTTGTTGAAATATCTCAGTTGATATTCTGCTATGTTTTTTGACAATGCCTTCAGGGTACCTTGGACTTTTTCCTTCGTTGCTGTTGGTTTTTGATCATTTCCTACCTCCTGAAATGGTTGAACATGGACCAATTCTTTTTGGGTCAATGACTCTGTGTGTACCTTCCATATTCTTTTGATGCTTTCTGTATAGCTCAGTATATTGCCAGTGTTGTTGTTAGGTGCCATCAAATTGGTTTTGACTCATAAGGACCCTATGTACAGCAGAACGAAACACAGCCTCGTCCTGCACAATCCTCACAATCATTGTTATGCTTCATCCCATTGTTACAGGCACCGTGTCAATCCATTTTGTCTATGATCTTCCTCTTTTTCACTGACCCTCTACTTCACCAAGCATGATGTCCTTCTACAGGGACTGGTCCCTCCTGATAACATGTCCAAAGTACGTGAGATGAAGTCTCACCATCCACACTTCCAAGGAGCACTCTGGCTGTATTTCTTCCTAGGCGGACTTGTTTGTTTTTCTGGGGGTCCATGGTTTATTGAATATTCTTCGCCAACACCATAATTCAAAGGCATCAATTCTTCTTTGGTATTCCTTATCCATTGTGCAGCTTTTGCATGCATATGAGGCTATTGAAAATATCATGGCTTGGGTCAGGCACACCTTGGTTCTCAAAGTGATGTCTGTACATTTTAACACTTTAAAGAGGTATTTTGCAACAGATTTGTCCAATGCAATACATCTTTCCATTTCCTGACTGTTGTTTCTGCGGGCGTTGATTGTGGATTCAAGTAAAATGAAATCCTTGGCAACGTCAATCTACTCTCCATTTATCATGATGTTGCTTATTGATCTAGTTGTGAGGATTTTTGTTTTCTTTATGTTGAGGTGTAATCTATACTGAAGGCTGTAGTCTTTGATCTTCATCAGTAAGTTCTTCAAGTCCTCTTCACTTTCAGCAAGCAAGGTTAAGTTATCTGCATATTGCAGGTTAATAATGAGTCCTCCACCAATTCTGATGCCATCTTCTTTATATAACCCAGATTCTCAGATTATTTGCTCAGCATACAGATTGAATAAATATGGTGAAAGGTTACAACTCTGAGAAACACCTTTCCTGATTTTAAGCCATGCAGTATTCCACTGTCCTGTTACAATGACTGTCTCTTTTTTTTATGTACAAGTTGTACATGAGCATAATTAAGAGTTCTTGAATTCTCATTCTTTGAAATGTTATCCATAATTTGTTATGATCCACATAGTCAAATGCCTTTGCATAGTCAATAAAACACAGGTAAACATCTTTCTAGTATTCTCTGCTTTCAGCCAAGATGAATATGACATCAGCAATGATATCCCTCATTCCAAGTCCTCTTCTGAATCTGGCTTGAATTTTTGTCAGTTCCCTGTCAAAGTACTTCTGCAACTGCTTTTGAATGATCTGCAACACAGTTTTACTTGTTTGTGATATGAATGATATTGTTTGATAAGTTCCACATTCTATTGGATCACCTTTCCTTGGAATGGGTACAAATATGGATCTCTTCCAGTTGATTGGCCAGATAACTGTCTTCCAAATTTCTTGGCATAGATGAGTGAGCATCTCCAAAGCTACACCCGTTTGTTGAAACATCTCAATCGATATTCCATCAATTCTTGGAGCCTTGTTTGTCACCAATGCCTCCAGCACAACTTGGACTTCTTCCTTCAATACCATCAGTTCTTGATCATATGCTATCTCTCCTTAAATGTTTGAAAGTCAGCCATTTCTTTTTGGTAAAGTGATTCTGTGTATTCCTTCCATCTACTTTTGATGGTTCCCGCATCATTAAATATTTTGCTGATAGAATCCTTCAAAATTGCAACTCGAGGCTTGACTTTTTTCTTCATTTCTTTCAGCTTAAGAAATGCCGAGTGTGTTCTTCTCTTTGGGTTTTGCAACTCCAGGTCTTTCCATATTTCATTGTAATACTTTACTTTGTCTTCTCGAGCTGCCCTTTAAAGTCTGCTAATCAGCTCTTTTATTTCATCATTTCCTCCATTCACTTTAGCTATTCCATGTTCAATATCAAGTTTCAGAGTCTCTTCTGACATCTATTTTGGACTTTGCTTTCTTTCCTATCTTTTTAATGTCCTTTTGTTTCTTCATGTATGATGTCCTTGATGTCATCCCATAGCTTGTCTGTTCTTCATTCATTACTGTTCAATGAGTCAAACTGTCTATTCTTCAGAAGGTCTGTAAACACAGGTGGGATATATTCAAGGTAGTATTTTGGCTCTCATGGACTTGTTTGAATTTTCTTAGTTTCAACTGGAGCTTCTATATGAGCAATTTATAGTCTGTTCCACAGCTGGTGCCTGGCCTTGTTCTGACTGATGATATTGAGCTTCTCTATCAACTCTTTCTACAGATGTAGTCAGTTTGATTTCTGTCTATTCTATCTGAGGAAGTCCATGTTTATAGTTGCCATTGATGTTGTTTAAAAAAGATATTTCCCAGGAATAGGTTGTTGGTCTTGCAAAATTCTATCATGAGATCTCTAGCATCATTTCTGTTATCAAGACCATATTTTCCAAATACTGATCCTTCTTCTTTCTTTCCAACTTTCACATTCCAATCACCAGTAATTGTCAATAAATCTTTGTTGCATGTTTGATCAATTTCAGACTGCAGAAGTTGGTAAAAATCTTCAATTTCTTCATTTTTAGTATTAGTGGTTGGTGCCTAAATTTGAATAATAATTGTATTAACTGGTCTTCTTTATAGGTATATGGATATTTTCCTGTCTCGGACAGTTTTGTATTTCAAGATAGATCTTGATATGTTCTTTTTGACAATGAATAAAACCCCATTTCTCTTCTGTTTGTCATTCCCAGCATAGTAGACTGTATGATTGTCCGATTCAAAACGACCAATACCAGTCCTTTTCAGTTCACCAGTGCGTAGGATATTAATCTTCAAGTACTCCATTTCACTTTTGGTAACTTCTAACTTCGCTAGATTCATACTCTGTACACTCTGCATTCTGATTATTAATGGATATTTGCAGCTGTTTCTTCTCATTTTGAGTCATGCCATATCAGCAAAGGAAGGTTTTGAAAGTCTTACTGCATCCACGTCACTAAAGCAACTCTACTTTGAGGAGGCAGCTCTTCTCCAGTCATATTTTGAGTGCCTTCCAACTTGAGGGGTTCATATTCTGGCACTATATCAGACAATGTTCCACAGCTATTCATAAGGTTTTCACTGGCTAATGCTTTTAGAAGTAGATCATCAGGTCCTTCTTCCTAGTCTGTCTTAGTCTGGAAGGTCCACTGAAACCAGTGCACCATGGATGACCCTGCTGGTATTTGAAGTACCGGTGGCAGAACTTCCAGCATCACAGCAACACACAAGAAATCATATTGACCATATCTGTAGGAAGAGATGATGGAAAAGCTCAATATCACCAGTCAGAACAAGGCCAGGGGCCAACTGTGGAACAGACCATCACTTGCTCATATACAAGTTCAAGATGAAGCTGAATATTAAAACAAGTCCACAATAACCAAAGTAAAATCTTGAGTTTATCCCACCTTACTTTAGAGACCATCTCAAGAATAGTTTTGACTCACTGAACACTAATTACTGAAGATCAGATGAGTTGTGGGATTACATCAAGGATATCAAACATAAAGAAATCAAAAGTTCATTAAAAAGACAGGAAAGAAAGAAAAGACCAAAATGGATGTCAGAAGAGACTCTGAAACTTGCTTTTGAAAGTAGAATTCACTAAAGCGAATGGAAGAATTGATGAAGTAAAAGAGCTGAACAGAAGATTTCAAAGGGCAACTCAAGAAGACAAAGAAAAGTACTGTAATAAAGTTTTCAAAGAGCTGGATTTAGAAAACCAAAAGGGAAGACCAGGCTAGACATTTCTCAAGCTGAAAAAATCGAAGAAAAATTTTAATCCTCGTGTTGCAATACTGAAAGATTCTATAGAGGGTTGCTATCAGTAGAAATTGACTCGATGGCAACGGGTATGGGAAAATACTGACAATGCAGGAAGTATTGAAAGAAGATGCAAAGAATACACGCAGCTAGTGTACCTAATAGAATTTGGTCCACATTCAATCATTTCAGGAGATAGCATATGATGAATAATCGATGGTATTGAAGGAATAATTCCAAGCTACACTGAAGGCATTGATGGAATGGAAGGATTTGAAGGAATACCAATTGAGATGTTTCAACAAACGGATGTGATGCTGAAGATGCTCACTTGTCTATGCCAAAAAAATATGGAAGACAGTTACCTGGCTAACTGGAAGAGATCCATATTTGTGCCCATTCCAAAGAAAGACAATCCAACAAAATTCAGAAATCATCAAACATTATCATTAATATCACACACAGTATAATTTTGCTGAAGATAAATAAAAAAAACAATTGCAGCAGTCATCTACAGTGAACTGCTAGAAATTCAGGCTAGATTCAGAAAAGGACACGGAACAAGGCATAGCATACTGAAGTCAGATGGATCCTGGTTGAAAGCAGAGAAATTAGCTTGAGGAGAAAAGTCATTTGCCAATGGTGTGCTGGTAAATATTTAATGGTATGGTCTAAAAATTTGCTGTTTTACATTTTCATGGCAGTATTTTACTAATGTAATTTTTTATGAATGTATATATGAATTTATATATTTTGGTTATTTGAATATTTATATTTTAGTTTCTGTGTTTACTCTATAACCATAACTTTTATATCTGGATCTGATATTTCTTTTCAAAGTATCTATTAAATCTCCTCTGTTAGCAGAAATAAAAAATAGCATATTTCACCTTTTCACATTTCCCCTCTTTCTGTTCCTTCATTCTATTTTAGATAGTTATACTAATTTTAGAGTATATATTTGTATTATTA
>NW_004443968.1:21832962-21878439 GCF_000243295.1 Trichechus manatus latirostris
TATGAAAGGAGGCAGAGACAATATGGCACTATAGACAAAAATGCCATGCTGTCCCCCTGGAGCAAAGACCCAAAAAACTAAGCAAAACAGATATAAAGGTCAATCCTGGAAACTTAAGCATCAAATGAAGGGATAAAGAACTGGATGAAGCACAGAGTGGAATAAGAAACTGACAGAGAACAGAGAATGAGGAGAGACATGGAGTGGAAGTCCCCTACTAGCTAACGCAACATGGATTCACCATCTGGGATCTTAGCCACCAAGAATGGCAGACACGGAGTACTGGAAGGCAACTTCATGGAGCTCTCAACAGGAGATAAAGCACCCAGTAACCAGGGATACATGCTTCCCTACCCCCCTACCCGTCTTCCCTCTATGCCGCCTATACTGTTTTCCAACAAGCCACGTTCACTTGGCTGGAGAGATGCCAGCTCGTTGCTGCACAGGTCTGCCCCACCCCCACTGGCCAGCTCCTTAATCACCATTTTTTTTTTTTTTGGTTTCTTCTCTTTCTCTTTATTCCTTCCTTTTCTTTGTCCTGCTCAGCTAGCCCTGTATGCCATCCCAATCCCTTCTTGATGGGCTGTGCCACACTGCTTGACAGCAGAGCCACTGGCACACAGCTGCCCTGAGTCCACGCCACCTCACCGGCAGGCTCCATCAGAGTCATCTTTGTTTTCTTTTGTTTCTTTTTGCTTTTCTTCTTTTTTTGTTGTAGTTTCTTCTCTCTCTCCTTCCTCCTTTTCTGTTCTCCCATTCAGCTAGCCCTGTATGCTATCCTCACCATTTTTTCATGGACTGTGCCACACTGCTCAGCTAGAGAGCCACCAGCATATGGCCACTCCGGGTCTGTGCCATCCCACCAGCAGGCTCTGTCAGTGCCATCTTTTAATTTCAGTTTATTATCTCTCTCTCCACTCCTTCCTTTCCTTTCTCCCACCCACTAGCCCCATGTGCTGTCCCTACTCCCTTCTTGATGGGCTGTGCCACACTGCTCGATTAGACAGCCAGCAGCACACAGCCTCCCTGGGTCTGCACCACCCAGCATCAGACTCCCTCAGTGCCGTTTTGTTTTGTTTGTTTTTTGTTTTTATCATCTTTTGTTGTTGTTGTTGTTTCTTCTCTCTCTCTTCCTTCCTTTCCTTTCTACTACCCAACTAAGCCCCATGTGCCATCCCCCATTCTCAATTCTCTCAGCTAGAGAGCCTCTGGCACATGGCCTCCCCAAATCTGCACTGCCCCTACAGGCTGGCTCCCTCAGTGTCATAATTTTTAATATTTCTTTATATTCCCCTTTCTCCTTTTTCCTTATCCCTCCCATCTAGGCCCTGCACTGCCTCCATCCCTTCTTAATGGTCCATGTCACACCTCCTGGTGAGAGAAATTTCAGCTTACCATCATCCTAATTCAGCCCTGCCCCCAATAGTCAGGTCCCTGTATTTATTTATATTCATTGTTTGTTTTTGTTTGTTTCTTCTCTCTCTTTCCCTTCTTTCCTTTCCTTTCTTCTGCCACCTAGCCCCAGGCCAACATGCACTGCCTGGCTAAAGAGCCACTGGCACAAGGCCTTGCTGGTTCTGCCCTGCCCCACCTGCTGAGTTCTACCGAGCCACTATTTTGTTTACTTTTTTTTCATTTTCTTTTTTTGGCTCCTGATTCTCTCTCTTCTTTCTCTCAATCACTTAACTCCATACATCACATCCTCTTCCTTCCCTCCTGCCTATCTGCACTGCATGCTGAGCACCGCACCCCTGAGTGCCATCAGCACAGACCACCAGAACCTGCCCTAAACTGCCCCCTGCCCTACACTGTCAGCCCCCTTACATGCCACAAATGATTCATCTCTGCCCCTCTCCCAGCTGGACCTGACCTGCTGCAACACAGCTAGCTGAGTGAGCGGCCCTGTCCTCCTAGACAAGGTGGTAACAAGTATCCTACCCACAGATGAGAAAGCAACAAAGCACACCAAGTCTGTCTGCTCAGACATAAGCAAATAAAATAAAAGTAGGATGAAACAAAAAAATCTACAATAAATAAATGAAGAAAATAAGTCCTCAATGTCCTGAAGACAGCAGACAATATCAAAATATATTAAAAAAGCAGGACAGGATGGCTCCAGAAAGTGACCCAAATAAAACGCCAGATAATCTTCCAGTAGAAGAAAAGGCACTGGAACTACCTGATAGGGAATTCAAAACTCTAATATTCAGGGGTCTTCAAGAGAAGAAAGAAAACACTGGCAAAAATAAGGAAGAAAATAGAAAAAAATCATGGAAAATATAGACAAAATCAGGGAAAACACAGACAAAGCAATGGAAGACTTCAGGAAAATAATACTGGAATAAAATGTCAAAATAAACAACCAACTAGAAATCATACAAAAACAGCAATTAGAAATACAAAGATAAACAAGATTTCAGAAACGGACAGTGCAATAGAGGTATTAGGAGCAAATTTGAAACAATGGAAGACAGGATGAGTGAAATTGAAGACAAATCCTTAGATATCAATTTGTTTGAGAAAATTTCAGAGAAAAAAATAAGGAAAAGTGAAGAAATCTTCACTGGAGAATTTTACCAGTCAGAAAAGAGCTTGCACAAAAAAAACCAAAAAACATTACTGTCATTAGTGTCAAGTCAATTTATTTCAGAACACAGAAAAGGAAGGGATACTTCTGAATTCATTCTATGAAGCCAGCATAAACCTAATACTAAAACCAGTCAAAGATGCCACAAAAAAGAAAATTACAGACCAATATCTCTCATGAAAGTAGATGCAAAAACTCTCAACAAAATTCTATCCAACAGAATTCAGCATCATATAAAAATAATAATGGTAATACATTCCAACCTAGTGGGATTAATACCAAGTATGGGAGCTTGGTTCAACATTAGAAAATCAATCAGCGTAATCCACCACACAAATAAAACAAAAGAATCACATGATCATTTCAATCAACAAATGTCTTAGACTGGGTTCTCTAGAAAAGCAAAACCAGTAAAGCGAATAAATATATACAGAGAGAGATTTATAGCAAGGAAATAGCTCAAGCAATTGTAGAGGCTAAAACGTCCCAAGTCCACGGATCGGGGTAGAGGTCTCTCCCAATTCATGGAGCCACAGAAGCTGGTGAACCCAAGGTCAGCAGGTCAGAGAGGGGCTCCCAATCATAGGCTGTGAAGGTTCGTGAATTCCAAGATCAGCAGACAAGACTGCAATGTTTCTTCTGATTCACGTAGCTGCAGGGGCTGGCGAACCCAAGGTCAGAAGTTCCCAGAAATGGACTCTTGCTCATAGGCTGAGAAGTTCAATGAATTCCAAGATCAACAGGTAAGTTGCTAGCTCAAGTACAAAGAACTGGAGGTGAGACAATAAGAGGCAGCTGCTGAGTCTGGAACAAGCCAAAAACCTTGGCAAGGCGAGCGGGCAGAAAGTAACCAGCAGAAGGCAGAGAGATGAAACTGAGGGTGCGGTGAGCTGCCACAGCCCCCACCTCCGCCAATACCACTCAGAAGATTCCATTGTGGGGGTGATCACAACATTATATAACTGCTAAAACAGAGAATAATGGCCTAGCCAAGTTTACGTACAATCTTAACCATCACAGTCCACCCCTTATCAACTTGACACCTGTACACATCTCCTGAAACCATACATAATCTCTGAATAAAGATGATTACAAAGTCATGCTTGCACCTAACATGATACAACTAACACACATACAATCGAAAATGTACTAGCCCTGCTTACATCTTTTATTTTATAAGTGAAGGAAACAAAAATATTAGATGCACACATACAAAACAGAAATACTCATAGAAATTACAGTCCCCATTTCTGCAACTGGTCATGTGGCCGTAGCTGGTATTTAGAACTACCTTCTTCCACCACCCATTCCATATTCCCTTTGCCCTCAGCAAGGACCTCAGCTGGTTGTGGTTCTTTGCCTGGTGGGGTGACCCAAACCTTCATTCCTGAAGGGTCTGGGTCATTAGTAGTCATGTCAGAATTAGGTTGCTGTAGTTTTCCATTGACTTTAATCACAGAGCATGGTAGTACTAAGAGACGCCCTAAGGAATCTCCTGCATTCCAGACATACTCTTCTTTACATCCATTATGTAATATCAATCCAATTTCCTCTTAGCAATCAGGATCAATCACACTAGCCAGTATGGTAACTCCCTTCTTTGCCTGTTGATCCAGAGGCATAAGGAGTCCAAAGGGGCGAGGTGGCATTCTTGACTTCCAGTTCAATGGAATCAGTGTTGTGTCTCCAGGTGGGAGCATTCCTCCCTTTGGAACTAAGACCTCTAGGCCTGCATAGCATAAGGTCGAGGGGACAGAAAACAAAAATCTTGCGCGTGGTTCACTAGGGGTAATAGTGAGTGGTGCCACTCCCATTTCCACCCCTTGATTCCTGGACCAGTGAATCCTGGCTAAAGGAGAAACAGAACCATAAGTTGGATGCTGGTTTAAAGCATATACAGCCTCCTGGAGAACATTGGCCCAACCCTGCAAGGTATTGCCACCTAGCTGGTGCCGTAATTGTGTCTTTAGAAGGCCATTCCATCGTTCTATCAAGCCAGCTGCTTCAGGATGATGGGGAACATGGTAAGACCAGTGAATTCCATAAGCATGGGCCCACTCTATGAAGTCTAATACCCATTCCTGATTAAAAAAAAAAAAAAAACTCTCAATAACATAGGTATAGAAGGGAAATTCCTCAACATAATTTGGGGCATCTATACAAAACCAGCAGCCAACATAATTCTTAATGGAGAGAGGCTGAGAACATCCCCCCTGAGAACAGTAACAAAAGAAGGATGCCCTTTTTCATCACTCTCTTTTAACATTGTGCTGCAAATCCTAAATAGAGAAATAAGGGAAGACAAAGAAATAATGGACATCCAAAGTGGTAAGAAAAAAACAAAACTGTCCTTATTTGAAGATGATATGATACTATACATAAAAAACCCAGAAGATTCCATGAGAAAACTACTGGAAATAATAGAAACATTGAGCAGAGTGGCAGGATACAGGATAAACATACAAAAATCAGTTTGATTCCTATACACCAATAAAGAGAATGACAAAAAAGAAATCAAGAAAACAATACCATTTATAATAGCCTTAAAAAAATAAAATACTTAGGAATAAATCTAACCAGAGATGTAAAATACCTATACAAAGCAAACTACAAAACACTACTGCAAGAAACCCAAAGGGATCTACATAAATGGCAAACCATATCATGTTCATGGATAGGAAGACTCAACATTGTGAAAATGTCAATTCTACCCAAAGCAATCTACAAATACAATGCAATCCCGATCCAAATACCAACAGCGTTCTCTAACGAGATGGAAAAAGTAATCATTAACTTTATATGGGAAGGATAGAGGCCCTGGATAAGTAAAACACTACTGAAGAGGAAGAATAAAGTAGGAGGGCTTGCACTACCTGACCCCAGAAGATACCATACAGCTATGGTGGTCAAAACAGCCTGGTATTGGTAAAATGACAGACACATTGACCGATAGAAGAAAATTGAGAACCCAGATATAAATCCATCCACCTAGTATGGTAAACTGATCTTCGATAAAGCCCAAGGTCCATTAAATTGGTAAAAGACAGTTATTTTTAACAAATGGAGCTGGTAAAACTGGATATCCATCTGTAAAAAATGAAACAGGACCCATATCTCACACCACACACAAAAAATTAATTAAAAATGTATAAAATACCTAAATAAAAAACCAAAAACTATAAATATCATGGAAGAAAAAATAGGGTCAATTCTAGAGGTCCTATATATGGCATAAATAGGATACAAACCGTAAGTAACAATACACAAACACCAGACGATAAACTAGATTACTGGGATCTTCTAAAAATTAAACCCTTATGCTTGTCAAAAGACTTCACCAAAAGAGTAAAAAGAGAACCTACCGACTGGGAAAAAATTACTGGCTATGACAAATCTGACAACAGTCTAATCTCTAAAATTGATAGGAAAATACAACATCTCTACAAAAAGACAAATAATCCAATTAAAGGACAAAAGATATGAACAGACACTTCACCAAAGAAGAAGACTTTCAGGTGGCTAACAGACACATGAGGAAATACTCGTGATCACTAGCCATTAGAGAAATGCAAATCAAAACTACAATGAGACACCATCTCACTCTAATGTTACTGGCATGAATCAAAACAATAGAAAAAAACAAATGTTAGAGAGGCTGCGGGGGAGACTGGAACAATTATGCATCACTGGTGGGAACGCAAAATGGTGAAACCAGTTTTTTTTTTTTAATTGTACTTCAGGTGAAAGTTTACAGAACAAATAGTTTGTCAGTACACATATTGTTTTATGACATTGGTTAACAACCCCACAACATGTCAACCCTCTCCCTTCTGGACCTTTTTTTTTTTTGGTGAAAATATACATAGCCAAAGATACACCATTTCAAAAATTTCTACATGCACAGTTCAGTGACATCGATTACATTCTTCCAGGTATGCTGCTATTCTCACTTTAGATGAAGGTTTACAGAAAAAAATAGTTTCTCATTAAACAGTTAGTACACATGTTGCCCTATGACAATGGCCCCGGAGGTCCCACCAGCATGGCGGCACAGGCAGGGAAGTAGTTTCACAGTCACGAGGTGTTTCACAACCTTTCAGGAAGAAGCAAAGATGGTGCAAGGAGCCAGGTATTTGAGAGAAAGGAGGGGGAGGTGGTAAGAGGTAAGGAAGAAACCTAAAGAAGTGGAAAAAAGCAACACCAGTGGCCAGCAAATGGCACTCAGGGAGCTGGTCAGTGTGGGCAGGTGGAATCCAAGCTGCACTGGGAGGAAGCTCGTGCTTCATGGCCAGTAGACTGTGGCTGCAGGAAGCAGAGGAGGCTAAATGGGGGTGAAGAAGAGTGGGTGGTGGGGAAGCCTATACCATGGGTTACCGGCTGTTCTGTCTCCTGCTGGAAGCTCCGTGAAGCTGCTTTCTTGTACCTCCTGTTCGCTGATCTCTGATAGGAGTCCAAGATGGTGGATTCGTGCTGTGGTAGCTAATAGGGGACCTCTGCACGTATCTCTCCTCGTGCTCTGTTCTTGGTCAGTTTCTTATCCCGTTTGGTGTTTGGCTGAGTTCTTTATCTCTTCATTTAATGGTTAGGGTGTCAGGACTGATGTGTGACTCTGTCTGATTTAGTTTTTCTGATCTTTGCTGTGGAAGGACGGCGTGGTTCTTCTGACTATAGTGTCATGTTGCCTGGAAGTCATGGTGCAACCATTCTGCAAAACAATATGGTGCTTCCTTTAAAAAGCTATGATCCAGCAATCCCACTCCTTGATAAAAAAAAGCCATCACACAAATAGGCATATGTACACCCATGTTCATTGCAGCATTGTTCACAATAGCAAAAAGATGGAAACAACTTAGGTGTCCATCAACAGATGAATGGATAAACAAAGTATGGCACATACACACAATGGAATGGTATGCAATGATAAAGAACAATGATGAATCTGAGAAACATCTCACAGCATGGATGAATCTGGAAGGCATTGTGCTGAGTGAAATAAGTCAGTCACAAAAGGGCAAATACTGTATGAGATCACTATTATAAAAACTCATGAAAAGGTTCACACACAGAAAGAAGCAATGTTTGATGGTTATGAGGGAGGGGAGAGGTGCGGAAGAAAAACACTAACAGTAGGTAAGTGGTAACTTTGATGAATGGTAAAGCAGTACACAATACTGGGGAAGTCAACACAACTTGACCAAGGCAAAGTCATAGAAACTTCATAGACACACCCAGACTCCCTGACGGACCAAATTACTAGGCTGAGGGCTGGGGACTATGGTCTCGGGGGACATTTAGCTCAATTGGCATAATACAGTTTATAAAGAAAGTGTTCTACATCCTACTTTGGTGAGTAGCATCTGGGGTCTTAAAAGATTGTGATCAGCCATCTAAGATATTCACTAGTCCCACTCTCCTGGAGCAAAGGAGAATGAAGAAAACCAAAAACACAAGGGAAAGGTTAGTCGACAAGACTAATGGACCACCACTACCACAGCTTCCACCAGAGTGAGTCCAGCACAACTAGATAGTGCCCAGCTACCACCACTGATTGCTCTGACAGGGATCACAATACAGGGTCCTGGATAGAGCAGGAGAACAATGTAGAACAAAATTCTACCTCACAAAAGGACCAGACTTACTGGCCTCACAGAGACTGGAGAAACCTGAGAGTATGGCCCCCAGAAACCCTCTTAATTCAGTACTGAAGTCACTCCTGAGGTTCACCTTTCAGTTTAAGATTAGACAGGCTCATAAAACAAAATGAGACTAAATGAGCTCACCATCCCGTCTGCAAGGATGAGAAGGCAGGAGGGGACAGGAAACCTGGTAATAGGCAACCCAAGTTTGAGAAGGGGAGAGTGTTGACTCATTGGGGAGTTGGCAACAAATGTCACAAAATGATATGTGTATTAATTGCTTAATGAGAAACTAATTTGCTCTGTAAACCTTCATCTAAAGCACAATTTAAAAAAAAGGGAAAAATATATTAAAAATTCCATTATTTGATTTATCTACTTACCTTTAACACCTTTGTAAGATGATCTAATCAGCATACTAATTCATAATTTTCCTCTCCCTTTCTTTTTCTAACTCTTTAGCTCAACCCTTAAGTTTTGCAGTGCCTTGAGAACTTATCCATACTTCTTTTCTTAGATTTTTTCTTTTTTAAAGTTTTATTGTGCTTTTTTTTTTTGAAAGTTTACAGCGCATATTAGTTTCTCATTCAACTTATACACAAATTGTTTTGTGACATTGGCTGCAACCCTCCCCCTTTCCACCTCGGGTTCCCTATGTCCATTTGTTCAGTTTTTTTGTCCCTTCCTGCCTTCTAGTCTTTGCTTTTGGATAGGCAGTCTCATATACTTGGTTGAACTAAGGATCACTTTCCTCACATGTTATTGTTTGTTTCATAGGTCTGCCTAGTCTAATCTTTGACTGAAAGGTGGACTTCAGGAGTGGCTTCAGTTCTGTGTTAGTAGGGTATCTGGGGGCCATGATCTTGGGGGTTCCTCCAGTCTCTGTCATACTAGTAAGTCTGGTCTTTTTTTGTGAATTTGAATTTTCTTCTACATTTTTCTACCACTCTGTCCGGGATTCTCTATTGAAATTCCTGTCAAAGTGATTGGTGTTGCTGGACCCCATCTAGTTTTTCTGGGTTCAGACTACTGGAAGCTGTGGTTCATGTGGTCCATTAGTCCTTTGATCTAGTATTTTCCTTGTGTCTTTGGTTTTTTTCATCCTCCTTTCCTTCGGAGGGCATGGGACCAATAGATGTATCTTAGATGGCCACTTGCAAGCTTTTAAGACCCCTGATGCTACTCACCAAAGTAGAGATGTAGAACATTTTCATTATGAACTATGTTATGCCAGTTGACCTAGAAGTCACCCGAGACCATGGTCCCCATCCCTCAGCCCCAGTACCTCGGTCCCTCAAGGTGTTTGGATGTGTCTAGAAAGCTTCTATGACTTTGCTTTGGTCAAGTTGTGCTGACTTTCCTTATATTGTATGTTGTCTTTCCCTTCACCAAAGTTAACTTGTCTACTATTTAGTTAGTGATGCCCCCTCCATACTGCTCCCCTCGTCATGACCATCAAAAATTGTTTTTTTATGTGTGTAAACCTTTTCTTGAGTTTTTACAATAGTAGTCTCATACAATATTTGTCCTTTTGGAATTGACTTATTACACTCAGCAAAATGTCCTCCAGATTTATCCATGTTGTGAGATGTACCAGGATTCTTCATTGTTCCTTATCATTGTATAGTATTTCATTGTGTGTATGTACCATAATCCTTCATATGTCTGTCAGTTTGTCGCCTTGTGGGGGCTTGCTTGTTGCTGTGATGCTGGAAACTATGTCATTGGTATTCAAATACCAGCAGGGTCGCCCAAAGCCTTCATTATGGATTACACCTCAACATAAAGAAAACAAAAATCCTCACAACTGGGCCAATAAACAACATCATGATAAATGGAGAAAAGATTGAAGTTGTCAAGGATTTCATTTTACTTGGATCCAAAATCAACACTCATGGAAGTAGCAGTTGAGAAACCAAATGACACATTGCATTGGGCAAATCTGCTGCAGAAGACCTCTTTAAAGTGTTAAAAAGCAAAGATGTCATCTTGAAGACTAACGTGCTACGGACCTAAGCTATGGTATTTTCAGTCACCTCATATGCATGTGAAAACTGGACAATGAATAAGGAAGATGGAAGAAGAATTGATGTCTTTGAATTATGGGGTTGGCAAAGAATATTGACTATACCATGGACTGCCAAAAGAATGAACAAAACTATCCTGGAAGAAGCACGACCAGAATGCTGCTTAGAAACAAGGATGGCAAGACTATGTCTCACATACTTTGTACATGTTATCAGGAGGGATCAATCCTTGGAGAAGGACATTATGCTTGCTAAAGTAGAGGGTCAGCGAAAAAGAGGAAAACCCTCAACTAGATGGATTGACACAGTGGCTGAAACAATGGACTGAAGCATAACAATTACTAGGATGGTGCAGGGCCAGACAGTGTTTCGTTCCTTTGTACATAGGGTCGCTATGAGTCAGAACCGACTTGACAGCAGCTAACACCAACAACAATGTACAATGATTTTCTTGTCCATTCATCTATTGATGAGCATTTAGGTTATTTCCAACATTTTGCTATTGTGAATAATGCTGCAATGAACATGGGTGTGCAAATGTCTATTTGTGTTACATCTCTTATTTCTCTAGGATAAATTCCTAGGAGTGGGATTACTGGATGGTATGGTATTTATATTTCTAGGTTTTTAAGGAGGTGCCATATTGTTTTCCAAAGTGGAGGTACCATTTTGCATTCCCATCAGCAGTTCATAAGATTTCCCATCTCCCCTCAACCCTTTCAACATTTGCTGTGTTCTGTTTTCTTCGTTAGTGTCAGTAATGTCAGGGTGAGATGGTATCTCATTGTAGTTTTGATTTGCACTTCTCTAATGGCTAGTGGAGCCCTGGTGGCACAGTGGTTAAGTGTTCAGCTGTTAACCAGAAGGTCATCAGTTTGAATCCACTAGCAGCTCCTGAGAAACCCTATGGGACAATTCTTCTCTGTCCTATAGGTTCACTATGAGTCGGAATCAACTCGACAGCAATGGGTTTTTTAATGGCTAATGATGGCGAGCATTTTCTCATGTGTCTGTTAGCCATCTTACCCATAGTTTTTAGCCTTATTTTAGCAATAAAATAAAATCTATGTTTATCCTGAGTTCTTTAAAGGTATTTTTTTATTTAATATTTAATTTCCATAAGAAGGGCTTATAACAACTATCCCAATATCTGTTATGTTCAGAAATATTTTTGATGTTACATTACAACTAGAGATGACTAGGATACAAAAGGTATACTTTTTTAAAAATGTGTTTGTATGGAGTAGTTCCACTGTCTTCTAGCACTGAATGTTGTAATATAAGCCAGTCTGATTTTTTCCTCCTTATGTAGCTTAGTACTCTTGCCTGTTAATTCAATTAAACATACTGCTTTGAAATTACGAATGAGTGTATTAGAAGTATAGCCAAAATGCTCATTAGAAGCAAGGATGGTGAGACTTGGTCTCATGTACTGTGGATGTGTTATCAGGAGGGACCATCCATGAAGAAGGACATTGTGCTTAGTAAAGTAGAGGGTCGATGAAAGAGAAGAAAGCTCTCAATGAGATGGATTGACATAATGGCTATAATGATGGGCTCAAGCATAGCAATGATACTGAGGATGGTGCTGGACTAAACAATGTTCCCTTCTGTCATAGATAATAGGGTTGCTGTGAGTCAGAACCAACTCAACGGCACCTAAGAACAACATCAACATGAGTATATTTACTAGTTGAACATCTGAGTCAAATTTACCTGGGCCATAATTTGTCCTTTTAATCTGTAACATCATGTTGTCTTTTCTTTCTGAAAATATTTTCTTTAATTTCATTTTTTTCTTTTTTAAATTTTATTGTTGTATTTTAAGTGAAAGTTTACAATTCAAGTTAGTCTCTCATACAAAAATTTATACATACATTGTTATGTGACCCTAATTGCTCTCCCTATACTGTGACAGCACACTCCTAGTTTCCACCTCTGATTTCCCGTGTCCATTCAACCGGCTCATAACCCTCTCTTTCTCATCTCACCTCCGGACAGGAGCTGCCCATTTAGTCCCATGTATCTACTTGAGCTAAGAAGCACCCTCTTCATGAGTATCACTTCATGTCCCATAATCCAGTCTAAACTTTGTCTGAGGAGTTGGCCTCGGGAATAGTCTTAGTTCTGAGCTGACAGAGAGTCCAGGGGCCATGCTTTCTGGGGTTCCTCCAGTCTCAGTCAGACTGTTAAGTCTGGTCTTTTTACTAGAATTTGAGTTCTGCACCCCACTTTTCTCCAGCTCCATCAGGAACTCTCTGTTGTGTTCCCCGTTAGGGCGGTCATTGGTGGTGGCTGGGCACTGTCTAGTTCTTCTGGTCTCAGGCTAATGCAGTCTCTGGTTTATGTGGCCCTTTCTGTCTCTTGGGCTAAAATTTTCCTTGTGACTTTGGTGTTCTTCATTCTCCTTTACTCCAGGTGGGTTGCGATCAATTGATGTATTTTAGATGGCTGCTCGCTAGTTTTTAAGACCCCAGACACCACTCACCAAAGTAGGATGCAGAACATTTTCTTAATTAACTGTTAAGACAATTGACCTAGATGTCCCTCAAAAGCATGGAGCCCAGACCTTCACCCCTGCTACTCTGTCCTTCAAAGTGTTTGGTTGTATTCAGGAAACTTAATAGCTTTGGTTTAGTCCTGTTGTGTTGACTTCCCCTGTATTGTGTGTCGTCCTTCCCTTCACCTAAGATAATTCTTGTCTACTATCTAGTTAGTGAATAACCCTATCCCTCCTTCCCCATCCTAGTAACTATCAAAGAATGCTTTCTTCTGTGTTTAAACCTTTTCTTGAGTTCTTATAATAGTGGTCTTATACAATATGTGTCATTTTGTGACTGACTAAATTCACTCAGGATAATGCCCTCCAGATTCCTCCATGTTATAAGATGTTTCACAGATTCATCATTGTCCTTTATTGTTGTCTGGTATTCCATTGTGTGAATATACCATAATTTGTTTATCCATTCGTCTGTTGATGGTCACCTAGGTTGTTGCCATCTCTTTGCTATCGTGAACAGTGCTGCGATGAACATGGATGTGCATATATCTATTCGTGTGATGGCTCTTATTTCTCTAGGATATATTCCAAGGAGTGGATTGGTGGATCATATGGTACTTCTATTTCTAGCTTTTTAAGGAAGCGCCATATCGATTTTCAAAGTGGTTATATGATTTTACATTCCCAACAGAATATAAGTGTTCCAGTCTCTCCACAACCTCTCCAACATTTATTATTTTGTGTTTTTTTTGATTAATGCTAGCCTTGTTGGGGTAAGATGGTATCTCATTGTAGTTTTGATTTGCATTTCTCCAATGGTTAAAGAGCATGAGCATTTCTTCAAGCGTCTGTTAGCCACCTGTATGTCTTCTTTGGTGAAGTGCCTGTTCACATCCTTTGTCCAGTTTTTTAACTGGGTTGTTTGTCTTTTTGTTGTTGAGGTTTTGCAGTATCTTGTAGATTTTAGAGATTAGGTACTGATTGGATTTTTCGTAGCCATTTAATTACGTTTTTAAGTTTCTGTTTAATTATTTTACCTTACTTGCTTGGAAAAATCAATTATGCAGGCCTTAGATTTCCTCGACTTATTAAAGATCCATGATTTTTTTCTAATTCTTTTACGCTCTTTTTATAATTCTACTTCATTTTGTTCCTTTACTTTTGAATCCCTTATTTCATTTTCGGCAGTTTACGTTTTTACCTGTTTCTTTCAGATGTACCTCTATCAGTGAAAGTCTTCTTTTTTCCTTTTTATTTTTTCTTTAAATACTCTGAGTTTTTTAATTTGTGCTGTAACAGAAATACCACAAGGGTAACTGTTATGAATTGAATTGTGTCACCCAAAATGTGTGTCAAATTTGCTAGGCCATGATTCTCAGTATTGTGTGATTGTCCACCATTTTGTCATCTGAAGTGATCTTCCTATGTGTTGTAAATCCTACCTCTATGATGTTAATGAGGTGGGATAAGCGGCAGTTATGTTACTGAGGCAGGACTCAATCTACAAGATTAGTTTGTGTTTTAAGTCAACCGCTTTTGATATATAAAAGAGAGAAGAGAGCAGAAAGACATGGGGACCTCATATGACCAAGAAAAAGCACCTGGAGCATATCACTTCCTTTGGACCAGGGGTCCTTGAGCTGAGAAGCTCCTAGTCCAAGGGGAGATTGATAACAAGGACTTTTTTCCAGAGGAGACGGAGAGAGAAAGCCTTCCCCTGGAGCTGGCACCCTGAATTCGGACTTCTAGCCTCCTAGACTGTGAGTGAATAAACTTCTGTTTGCTAAAGACATCCAGTATGGTATTTCTGTTACAGCAGCACTAGATAACTAAGACAGTAACTTTAAAGAAGATAATTTTATTTTCTCACTGTTTAGGAGGTTAGGAGTCCAAATTCAGGGTACCAGCTCTAGAGGAAAGATCTCTCCCTGTCAGCCCTGGGGAAGATCCTTGTCTCTTTCAGTTTCTGTAACACTGGTTCCTCAGTACTTGGCACCTGCTTGTACTTACTCCTGAATAGTACTTGATTCATACAGCCTTCAATATGTGTCTTCCATATTTTAGAGAAGATGCTAGACAGTTACCTTTCACATCAGCTATTCATAGAATAAGATCCTCCAATCATGGTTATGGTTCAAATAAAAATTCCTAGGCTTATTTTTCAACATCTCACTCCATAAATTCTTAAAAAGTGTTAAAACACTATCACTTACTATACATAGTAGATCATCATAGAGATAAATGCAAGAAATTCTGGGTTCCTAGACCACTTAGTAGTATTCATCAACTTCAAGGAACAGAGATAAAACTGGTTCTATAAAGCCTCTTCTTTCTTTGTATAGGCTCAAGGAACCATCTGAAATTAAAATATAGCCCGCAAAATTCTGTACTGGAAGTGTCACCCATAAAATTATCTCATATGACACCCATGTGATATGTCCCTTTGGTCAACACTGCATTAGAAAAAGGAAAACATGGCTGGTGGCACCTTATTTCACTGTCATCTCAAATCATTTCTTTAAAAATAGAAGCTACAAACATAAATTGTTAAGGCAAAAATAATGTTGTCCTCCACATTTTCTGCAACCTGAGGCTTGCCAGCAATACATCTTTGTTTCCACTTTCCATCTAAGGCTCAGACTTTGTTCCCAGGCTATTTTCAATTTTATTTTAGGATTTCAGGTATGTCATATAATGGCTCCTCACTAAAAAATATTAGAAAAAAATCATACAATGGCTTATTTTGATTTATATCAAAATGCATAACTTATCAACCAGCATTTGTCTAGTAAGCGTTCACCTTAAAGAATTTGTTTACTGATCATTTATGTGCTAGATGTTATTCTGTGTACTAGAGATAAAACAGTGAGTAAAACAAAACACAGTGAACAATTTCATGAAGGCTACACATAAAAATAATGTAGTGAGATGCTTCAAAATTAAGCCAATTATCATGCATGTGATGTTTCATAAACCCTGAAATCACCGAGCTAACTAATCTGATGACTGCCTAATTTTTGACATCTCCATCCAGGAAAGTATAGTCTTTCATCTACCTGAATAATTCAGTATCATATATGCTTAAATAATGAATTTGTATTGACAAATCCAAGTTTAATTTCCCCAAATATAAATCATTACAGGAAATTGGTTGATTGATATATTTAGTTAGAGTGAAAACATTCATACAAATCCTTATTCATAACAAAAGCAAATTACATTGTGATTTCAACATATACAAAGCCACTTTTAATGGCTCTGACACCAGATATTTAACAAATAAGGAATAGACATATGTTTAATTTTTCAATGTAAAATCTTTCTTTGTTAAGCAGTAAGCAGAAAAAAGGATTCCTAATATCACAGAAATGATTTCTGAAGGAAATTGGAAATCAATGATTAAAAACATAATAAATTTAGTGTAAAAAAGCTATAAAGCAGGATTTTTAAATCTCTATGGCAACATAAAACAGAAATGGTGTTTTTGTATAATTTTCAATAAAGTATTTTAAAATGATGGTTTTATGTAATATGTTTATTTTAGAACATCTTTAAACAATATGTTTTCCAATTAATTAAAAATTTACACAGTACTTAGAATATACCATCTTCTATCTCAGCTGCTTGCTGCCCATGCTGTCTGAATACTTACTATGACTTGGCAGTTACCCACTGACCCCAAGTTCAGATTTATGAGGAGGTAACAATCCAGCTCTGTTTGTTTGCCTTTGGTTCAGCAGTCTGTTCCTGTGGTGATTTCCACATGGTATACAAGCAGAAAGGTCAAGATCATCTTGGTCCAGGGATTTAGAATCTAAATTACTTATTAGAAAAAACAAATCCATGGCCCTTAGAGGAATATGAGGAATAACATTATTTGGAAATATTACCCTAAAATAATCAAATTCTTACTCTGAGGCAATAATAAAAACTATATTAATAAAGGACTTTAATCATTGTAGGGAATATGCACAGAGAACAGAAGGATTCTTATAGATGTCTCTCCTATGGGTATATAATAAAATCTAGCTATTCAGAAAGACGCTATACTTCAAAAAGTATTTTAGAATCTTCAAGTAACTAAGGCCACAGACAAATGAAATTAATTACATCATTATCATGATGAAAAAAAAAAAAATGTGTGATTTATTTTATACCGAAACTTAAATACCTTCAATATAAAGAATGTGGGCAATTATAGACAAGTCGAGATAGATTGCTCATCCATAGCATCTGAACCATCTGACAGCCGTTCAGTATCTCTGGGTTGCCAGTTGTATTTGGGATTTGCCAAGAAGCCAGATGCTCTCATGATTTTCCATCATATAGTAATTGCTCTGTAAAGAACAAAAAAGTGAAAATGCAGGAATAATGTTATTTTTGCTATATACTTTAAATATTTTGCTTTTTTTCTAGTATAGATATGAATAAATACTTGAATATAAAATATTTTTTATAAATTAATGTACTCTGAAAGTGAATCATTTATTCCTTCAACATTCAAATCACAGAGGTGAAAGAAAAGGCCTAGGATCCCAATAAATTCTGTTAACATTCTCGAAAGATTGAGGATGGCTGAGATGAGGCTAAACGTTATGACAGGTGAAGGATAATAGCACCATGCATGCAGTATTAACTCCATAAATACTTACTTTTTTTGAATGAATAAATAAATTGTATTAGGAGAAATGATAAACACAGTAGGTGAACTATTATCTCCATTATTGAAACGGACAACAGAATGGAAACAGGGAACTTGATGTTTCCCAGGGCACAGAGATGTTTTAAGTTATCTGTGTGTTTGAGTAAGGGTGAGGAGGAGATTAAGACCAGATGGAGCATCCTGGCAGGACCTAAATTCTATATTATAGGGGTATTTTGGCTCTGCTCACAGCAAGGTAAGAACTGAGCTGCAGTCACCACTGGCCATACCACTATTTCCATTTCATATAAAATCTGACTTTCTAAATACCTGATATTTTGGCTCCTTACTAGCTTTAATGTCTACTTTCTAGTCCCTTTTCACCCAGCCTGCTTGATTTAAGTAGAATTTAGGTAGACAAAGACAACTGCTCTTCCTCCCACTAACAATAGTCTCTCTCTTTTTGTCTCTCTCTCACACACACACGTGCACACACACTGTTGTCAACTTATTCATCCTAATCCAGGAAGACTCACACAACTATTCATTGCCTCATCTACTGTTCACCTGCATAAAACCAAGCCCATTACAAATCTTTTTGTTCCTCTTCAATTTTTACTCCTGTAGCAATACAGTTTCAGGCAAAAATCAGTAAGAACACACACAGTCAAAAGGAATAATGTATTTTAATAAATATCATGAATTTTACAATTAAATTACCATTCCCACGGCCAAATCATCATCATCATCATTATCATCATCATGGACGATGACAACTCGATCGAATGCTTTTCTACACGATCAAGGGGGTATAGCACTTAAAAGACCAACAGATATTTCCTATATTTTGGACTAGATAAGAATCACAGGTCTTTAGTACAACAGAAGGGAGGGGGAGATGCCCCCAAACACAACCTGATTTGAATTTCTTGCCAATGTGCAAATGAGTGGCTCTGTGTAGATTAATGATGGTTGCAAAGGTAGGGGGTATAGGATCCATGTCAAAATACATAATCAGTATGTGTGCATCTCTGTTAAGACCATAATAGCCCCTTTTCCTTACTTCTTACTAACATGCTTGTGCTTTGATTTTGTTGTTGTTGTTTTTTTTCAGATTGTAATTGAAGTACAAAAAAATAGTTGTCATTTACATTCAATCATGACTCCTACTTGTTTGCTACTGGACTTGATATCATGGCATATTCTTAGAGTGTTGAAAGAACATAGGGAAAAAAAGAAGTTTTTTCACTGACAGCTACAAATATTCAGTACAACGTCTATGGCACATAGTAAGCGCTTATAAATATTAGCTGTTATTCTTAATTTTTCTATAAGAAACATGTACCATGGTATCTCAGAAGGGCATAAGATCCATAGTCAAAGAATCTGGTTTCCAGTTCTGGCCATTGACACTAAAAATATCTGAGTCTCATATTCTTTTATTAGCAAAGTGCAGATAATATTAAGTCTTACCTAAGATTGATCAGAGATTACATTTAAAATATAATTTAAAATAATTTAGAAACAATAATGCAGCATATAAATGCTTTATAACTATGAAAACAGCCTTGCTCATTTTCCTCATCTGTAAAGCCAGTTTGAAACATCCCTAACTCCATGATTTGTTTTACATTCTTCCAATATAAATTATTTTAATTCTCTGAATTATTAAAAATAACATAATTTTTGAAAAAGATAAATGATACAGCAACAAATGAAAACAAAGGTTACTTTTACCCCATCTGGTCCTTAACGGCTGTACCAATTTGGTAATCATATTTCTACCTATTCTTCTCTGTTTCTGGTAGATTGAATTATTGTTCCCAGGTATTACCCATATAGCCATGTTGTGATGTCACTTGTTCCTCCTGTGGGAAATCATATATCCCTGCCTCACTGACTTTGTGTTCATCTATGTATCTATGTGACTTGCTTTGGCCAATGGCATATGAATGGGCATAATGCACAGGAAATGCTGTGAAACATTATGTGTTTTGCCTGCTTTCTTGTTCCTCTGCCTATTCAACTATAAAGGAAAGTTGGGTATTGGGGCTGCTTTTTCAGCCTGGGTCCTTAAGTCCTGTAATGAGAAGAAATGTAGAATAGAGCCTGTGGTAGGTAGCTGTCTAAATTGACTCCATGACGTTTACCTCTGATGTTACTCCACGATTATGGCAAAGTACATGACAAAAAATACTTTGAAAATGTAATTAAGGATACTGACCAAATTGCTTTAAGAGAGGGAGATTATCCAGGTGGGACTAACCTAGTCAGCTGAGCCTTTTAAAAGCATAGTTTTCTCTGACTGGTAGTGGAAAAGGAAATGAGATAGATTCAAAGAATGAAAGCAATTCAATACAAAGGATATTCTCCATTTCTGAGAAGGAGGAGGCCACAGGACAAGGACGTGAGAGCTTGAAAACAGGGGCCTCAGTTCTTCAGCTAAAAAGAGCTCATTTCTACAAAAACATGAATAATATTGGAAGTGGATTCTTTTCCAGAGCTTCCAGGTAAGAACCAAAACTGGCCCTCATCTTAACTTAGACCTTTTGAGACCCTATGTAGAGAACATAGTTTAGTTCACCTGGACTTCTGACTTACAGAGATGTAAGATGGTAGGTAGATGTAGCTTTAAGCTGCTAAATTTGTGGTAATTTGTTACAGAACAGCTTAAAACTAATACAGAAGTACAGCAACTGGTCCACAGCTGCCAACACATAATATAAACAAGAAATAAATATTATAATGAATCACTGAATTTTGAGGTTTATTTTGTTATTTCAAAGACCTGCTTAGCACATTGTATCTTCACACATACTCATACATACTCACACACATAGAATTGTATTTATATAAATGTTATCATATTAAAAATGCTCTTTCTTACTTATTTGTTCACTCAAAAATTAAGTGTGGAAATTTTTTCATGCCATTAAAAAAATGGACCAGCATTACTGCTTTTGATGGCTATGTTGCTTCCCAGTGTGTGGATGCATGATGCCCTGTTTTTTAAAAACTCTATGTCTTTAACTAAATCATATTTAAGGGACTTTTAAATTGGACAAATGTTCATGGCCTGAAGAAAGTCAACAATCTCCTTTTGTATAGATAATATTTGCACTGTTATGCCCTTCAGAAGGATCTTATTAATTATAGACTTTTCATTGTATTTTTATTATTTTATATTAATAATTTATATTCCTTTTATTTATAATCATATTTCTCATTTTCAGTATATACATATTCATTACTACAGTTTAATACTACAAAGCCAAATGTTTCTAGATATATTTTTGTTTTTTTCTGTCTATTCTCTATAATTAAAAAAATCATAAATTTCAAGTTAGAAATTATTATATTTAAGTAACCATTCTTTCCTGTACATTTCACAGCTTCTGTTGGTATTTCAAACAGCACTTGGAAAGTCCAAATTTTAAAGCCAGAGCAGCTGTTCAGCAAACTGTTCACACAAGCCAACAGGCTATTATGCTCTCAATAGGTTTGTGTAACAAATAACTGCAAAGTTGTTTTTGCATAAATGAGAAGTTCATGGCCAACTACAGAGTTTACATGTGGTAATTTTGGTCTAACACTGGAAAACATGGCTCAGAATGTGCATGTCTTGTGTATATAATGAAACAAAATCAGAATAGCCATGGTAGCAGTGGAGAGTTCAGGACATTTTTCATCTGTATAACTAAAGGTATTGGCTTCAGTTCAGTATCACTAATTACTATTTTCCTCAGAAAATCTCTTACAATTCCTTTGAGGCAGATATCATTTTATCTATCAAAATCTGTGCCTGGTTAGAGTGCACTTAACAGTTACTACTTTTCTTCTTTGTACAATGAATGTCTATACATCACACTGTTGTTTGTATACCCTGGGAAATTACTGGCGTATTTGAGGCTCTTTCAGAATAAAAGGCATTGTCTAACCTGAAGCTAACAGTGTTAAAGTGACTTTATGGTAAATAGGTTATTCCTTTTTCATCTTTAAAGAACAGAAATTTATTTTTTCACAGTTCTGGGAGCTCAAAGTCTAAATCAGAGTGTCTGCTGTGTCAGTTCCTTCCTTGACAGTAGCTTTGGGTGTTCAGTGGTTCCTTAGAGATCCTCACATGGCATCTGACTTCCCCCTTGTGTATGTATATCTGTGTCTAATCTACTCTTTTTATAACTTAGAAAAGATTACTCAGAAGAGATTAGACTTAAAAGTCACCCTACTAGGGTATGACCTAATTAACGTAACAGAGGAAATTATATTTCAAAACAGGATTACGTCCACAGGTATGTTGTTTTTGTTAGGTGGATCAGCTTGGCTCCAGTTCATAGCAACCTTATGTATAACACAACGAAACATCACCCAATCATGTGCCATCCTCACAATTATTGCTATATTTGAGCCCAATATTGTAGCCACTGTGTCAACCCATCTCATTGAAGGTCTCCTTCTTCTTTGCTGATCGTCTAATTTACCAAACTTGATGTCTTTCTCCAACTGTTGTTCCCTCTTGATAACATGTCCAAAGTAAGCGAGATGAAGTCTAGCCATCCTGGCTACTAAGCAGCATTCTGACTGTACTTCCTCCAAGACAGATATTTTTCGTTCTTCTGGCAGTCCAAGGCATATTCAGTATTCTTTGCCAACACCACAATTGGAATGTGTCAATTCTTTTTTGGTCTTCCTGTTTCATTGTCCATCTTTCACTTGTATATGAGACGATTGAAAATACCGTGGCTTGGTTCAGGTCCCCCTTAGTCATCAAAATGACGTCTTTACTTTTTAACACTTTAAAGAGGTCCTTTGCAAAAGTTTTGCCCAATGCAATATGCCATTTGATTTATTGACTGCTGCTTTCGTGGACATAGATTGCTGATCCAAGAAGAATGAAAGCCCTGACAACTTTCATTGCTTCACCATTTATTATGATGTTATTTATTTGCTCAGTTGTAAGTATTTTTGTTTTATTTATATTCAGTTGTATCCACAAGCATAGGTGTCAGGATTCCAATACAAATTTTGAGGAGAAATAATTTAATCTGTAACAGTCTGACTAATAAGTTTTGTTATAATTGATAATTTACAATCAGTAGGAACTATATTTCAAGAGGGCTTTCATCTGTCATCTGAACAAACATACAAATTTGTTTTTAAAAAATCTAATATGTAGAAAATTTAACCCACGTGAAAAACTTGTATTCTAGGTCAACCTAAGTGACTCTAGTTGAATTTCCTGCTCTATTGGAAGAATAAAGCCTTTTCCAAGAACAGACTAATATTGTGTGTAGTGTAGTGCTGCCTGCTTTAGTTGCTTGATTGCTTTTTAGCAGTAGTTTAAAACTGAAAGGCAGTAGATAGAATTAATAAACTTTGTACTTCATTGTATGAGGAAAAAATAATGCTATGTTTGGACCTAAATTTCAATGACATATTTTATTTTTATTTTTGTGGCTATGTAAAAATGTCTTATAACTATGAAAATTTATGGAACCTATAGAACATTTTTATGTCCTAGTCCATGAATTTGTGGATGTGAAAACCAAATACACAGGGGCCTCACCTCACATTGATTCACTCTTACAGCACTCTCAGTCCATCAATCATATAATTACTTGTGACACAGTTGGTAGTAAGAACATATTACCCAGTTAATTCTGAGGAAACAGTAAAGGAGAAATTGTCTACAAGAAGTTGTAATTTTATTTTAAAAATCAAATGACCCTAAGTCTTTACAAAATCCTCCTCAAGACTACTTGTTAAATCCTTACCAAAAAGCCCTTTAGAATGCCTTGGCCTCAATGATAATGTACCTCTTATCATTTGTTCTAGTAAATAGGGATATTTTTGAAAAGAATTTTATGTGAGAGATGGTGAATCTTATCTTATTAAGTATTATTTTATGCAAATGATGATAGGTGTTTCTCTTATGAGGAAGAGAATGACATATAAGACAATATCAATGTACAAAGATAGACAAGTTTAGTAATACTCAGTATCTTGATATCTTGATTTCTGTGTTTCTTTTTACTTGTGATTCAGTAATTTTTGCTAGGTTATTGAAGTTGTTGTCGTTATATATATATATGTATATGTATATATATATTCCCCTTAAATCTCTTCCTCTACCTTGGTGAAACTAGATAAACTGACAACTGTTTAAACATATAACTAAATAATTGATATGCCTCCTCCTTTCTGTAAATGATTGATAAAAAGGTACTTGTTATAGACATAGATTTCATTGAAAATCACTGTTTTAGGTCCTAGTCTATTTTGACTTCGAATACTTTTTCTAAAGATGTAACTGATTTATACATGAAGACGCTCTGTTCTCCTTGCAAAGTCTTATGACAATAAGACCATTAACAAAATCTACTGTTTATTTTTAAACAATAAAATCCAAGCCAATTAGTTATAGACAGGCTTACTGTTTTAGGTATGATTTTGAAAAATATATTCACTAAATATATTGAGTGTCTGTTTTGTATCAGTTATTGAGGTAATCACTAGAGAAAAAGTAATGAACAACACACATCACAATGCAAGCTCACACTGTTCAATAAGTGTAGACAGACAGATAGCTGCCTTCAGAGTGACTTGGACTCATGGAAACTTTATGCACACCAGAATGAAACATTGACCATTATTGCTTCATTCTCATGATTGCAGGCATGTTCGAATCTAGCACTGTGTCTATTGTGTTAATCCCAGGGGTCTCTCTTCCTCTTTCTGGTCCTCTACTACACCAAACATGATGTCCTCCTCAGTGATTGATCTCTTCTGATAATGTGTCCAATGCAAGTGAATCAGACAATGTTCTGTTGTGGTCCATGATGTTTTCTTTGGCTAATTTTCAGAACTAGATCACCAGATGTTTCTCCCTAATCTGTCTTAGTCTGGAAGCACTGCTGACACCTGTTCACCGTGAGTGAACCTGCTGGTATTTGAAATACCAGTGACAGAACTCCCAGCGTCACAACAACGTGCAAAGCACCTCAGTACAAAAAACTGACAGAGAGATGGTGATCAATAAGTGTAGATAGAGTGTCATAGGAACAAAAGGTCCCTGGGTGGCACAAGCTGTTTGTGACTGGCTGCTAACTGAAAGGTTGGCAGTTTGAACCCACTAAGCAGCTCTGTCAGAGAAAAGACCTGGCAATCTGCATCCATAAAGATTGCAGCCAAGAAAACCATATGGAGCAGTTCTACATGGTGTCACCGTGTATTTGAATCAACTTCGTGGTAATGAGTTTTTTTTTTTTTTTTTTTTTTGGTTTATAGGAAGCAAAAGAGAAGACACTTAACCCATTATGAATTGTGGATGGAGTTGTGGTCAGTGCATTGACTAGAAAGGAAGAGATATTTATACTTGCTTGAATGATGAGTTTATATTAGATAGGCCAAGAGAAGCAAAGACTTGGGGAAGGACAGAGAAGAGAAGCCTCCAGGAAGAGGAAACAGCATAAATAAAGGTCCAGAGGCTCAGGTTCTAGAGAACAAAGCGAATTGTGGGAACTGAAACACAGTCTTCAAACTGCCTTAACTATTTGTTAGCACTTTCTTAAAACCAAGTTTTATTACTTAATAATTACCCCCCTTTTTAGCTGTTGTATTTTTGTTTTGTTTTCTTAGTTCCTCATAATTTCTAGATATTTTACGGCCTATTTCCAAGCCAGAAAATGTAAGCAAGACATAGGAAAGATAGGGATTATGTAATCATGAGTTCTAACACATTGGTTTTCTTAATGAGGATAATGTAACCAACATGCTATTAATTTTCCTTTATAATAAAGTGTCCACTGAATTCCATCCAAGAGACTACTGATATTTTGAAATATATTCTTTCATAAGTAACACTGAAAATTAAATCAATAAGTAATTTGCCATCATTTGAATATTTCTTACAATTTCCACTAAATTACTTTTGAATCTCCACTCAGAAAAACAAAGTGAGTAGTTTCTGCTTACTTTCTCCAATTAAGGAGCATTCTCAAAGGCAAACTAGCAATTTCATGTCTGTTACACATAATGCCTTGACTGTTGGAAATAGGTGCTCAATAAATGTGAATTATTGACTGACTATGGAGTCTAGAAATAATTTAGGATCTTACTGTAGACATCTCTTTATAGACCAACCAAGATACAGATCATAAAATTTTGATAAACTAAGAAAAATCCCTGTTAATAGGCACATTTTTTCTATATTAAAGAAAAAAATATGTCACTCCTCTAAGTTATGTATTGAAAAGTGCTTTGCTGTTCCACATTTCTTTACAATTACTTACTAAACTATTGCTGTTAGTTCAGGAAGTCACTTCTGTTCCCAAGGATAGGAGAGTTTTATTTAATACAGGTGGAGTGGTAATTATGATCAATGTAAATTTCCAAGCACAGATTGTGCAAGCTGCTGGCGTTGGCAGTGTGCTTCGTGTGTATTGATGTCCATGTGCCAAATGTTGTGTCTATTAGCCCAGAGATACATCAGTGGGGTTGGACATCAGCTGAACACAGCCTACTCAAAAAGCAAGCAGGATCTCAGTATCTTAATTCAAGATGCAAAACAGCAGGCTGAATAACGAAATGGATGAAAGTAAAATTAAAAAAAGAAGAAGGCGGAGAAAGATTGGTGAAATAAAGTTTGCATGAATTTAAATTTCTAAATTTAAATTCCACTAGAAGTTAAATATTTTGCTTCAGTTTTGGTTCTTGCTTTAGGTAGATTTCGTAGCATTTTGAGAAACACCAAGTTCTGGAATAACATAAGGGAGGATTCAGCTGGGACACATGAAACAATTAGCATGAAATATTTAATACATAAAATATATAAGAATATGAGTATACACACAGAAACACACATACGTGTTATGTTATAAAGCTTACTAATAAAATGAAGGCTGGTGAACCTATGCACCCAACGTATGAGCTGCAACATTAGAAATGTCACTGAAGTTACCTTTATGCCTCCCACAACCAGTATATAAACTGAGCACTAATTTTTCATTTAAAGGAGTTAGAAACTAGCTTTCATAAATTTGTGGGTTTACTTTTAACTCTATTATGGTGTCCACTCATGAATATAATATTCAGTTAATACATTTTCTTTATAGACCATATTTAGTTTCTTTTTTAATTGAAAAAATCTTTCTTTGACATGAGGATATAAAAATATTGTCCTGTATTTCTAGAAGTGGTTTAATATTTTGTCTTTCATATTGAAATATTTAGATCATATTGAACTGATTTTTGTGTATGGTTGATGTAAGGATAACATTTCATTTTTGTTCCACTTGCATATACAATATGTCTCAGCATCATCTTGGTTAATTTTCTCTAAATCCGTGTGTGTGTGTGTGTGTGTGTGTGTGTGTGTGTGTGTGTATTTGGTTTGGCTGTAACTGTATTGATTGAATAGATCAATCTTTATGATGTTGAGTATACCTATCTTTGAAAATGATATATTCCTCAATTTATTTAGATTTGTTAATGTCTTTCAGTATGATTCACACTTTGTCCTGAAAGTTCTTGCAAATTTTTTGAAAATTGTATCTCCTGACACCTTACAGTTTAATTCTTTTTGTTAAACATACCATGGCTTGGGTCAGGCATACCTTAGTCCTCAAGGTGACATCTTTGCTTACAACAGTGCTTTAAAAGTTTATTTGCTGTAAATTTTCAAGGATCAAGTTGTATTGCAGTCAGAAATCTCTTCAGAGTATCTTTCTATTATACTGTTGGTAATGGAATTCCCCTCTGAGAAATTTTCAAAGGTTTAGGTACTTCAGATAACATTTACTTATATATTTGATCTTGGGGAATGTGGATCTTTTGAAGTCTCCTCTTCAAACCTTTAAGTAAATTAGGAAAGAAATTTAAGATGCAACAATTGAAACACAACAATTATTCTTTGAAAATATGAAAATAAATTCCTCTACTCTAAGAGAAATCTCTTTCCAAGCCTAATACCTTGCCAATTGTTTCATATCATATTTTATCTCTCTTGATATTTCAGAAAAGGCAAGGAGAAAACTTACATTTACTGAGTCCTTTTAATGTGCCAGGTATTTTATTAGTTGTTTCTCATTTGCCAGCTCAATAAATCCTCACATCAATTTTATGACCAAGTGTTGTGCCATTTTTAATTTGAAGAAACAGAGAGATGAAAAAATTTGCACAGACTACTAACAGTTTAAGGATTCAAACTGAGGTTATTTGACTTCTCAGTTATTTTACAATATAGTATTACAACCTCCACTTTATATGTGTGGAAATGGAGGCTTAGAGAGTCAAAAAAGTAACTTATTAAGACCAAACTGGAACATGGGTCTCCCTGACTTGAAAACCCATGACTTTCCAGCATATTTTGCTCCATAAATGCTTCATTACCACACCGTAAATTATAGAATGGCATTTCAAGTCTCTATTTTCTTAAATTATCATGCCTCTTTGAAAGCATTTTAATTTCTTTAGTCATGTATTAACACATATTGACTATCTAATTTGCATACCACTATAGCATTGACTTTTGTGCTGTCCCTAATAAAATCGATATCATTACAAAATGATTTTCCTTCTCTGTCACTTCAGCCATCCCAAGGGTTTTTCTGTATCCCTTTCTATTGTATCTAGTCTCTTTATTCTGGCGTTCAAGGCTCCTTTCTCTGCTTTCTTCCCTCACTTCTAACCATCTCTAAGCTGCTGTGTTGCTCCAGTGAAGTAAACTTGATTTCAAGTATTCTTTTCACCTTTCAAAGGATCTCATGATTACTACACACAAATATTCCAAAATTGTATTATTTTTTCTACTTGGATCTTTAAGTTTGCCACCTGAATTTTATTAGAGACAATAAATATAGATGATTTATCTTACTTATGTTTAATATTTCTGCTCTTTTATAGATTCTTCATGTGCTTTATAGCAAATATTAGTAAAAATAGCAAACACTATCTCCTAAACTTTAAATTTCTCTAAAGATTGTAGATTATATGTTGGTAGAGTACCACTGTGTTGTTATACATAACAGGTGTTCGATATGCCATATATAATATAGGCACTGTGGGCTCAATGCCATGAATATGATAGGCATTAGATGTATATCTCTTGATTTTAGTCTGTAAAAGATAGTTTAATGTGAAGATTTCATAGATGTTAAGCCTCAAAAAACCAAGACATGTGGAGATGAAAAAAAGTAAATGTAAATGAATGAACAATTATCAAGAAAATAGTTTGAACAGTATGAAATAAAGTCATCTTTCTTATTTTAATTCCAGATGAACTACCTTAACATAAAAAAATTAATTAATGATCACAAATGAAGTTAAATAATAATTGTAATGAGTAATATGAAGGAGAAAAATAGAATATGATGAAATTACATGCTAGGGTACCTAATATAGACTGGAGAGTACTGTTATAGGATAGAAAATGGAAAAACAACATGCACACACAAACTCACTCATGTCCTCTTTTATTCATTTTCTATAATTGGAATTATTGTATCTTAACAAGCAATGTAAAAAAAAAAAAACTCCATTTTCTGGTCGTTGTAGTAAAATATTATAATTTAAATACTGTTTTTCATTTGTCTGTTTTACAAATCTTATCTCGCTCCTATTTTTGTGATATTAGGGTTCTACCAGAGAAGAAGAACCAGTAGGATGGATAGATAGATTAAATAGATAGATAGATATTATAATACACGTGTTACTGAGAATTGGCTTACACATTTGTAGAAACTGGCTAAGCAGTCTCTGTAAGGCTGTGCCTCCTTGATGCAGCTAGAAGTCCACAGGACAGGCTGTCAGGGAGAGAAAATCACAAGTAGGCTTGAACCCACAAACACAAGCTGGATCCCCCATGAAGACTGAGTGAAACTTGTATCTGTTCTTATTTATTCTTATCTTGGTGATGAGGGTACCCTGCAGAAGCTGGGCCCTTCATCTTGGTGCTAAATACATATTCACATAGCCCAGGAGTCAGAGAAGCTGAAGGATGATCTAGGGCACGTAGAGTAATTGAAGGCCAAACAGCTGCTAATGAAGAGAATCAGCAGACCAGCAAAAACATATGTGTGCACTGAAAAATGCTGGTTTCTCCCTTCCACTCTACTAGTGTCCAACTAATATCTCCCTTCTGTCCCACCCTAACCAGAAATATACAAGAAAGGGAATTCTGGAAGCTGTACTTCAGCCTAGCGAAATTGTCACGTTACAAAGCCATTGCACTTTTCTAAATGTCTTTATGTACAGAGGAGGGGTATGTCTTACATGCTCTAATGACTTACTGTCATGCAGTAGCTAGCTGGGTGTTGCTGCTTATCAGTGAAGTCTGTGACTTCAACTCTCTGCTTTTACTCCGGTGTTCCACTCTGTGCTCTCTTTGCTCTTTCTCCAGGACTGTGATAGTTCTCTGACCGGTCAGCATCTCAATATCCCCTCATTTAGCACTCAGATTGAATCTTTTGCAGACATTTGCACACGTGCAGGCCATGTTTATTTATTATATGTCTGTTCTCAAAGAGACTGGGAGCCATGTTTCCTCTAGACTTAAGGAACTTGAAGTCTTACTTGTTAAATACCCACAGAAATATCTTCTTAAATCTTGGCATACCCAGAAGATGTTTCTAAAGAATCTCAGAATTACTAAGATTTTTACATTTATATTTTACGTAATTTTGACAACTGAATTGATTTATAATTAACTTACAATAAGTCATATCCATTTAAATTGTTTGATGAGTTTTCACAAAAGTAGACATCAATGAATCAATCTACAGCTAATATCATAATACTAAATCACTCCCAAAAGGGTCCACTGGCCCATTCGCAGTCTATCCTTCTCATTGCCCAGGGCTCAGGCAATCACTGGTATGTGGTGTCATGGATTGAATTATGTCCCCTAAAAATATTTGTCAACTTGGCTAGGTCATGATTCCCAGTATTGTATGAATGTCTACCATTTTGTCATCTGATGTGATTTCTCTGTGTGTTGTAAATCTTATCACTATGATGTAATGAGATGGATTACTGGCAGTTATATTGATGAGGACTACAAGATTAGATAGTGTATTGAGATATAAAAGAGAAAAGCAAGCAGAGAGATGTGGGGACCTCATACCATCAAGAAAGCAGTGCTGGGAGCAGAGTGCATCCTTTGGACCTGAGGTTCCTGCACTGAGATGCTCCCAGACCAAGGGAAGACTGATGACAAGGACCTTCCTCTAGGGCTGACAGAAAGAGAAAGGCTTCCCCTGGAGCTGATGCCCTGAATGTGGACTTAGCCTACTAGTCTGACAGAATAAGTTTCTCTTTGTTAAAGCCATCCACTTGTGGTATTTCTATTATAGCAGCACTAGATGACCAAGACAGTGTTTGTTTATTTTTGTTACTATAGAGTAGGTGTTTTTCTTTTTCTTCCAGAATTTTTATGTAAATGGAATCACAGTATGCAATCTTTGTATTTGACTTATTTTACTCATCACAATGATGGTGGCATTCATCTATGTTGTGTGTACCAGTATTCTATTCTTTTTTAGATAAGTAACATTCTATTATCCCTTTCATGTACTAATTAATTTTTTATTTATGGAATTTTTTATTATAGAATGCATAATAAATCTTTGAGTGTGTCTGAATTTTTGGTAGGTAACATGGATTTTTGAATAATATTATGTGGAACACATATGTCCCTCTGGACTCTGGGGGTAGGATTATGTGGCAAATGTATGTCCCTCTGGACTCTGCATTGCCTTCTAGTTTCCTTGACAGGTGTGTACAATGTGTGGCACCTAAAAATGAGATATTCATGCAAACATGGAATCTTTGTAAGAAACACATATTTTGCTTATTCATTGACCTGTTGATGGACATTTGAATTGTTTCCAGCATGGGTTATTGTGAATAAAACTCCTATGAACACATATGTACAAGTCTTTGGGTTCACATATATTTCAATTACTCTTGGATAAATATTTGGAATGGATTTTTGGTCTATGTGGAAAGAGTATATGTAACTTTTGAAGAAACTCCCTGTTTTCCAAAGTGGTTGTGACATTTTACATTCCAATCTGCAATTTATAAAAGCTCTGGTGGATTAAGACCTACCAACACTTGTTATGATAGTCTCTCACACACGCACAAAATACAATGGCTACTTAAAAATGTAGCCGTGATATTTTGTGTGCGTGGGTGAGATTATCTCATTGTGATTGGAATTTTCCACTATTTGATTACTAACGATGTGGAACATCTTTGTATGTGCTTATTGGCCATTTGATACATTCTTTTGGTAAGTGTCTTTTCAAGAATTTTGTCCACTTTTAAAAGCTGATTTGTTAGTCTCTTTATTATTGCACTTTAATAGTTCATAATATGTTCTGGTTACACATCCTCTGCCTCGCATACAAACTGTGAATATTTTTCTCCCTATCTGAGGTTTTCCTTTCATTTTCTTAGTGGTATCTTTTGTTGAGTCAAGTTTTTTATTTTGATAAAGTCCAAATTGTTAATTTTTTATTTTTATATTTATTGTGACCTATCTAAAATATTAACTTAACCAAAGGTTACAAGGATTTTCTCCTATTTTTTTCTGTAAGTTTAATAATTTTAGATTTACGGTTAAGCCTATGATCCATTCTCTTTAAGATAAGGGTTAAAGCTGAAATATTTCTATACATATATCTAGTTTTTCTAGCAAAATTTTATGAAAAAACTCATTTGCCAAATAAATTAACTGACAGATTTTTTTTTGAAAATTAAGTCACCATATATGTATTGTTCTGTTTGTAGACTATTATGTTCCATTGATTTATATGCCTAACATTTCTCTAACTACACTGCCTTCCTTAATCTGTTGATAGTAGGCCTTACAATCAAGTTCTCTGAGTCTCCAGATTTCCTTGTTATAAAAATTGCTTTGGAGATTTTTCATATGACTTTGCATACATATTTTTGAACAGATTCATTACTTTTTTAAAATCCTGCTAATAAGGATTATATTTAACTCTATAGGTTAATTTAGGTACAATTGACATCTCACGGGTACTGAATTTTCCAATCCATGTACATGATATATCTTTTCATTTATTTAGATTTCCTTAAATTTTTTACAGAAATACTGAATGGTTTTTCATGAAATGCCATGCAAATTACTTTAAAACAATAATTCTTAGTATATTTTTGACAGTCTTATAGTAGCATTTTTCAAAATGTTATTTTCTAATTTCTCACTGTTCTGATTGGTTTTTGTAGATTAACTTCCTATTTCCTGGCCTTATAATGAATTTATTACTTCATGTTGTTTCATAGATTCTTTGGGTTTTCTACTTAAATTGATATATATGAAATATATTGCATATTTGTGGCTTATATCTAGATTTTTAATTTATATTTGTTTTTCAGTAGTTTGACAAAGCTTCTTGAAAGTATAAAAATATATCTTTCACTAAATTTCATTAGTTTTTGGCCTTTATTTTGACAATTTTTTTCCGTTTAATTATCTTTATCCTTTTTTTAACATATTTTAGACTTTTTGATATACATCCACAAGTCCTTGAAAGTTTTTTCAATTTTTTTTACCATTTTCCCTCAGACTGGGTAATTTTTATTGATCTGTATTCAATTTTATGATTTTTCTACCATCTTCACTATGCTATTTAATTTTTCCACTCATTTTTTTGGGGGGGGATTTTGTATTTCTCATTTCTAGAATTTTCATTTTTAAAAGCTATATTTCCTGTATATCCACAGATATTTATGATTATTTCACTCTTGTGAGCATATTTTCCTTCACCTTATTCAACACAATTATAATAGCTGCCTTTAATAATAGTTTATGATTGCAGCATCTGGGTCAACTAGTTTTGTCTCTGTTAATTGCATTTTAGCAAGTAATTATATTAAACACAAACTATGAAATTTGACACACCTACAGTAGACTCATCTCAAATCTCAGTTCATTCTTTTGACTTAGCCACAATATCTTTGAGTCAACCCCATTCACATATGATTCAGGGATCAGCAGAATTTGGGCAGAATTTTATACAAAGAACATGGAAATTCCCTTGCTCTCTCTCCTGTCAATGATGTCCCCCTCCTGCCTTCACTTTCCAGCAGCTGCAGTAGGCTCAGTTTCTTTTCTTTATTTCTTCTTATCAGAAAGATGGCAGATCTTCTGCTAGAGTTTCATCTGTCCTGCACTGTGATGTAACTGTAGCCTGCCCTCAGGTTTGTTACAGTTGTTAGTTTCCCTCAAGTTAATTCTGACTCATGACAACCACATGTATGCAGAGTAGAATTGCTGCATAGGGTTTTCAAGATTGTGATCATTCAGAAGCAGATTTCCAGACCTGTCTGAGTAGGTTTAAAGCAACAACTTTTCCATTACTAATACAATGCTTCACCATTTGTGCCATTCAGGGACTCTTGCACTCAGGCTAAAGTTATAAAAATCTCACCCCAAACTGTTCTTTTCATTCGAGGTTTAACTCCTCTAATATATGCATGCTTTTTTCTTCAGTCTCCAGAGAACTTCAGCAGTGTGTGTGGGTGTTTTATTGCTTTTTTTTTCTTCCCCTTTTCTATTTTGTCTAAAATTCATAGTTTTTATGTGTAAGATAATAATTTATAACTTTATGATACCTGATGTGGAACACTCCTCTTCTATTTTTTAATTTCATGCCTAAAGCAGAACATTCCTCTCATACTTGTTATTTGTTTCACCTTGTTGTTGTTCTTCTTCTTAGGTGCCATAAAGTCAGTTCCAACTCAAAGCAACTCTATGTACAACAGAACTCAACACTGCCCGGTCTTGTGCTATCTTTACAATTGTTGCTATATTTGAGCCCCTTGTTGTAGCCACTGTATCAATTCATCTCTTTAAGAGTATCCCTCTTTACCACTGACCATCTACTTGACCTAGCAGTATGTCCTTCTCCACGGACTGGTCCCTCCAGACAACATGTCCAAAGCATGTACAACAAAGTCTTGCCATCTTTCCTTCTCAGGAGCATTCTTGCTGTATTTCTTCCAAGACAGATTTGTTCATTCTTCTGATATCCATGCTTTATTCAATATTCTTCTCCAACACCGTAATTCAAAAGCATCAATTCTTCGTCACTCTTCCTTATTCACTGTCCAGCTTTTGCATGTGTATAAGGCGATTAAAAACACCATGGCTTGGATGGAGCACACCTTAATCTTCACAGTGACATCTTTGCTCTTTAACACTTTAAAAAGATCTTTTGCTGCAAGAGTTATCCAATGCAATGTATCATTTGATTTCTTGGCTGCTGCTTCCAAGGGCATTGATCGTGAATCCAAGTAAGATGAAATCCTTGACAACTTCAATATTTTCTCCATTTATCAAGATGTTGCTTATTGGTCCAGTTGCGAGGATTTTTGTTTTTTTTATGTTGAGGTATAATCCATACTGAAGGCTGTGGTCTTTGATTTTCATCAGTAAGTGCTTCAAGTCCTCTTCACTTTTAGCAAGCAAGGTTGTGTCATCTGCATATCACAGGTTGTTAATGAGGCTTCCTCCAATCCGGATTCCACATTCTTCTTCATATAGTCCAGCTTCTCAGATTATTTGCTCAGCATATAAATTGATAGTATGGAAAGAATACAACCCTTACACACACCTTTCCTGATTTTAAACCATGCAGTATCCTCTCATTCTGTTTGAATGATCACTGCTTGTTCTGTGTATGGGTTACACATGAGCATAATTAAGTATTCTAGAATTCCCATTATTCACAATGTTATCCATAATTTTTTTATGAATCGTGCAGTCAAATGCCTTAGCATAGTCAATAAAACACAGGTAAACATCTCTCTGGTATTCTCTGCTTTCAGCCAAGATTCATCTGACATCAGCAATGATATCCCTCGGTCCATGTCCTCTTCTGAATCCAGCTTGAATTTCTGGTAGTTACCTGTCAATGTACTGCTGCAACCATTTTTGAATTACCTTCAGCAAAATTTTGCTTGCATTTGTTATTAATGATGTTGTTCGATATTGCCCGCATTCTCTTGGATGACCTTTCTTTGGAATGGCACAGATATAGTTATCTTCCAGTCAGTTGGCCAGTAGCTGTCTTACAAATTTCTTGACATACATGAGTGAGCACTTCCAACTCTGCATCTGTTTGTTGAAACATCTCAGTTGGTCTTCTGTCAGTTGATGGAGCCTTGTTTTTCACCTACATCTCCAGTGCAGCTTCGGTTTCTTCCTTCAATATCACTGCTTCTTGATCATATGCTACCTCCTGAAATGATTGGAGATTGACCAATTCTTTTTGGTTCAGTGACTCTGCGTATTCCTTCCATCTTCGTTTGATGCTTTCTGTGTCATTCAATATTTTGCCCATAGAATTATTAACTATTGCAACTCGAGGCTTGAATTTTTAATTCAGTTCTTTCAGCTTGACAAAAGCCAAGCACGTTCGTCTCTTCTGGTTTCCTAACTCCAGGTCTTTGCACATGTTATTATAATACTTTACTTTGTTTTCTCAAGCTGCCCTTTGAAATCTTCTGTTCATCTTTTTACTTTAAATTTTAAGATTATTATTTTCTTAATGATTTTTCTGTTGCCTGATAAAATTATCCAACTTATCCTTTAGTTTCTTAAAGCATTAATCACAGTTATTTCACCATCTGTGTAATAACTCTTCTGGGTCTCTTTTGAGTCTGTTTCTATTATTTGTTCTGTCAGTCATTATTTTTCTTTTTGCATGCCTGATTGAGATTCCACTATGAATTGGAATTGACTTGAAGGCAACAGGTTTGGTTTTTTGGGGGTTGGCTGATATTTATTTGAGTTCCTAACTTTTATGTGAAAGATTGAAGAGATATTTTTAGGGTCTGGATAATGTTACCTTCCTATGGAGAGAATTTACTTTTTCTCTAGCCAGATAGATAGAATAGACACAGGCTCACCTTCACTGAGCTACAATTTGAACTGATTCGACACTGGCTTTCAGTCTTTGAGAAGACTAGTATAATTCTAATTCATCCTTACGTCTTGGGTGTAGCTCTTCAGGGATTACATTTGAAATCCTGGCTGCTTACGAGTGTTCCTTCTCTATAAAAAAATAAAAACAAATGCTGCCATCACATCAATTCTGACTCGTGGAGACTCCATGTGTTACAGAATAGAACTGCTGCATAGGATTTTCTTGGCTATAATCTTTACAGAAGCAGGTTTTCTGGCTTTTCTTCTACGGTGACACTGAGTGAGTTCAAACAGCCAACGTTTAGGTTAGTAGTCAAATAAAAACTTCTTGCATCACCCAGGGACCACTAAACCAAAAACACCAAACCTATTTCATCAAGTTGATTCCGACTCATAGCAACCTTATAGGACAGAGTAGAACTGCCCCATAGAGTTTCCAAGGAGTGCCTGGTGGATTCAAACTGCTGACCTTTTGGTTAGCAACCATAGCACTTAACCACTACATCACCAGACCCTAAATTCACAGTTTTTATATCCCTTGAGAAGGTGAGCAATAACAAAAAGATGAAAACAACCTAAGTGTCCATCAACAGATGAATGGATAAACAAATTATGGTACATACACACAATAGAATATTATGTAATGATAAACCACAATGATGAATCCACAAAACATCTCACAACATAATGAATCTGGAAGGCATTATGCTTAGTGAAATAAGTCAATCACAAAAGGACAAATATTTTATGAGATCACTATTATAAAAACTCAAGAAAACGTTTACACACAGGAAAAAAAATCTTTGATGGTTATGAGGTGGGGTGCAGAGGGGAAATCACTAACTAGATAGTAGACAAGTGTTAACTTTGGTGAAGGGAAAGACAACACACAATGGTCAGCACAACTTTATCAAGGCAAAGCCATAAAAGCTTCCTAGATACATCTAAACATCTTGAGGGACTGAATTATTGGGGCGGAGGGCTGAGTACCATGGTCTTGGGAGACATCTAGGTCAGTTGGCATAACATAGTTCATAAAGAAAATGTTCTATATCCTACTTTGGTGAGTAGCATCTGGGGTCTTCAAAGCTTGTGAACAGCCATCTAAAATACATCTATTGGTCCCATCTTGTCCAGAGCAAAGGAAAATAAAGAAAACCAAAGATACAAAGAAAATACTAGTCTAAAGGATAATGGACCACATGAACCAAATCTTCCACCAGCCTGAGCCCAAAAGAATTAGATGGTGCCCAGCTACCACCACCAACTGCTCTGACAGGGATCGCAATCGAGGGTCCCAGACAGAGAGGGAGAAAAATGTAGAATGAAATTCAAATTCACAGAAAAAAAAAGACCATACTTACTGATCTGAAACTGTCTGGAGGAACCCCCGAGACTATACCCCCCCAACACCCTGCTAACTCAGAAAAGAAGCTACTCCCAATGTCCACCTTTCAGCCAAAGATTAGACAGGCCTATAAAACAAACAAAAATGCACGTGTTTCTTAGTTCAGTCAAGTATATGAGACCAAATGGACAACACCTGCTCAAAAGCAAAGGCGAGAAAGTGGGAAGGAACAGGAAAACTGGACAAATAGACACGGAGAACCTAGGGTAGAAAGGGAAAGGATAGAGTGTCGACACATTTCGGGGATTACAACCAATGTCACAAAACAATTTTTGAATAAATTTTTGAATAGAAAACTAATTTGCACTGTAAACTTTCACCTAAAATGCAATAAAATTTTAAAAAATAGAATGATCTAATTACAGTCTTGAGCAGCCACTTTCTGCTGGCTGTTGAGCAGAATATATATGTAGTCAATTTCCTTAAAAATAAATCAGTTTTGCACTGACAGACTTTTTCTATATTCTTCTACTTCTTGAAATGATGAAAAAAGAGTAAATTATATCCAAATATCTTTCAGTTGCTCTCTCGGACTCAGTGATGCTAAGGGGAAGAGTGGCATGAAACGTTGGGTTTTCTCTCTTATTTTTCCTCTAATATATTAGACCCACGAGTTCACACTGCATTTAACTCTCTCACTCTTTATTAGATTGCTTGTTTATTTTGTTTAAATGTGACTTTTCTCTTTGGTTGAGAATGTTGTTCTAAGAATAGCTGGTCTTCTTTTTCTGTAAGTAGAATTCCTATTTTCCTCTCTATGACCTTCAATATTTCATACATATTAAAACAGTTTAATGATGTGTTTCTGAATTATCTTCATTAGCTAACCAATATTATCTTGAGAATTTACATTGAATTTTCCTTGAGTCTTTGGTTAATGAATTCTGGAATCAGGAAAAATCAAAGCAAGCTTAATATGAGAATTAGGTGTAGAATCTTTGTGCATTTCACACATAACAGATACAATTTTAGTATTCGCTCTGCCACTGCGTATGTGGCATTTTGCAAATCACTTTACCTGTCAAGGTCTCAGTTTTCTCAAATAAATGAAATGAGTTTGACCAGATGGTCTTTAAAAGTCCTTTCATATCTAAAATTCTGTGATTTAATAAGAATAAATTAAACTTGAATCTTTGATGATTAAAGTTTAATTTGAATCTTGAAATCCATGAGATTTTTGTAGTGTCTAAATTTAGAAAGAATAATATTCTCTCTATCCTCAGTGCTAGAAGAAATCCCATGTGACCTGAACAACTTTTATTGCAATAATTACTTTTTGCATATTTAATTATCACCTGCAACTTTGTCTTGTTAAGGTGTTCTTACTTCTTCATAGCTTGCTCAGTAATAAGAGTAAGAATATAATTCAGTTTTAATAATAAATAAGATTAAAGTAATACACTCAGTAAAATATATCATTAATTCATTTTTCTATATTTCCTTGAGGGATATAGGTGTACTGAATTTTACATATTTTCATCCTTGAATTATCCTATTTTTTTAAAAATTATTTAACACATTTATAGTGTGAAAATTAAACAACAGCTATCTTAAAATATTTTTCCATTCTATTATTTTTTTTCTAAATTAGAACAATTTATTATTAAAACACTAGATCATTTCCTTTTCTTAATTCTTATTTGATATATCTTGAATGAAATTTAAGAGTTTAGGACTTGTTTTAAAATCTAATTTTGAAAGGATAAAACTAAGAAATGCAGATAAGTTGTTGGCATCACTCTATATTATGGCTTTAGAATATATGTTAGGAATTTAAGTGATGTAACCATTTCGAAATATCTTAGTTTACATCAATTGACTATTGGTTTGAGAACTTATTAATTGTTCAATTCAGTCAAATTGTAATAAATTGTTTCATTAAAATATAGACTGGATTCAGAATCAAAAAATGTTTCTAGAGATACAGAGAACAAAACTTTCAAATTTATGTAGTCAATTTTCTTAAAAATATATGTTTTGGTTTCACATAGACTTTTTCTATATTCTCCTACTTCTTGAAAGGATAAAAAAAGAATAAATTATACCCAAATATCTTTGGAAAGATCATTTCAAATATTTTTCTGAAAAAGTAATAGAATGAATACAAATATATTTAACTGAGTTTAAATTTCTCTGAACATACATTAAAAAAAAAGCAAGTGCATTCTAAGGGGTTGCATTATCAGTGAGAACATATATTTTCAAGTACTGTGAAGTAATTTCTAATGCAGTTTGGAGGAACTGTAACAGTGTATTTTTTGTGCAGCAGTTCCTAATTCCATTACAGATCAGCATATCCAAAAAGATTAGTAATAGATAACATTTAAGGAAAAAAGTTGTATTTACTTTAGTTTTGGAGATTATTAGGTAAGCAAAGGTAAACATATAATTTTATTATTGTTGTCGGTGCCATCAAGTCAATTCTGACTCATAAGAACCCCATGTGACAAAATTAAACAGCCCCATAGAGTTTTCTTGGCTGTAATTTTTATGGAAGTAGATCACCATGTCTTTCTCTTGCACAGTTACAGAGTGGGTTCAAATTGCAAATTTTTTGATTACCGGATAAAGCTGTTAACCGTTACACCACTAGGACTCCTTCTACTTTTATTATAGGCCATTTAAAGCTTAAACTGCTTATGCATTTTGAACCACTAAATAAATAAAGTATTTATTGTTTCTCAAACATTTTATCATAGAAGGTTTCCCAGAATTGTTTTGTGGATTGACTATTGTGCATATAAAAAATATATATATATATATAAATATATATGTTAAATCTTTATGTTGAAAACTATTATTTTATTATTTCTACCTTAGAGACTGCAAACAACGGGTATGGAGTAGGCAGTATGGTCTCAATCAATCTGGGTTAAAATTTAAAACCAACCCTCCAGCTCAGTCTCCTTATCTGAATAATCTTGATAGTCAAAGGTATGTTATGGTCATTTCAATTGCCATCTGTATATGGGAAAGAGCTAAAGAAATCCCTAACTAGTAAAAAAAAATAGAGATAATTATTTGAAAATTATATTTGTTTTCACAAATTTGACTAAGCTATGTATGTATTATTGTGGTATTTTCCTGTATTTTATTTGAGTTATTGAGTAGTTTGAAGATGTTATAATTCCAGTGGTGATTTATAAACTCCCTCAAATTCTTGCCTTAAACATTTTAATCAGGTAGAAATATAAATTACTTGGCCAAATTAAAAAAAAAATGGCTTAATGAAATGGCTTCTCTGTGCATATTCTAAATTTAAATTTCTGGCAACTCTGAATTTCATGTTATTTAATTAACTTATGTGTTTATTAACTTGGAAGTATATGTCCTAAATATTGTATTACAGTTGCTATGAAGGGTGATAAAGATGTAAAGATCAAAAAGACCTTCACTAGATTCAAGAAGTTGACAAATATGTAAGGGAAATTAAACTTGTTAAAACACGTAATTTCAATAAAATGTTGCAATTACTATGTTTCAAGTATAGAATGTGGGTAACTATGTGCAGGGTGAATTAGAGTAGGCAAGACTGAAAGCAGAGAAAGCACCTAAAAGACTATTGTAAAGGTTCAAAAAGAAAGGGAAGACTTAAATTTGCTTTATTTGAGATGTGCAAAGTTGGATTAACATAGAAAAATCAGTCAGTTTAATTCAGTCATAAACAAATTAAAACGAAAATCATTAGATCTCCTCCATAGGTGCAAAGAAATCATTTGATAGAATTCAATATTCATTTATGATTCAAAATCACTTAGCTAACTAGAATTAGAAGCACATTGTCTTAATCTGATAAAGGCTAGATACAAAAATCCTATGGCAATCATCATATTTAATTGGAAAATGTTGAAATTTTCCTTCTGAGATTAGAAATAAGATAAAGTTATTCATTCTCATCATTTCTGTTCAACATTATATTGAAGCTGAGAAATGAGGCAATGAAAAGCGGAAAAAAAAGGAAGGGACAGCATTAGAAAGGGAACAGAAGACTATCATTCTTTATAGATTGTGAGACTGTTTACATAGAAAAACCAAAAAGCATATGTGTGTGTATAATTATAATTATATATATATAATTGTGTATATACAATTGTATATATATGAAATTATATATATATATAAATATATATACAATTGTATATATATTTGTTGTTGTTAGGTGCTGTTGAGTCTGTTCTGACTCACAGCAACCCTATAAGACAGAGTAGAACTGCCCTGTAGGGTTTCCAAGGATTGGCTGGTGGATTTGAACTGCCAACCTTTTGGTTAACAGCCGAGCTCTTAACCACTATACCACCAGGGATCCTGTATATATATATAATTGGATATATATATACAATTGTATATTCTAAGGTGTTGCATATATATTGCAATTAATTTGTGGGCTTTTTAAACACTTTTTTCTTCAAAATTAAAAAACTTAACAATCTAGAAGTAAAGGAAAGTTAATACTCTGATTTTCATATATATATAATGTCATATATACAGATATTATATACTTATGTTTAATATTGCACATAAGATTAAAGCACTATATATTTCCCCTTTAAGATCTCCTCTAGAAAAAAAAACAGAATACCTATGATACACTTCAATTCAATATTATACTGAAAGCTCTGGCTGGCAAAAAATACATCTAAAAATAGGTTAAAAAAAAAGGAAATGTTCATTGTATTAAGATAATTAGAAGATACTCATAACAAAACTAAGTACATATATAGAGAAACAATATCAGAATAAAAGATTTTAATAAGGTTCTGCTACACAAAAAATAGAGTATTTCAAAGTAATTGATCAAAGTAATTTTGAAAAACATTTTATTTATTATAGCAATGCAATGTACAATGTATCTCAACACAATTTCAACATGCAGGTAAATTCTTTAAAAAGTGTATGAAATTATATGCCAGGCATAAATAAAAGGTATATATGTGACATTTTCTTATTACTAAAGAAGTAAACTCTCTAAATTTCCTTGTAAATCCAAAGCAACTTCATCAATAAAGTCAAAAAGACTTTTCATGGAAGTAAAAATAACTGGTTCAAAATTCATATGGCAGAGTAAATTTTTTGTCTACTGATTGCAGCCAAAAATTTCAAAGAATGCTAGTAATACTGGGTAAATCACCCTACCACATATTAATAAATATTATAAAGCTCTAATAATTATAATGGCAGTGTGTTCTTATAAGACAATATACATGTACAAATTAGATAAAAATATACAAATAAATTAAGAACTGACAAATATATTTATATTATATGAAAGAGTTAACTAAGGCAGTGTGAGTTAATATATATTTTAGTGAGAGAACTTTGTCTAGTAAAAGAAATTGAGCTAGGACAGTTAGTTATCTGCGTGGAAAAAGAAGAAACATTCCCATTTCATAATGCATACAGTCGAGATTGAATAAAGATCCATATGTGAAAATCATATTTGAATTATATCAGGTTGCTAAATTTTTTTTAAATTTGATATAAATGTTCCAGTCATAAAACCAAATAATTTGAGTGTAGGAGGTAGAGAATTTTTTAAATATAATTTGTATTTATGTTGTTGTTCTTGAGAAAATCCACAGCAGAACATACACCAATTCAACAATTTCTATATGTACAGTTCAGTGACATTGATTACATTCTTCAAGTTATGCAACCGTTTTCGCCCTCCTTTTCCCAGTTGTGCCACCCCATTAACATAAACTCACTGCCCCTTAAGTTTCCTATCTAATCTTTCCAGTTGATATTGTCAGTTCGATCCCATATCACCCCCAAAAAACCAAACTCATTGCCATCAAGTCAATTCTGACTCATAACGACCCCATAAAGACAGAGTAGAACTGCCCTATAGGGTTTCCAAGGCTGTAAATTCTTATGCAAGCAGACTGCCACATCTTTCTCCCACAGAGTTGCTGATGGGCTCCAGCTGCTGGCCTTTTGGTTAGCAGCCGAGTTCTTTAACCACTATGCCACCAGGACTTCTTTGATTCAATATAGATAGATCTTAAAAGAGCACAATTTTTAAGGCAAACATTCTTCACTTGTTAAGCTAAATTATTATTAGATTTTAAGAAGACTTCAGGGAATATTTCTGGCTTAAGGTTTAAGATTTAAAGATTATTTCAGGGCAATAGTTTCAGGGGTTCATACAGCCTCCAAGGTTCCCGAAATGCTGAATTCCATGATAATTAGAAATTCTGTTCTACATTTTCCCCCTTATGATTAAGATTTTTTAAATAGAATCTTTGATCAAAATGTTCAGTAGTGGTAACCAGGCGTCATCCGGTTCTGGGCTCATAGCAAAGGAAGTGGTTGTTTATGGAGGCCATTAGCCACACATTCCATTTTGTCCCCCTCTTCCTAACTCTCCTTCTTCCTCTGTTGCTTCAGGTGAATAGAGATTAATTGTTGCACATTGCATGGCCGCTTGCAAAGCTGTCAGACCTAGCTTTTAACAATGGATTATCTAACACCATAACAAAAGCACAAACAACAAAAGAAAAAATAAATAAATAGAACCTCACAAAAATAAAAAATAAAAAAAAAAAAAAAAAACTTATGTTCATCAAAAGACTTTGCCAAAAAATCTACCAACTCAGAGAACATCTTTGGAAACCCTATATCTTGTAAGAATCTAACAACCAAAATACATATAAAACTTACACAACTTTACAAAAAAAAAAAACTAACCCAATCATAAAATGGGCAAAGGACATTCCACCAAAGGAAAGTCAAATGGTCACCAGATGCATGAAAAGATGGTCAATGTCATTAGCCATCAGAGAGATGTAAATCCAAACACATTGAGATACCATTTCACTCCCTCTAGGATGGCTAAGATGGAAAATAACAAATGTGGGCAAAAATGTGGGGATATTAGAAACTTTATCCATTGCTGGTGGGAATGCAAAATGGTACCGTGGTTGTGGAAAACAGTGTGGCAGTTTCACAAAAAACTAAAAATAGAACTACCATGTTGTTGTTGCTGTTGTTAGGTGTCATCTAGCGGGCTCTGATCATATCAACCCTATGTACAATAGAACAAAACACTGCCCAGTCCTGCACCATCCTCACAATCGTTGTTATGCTTGAGTCCATTGCTGCAGCCGCCGTGTCAATCCATCTTATTGAGGGTCTTCCTCTATTTCATTGACCCTCTGGTTGACCAAGCTTGATGTCCTTCTCCGAGGACTGATCCCTCCTGAAAATATGTTCAAAGTATGTGAAAGGTACTCTTGCCATCCTGGCTCCTAAGGGGCATTCTCCCTGTACTTCTTCCAAGACAGATTTATTTATTCTTTTGGCAGTCCATGGTCTATTCAATATTCTTTGCCGACACTACAATTGAAAGGCTTCAATTCTTCTTCAGTATTTCTTATTCATCGTACAGGTTTTGCATGCATACAAGGCGATTGAAAACACCATGGCTTGGGTCGGGCTCACCCTAGTCTTCAAGGTGATATACTTGCTTTAGAACACTTAAAAAAAATTTTTTTTGCAGCAGATTTGTCCTATGCAATGCATTTGTTTCATTTCTTGACTGCTGCTTCCATGGGTGTTGATCGTGAATCTAAGAAAAATAAAATCCTTGACAACTTCAATCTTTTCTCCCTTTATCTTGATGTCATTTATTGGTCCAGTTGTGAGGATTTTTGTTTTCTTTATGTTGAGGTGTAATCCATACTGAAGGCTGTGGTCTTTGATCTTCATCAGTAAGTGCTTCAAATC
>NW_004443968.1:21878539-21900483 GCF_000243295.1 Trichechus manatus latirostris
CTTTGATCTTCATCAGTAAGTGCTTCAAATCCTCTTCACTTTCAACAAACAAAGTTGTGTCATCTGCATAACAGGTTGTTCATGAGTCTTCCTCCAATCCGAATCCCCCATTCTCCTTCATATAGTTCAGTTTCTTGGATTATTTGTTCAGTATACAGACTGAATAGGTATGGTGAAAGGATAAACCCTGATGCACACCTTTCCAAACTTTAAACCACGCAGTATCCCCTTGTTCTGTTCAAGCTACTGCTTCTTGATCTATGTGCAGGTTCTTCATGAGCACAATTAAGTGTTCTGGAATTCCCGTTCTTCACAATGTTATCCAAAATTTGTTATGATCCATACAGTCCAATGTCTTTGCATAGTCAATAAAACACAGGTAAACATCTTTCTGGTATTCTCTGTTTTTAGCTAGGATCCATCTGACATCAGCAATGATACCCCCGGTTCCATGTCCTCTTCTGAATGTGGCTTGAATTTCTGGCAATTCCCTGTCGATAAACTGCTGCACCTGCTTTTGAATGATCTTCAGCAAAATTTTACTTGTGTGTGATATTAATGATATTGTTTGATAATTCCATATTCAGTTAGATTACCTTTCTTGGGAATAACATAAATATGGATCACTTCCAGTCAGTTGGCCGGGTAGCTGTCTTCCAAATTTCTTGGCTCGGACAAGTGAGCACTTCCAGTACTGCATCCATTTGTTGAAACATCTCAATTGGTATTCCTTCAATTCCTGAAGCCTTGTTTTTCACCAATGCCTTCAGTGTAGCTTGGACCTCTTTCTTCAGTACCATCAGTTCTTGATCATATGCTACTTCCTGAAATGATTGGATGTTGACCAATTCTTTTTGGTATAGTGACTCTGTATTCCTTCTGTTTTCTTTTAATGCTTCCTGCATTGTTTAATATTTTACCCATAGAATCCTTCAATATTGCAATTCGAGGCTTGAATTTTTTCTTTGGTTTTTTCAGCTTGAAAATGTGGAGTGTGTTCTTCCCTTTTGGGAAGAACTACCATATGATCCAGCAATTCTTCTCCTAGGTATATACCCAAAAGACTTGGAAGCAGAGGCTCAAGCAGATAGTTGCACAACAAAGTTCATTGTAGCACTATTCCCAATAGCCAAATGGTGGAAGCCATCTAAATACCCAACAATGGATGAATGGATAAACAAAATGTGGTACATAAATACAATGAAATATTAGTTGGTAAAATAAATAAAGTCTTGATACATGCTGCAATATGGATGGAACTTGAAGACATTATGCTGAGTGAGATAAGCCAATCACAAAAGAACAAATATTGTATTATCTCACTTATATAAAAAACAACAACAACAGCCAAAGTACAGAGACCCGAATTTATTAGTGGTTACAGGTGCAGAAGGGAGGGAGAAAAGGAGGTTATTGCTTGTGGAGTACAGAGTTCTGGATTACGGTGATGGAAAAATTGCATTAAAGAAGGGTAGAGTTGCACAGCCAGTTAATATAATTACTGTCAATAAGTTGTACACTTGTAAAAAGTTGTAATGGCAAAAGTTTTGTGATAGATGTACGTACAACAAATACAGGGAACAAAAAGAGTAGCTGCTGAGGCTGCTTATGTACAATGAAACACCTCATGGGATTTGGTTCCTTTGTTTGGAAGTTTAAGATTATGGTTTCATGGAACATCCCAGTTAATTGGCTAATAATGTGTTTGTGCTTCTGTTCTACCTACTAGGTTGTTGTGGAGGTAGAGAAATTTTGATGATTAAAATTTAGAAATCTATCATCAGACACATATATTGAAGTCTTGACACTGCCTTGTTCTACCTGTTTGAAGGAATGATTACTTACACTCTTGAATCATCATCTTCCTCAGTTGTAAAATGTGAATAATAGTACCTGTTTTATGAGAAATGCTGTGAGGATTAAATAGCACGCTATCAAAACATTTAGTTTACTGCCAGCAAAGAGCAGTGTTTTATTGTTGTTAGGAATTATATCTGAAATATCTGTTTTCTCTGTCTAGATTGATAGTGTTTGGAGTAGAACTGAAGGCTTGAAGAGAATCATCACGTTTGAAAGACTTCCACATTTGTCTAGCATAGGACAAATACTCCTGTATGTTGAGGATACAAAAGAGACAAGAAATGGTAATTATCCTGCAGTAACAGCAATCTAGTAACTTTTTTGAAGACATAGAGAGGGATGATAAAGAACTCTGGAAAGAGCTGACAATTTGTACAAAGGGCCCACCCTGGGAGAACACATAATATGTTGACAACAAGATTGCAGAACATGTAATATAGTGGCAACTTTCTATGTGCGGAGTGATTTTTTTATCACAGTTTAACATCCCACCTGTAGGAAGACAGAGTATGGAGTTTTCACTGTTATAAATTTATAGATCAATAGGGTTGGTATAGAAAAAGACCAGTTTTTGTATGGGTCTTAATAAGTTAGCTTTTTAAGAAGATTAACCTATGAAATTCAAGAATTTTAGAAAGAGAACTGAAGCCTTTCAAAGATAAGTTAATAAAAAAGGGAAAATTGGAGAAACTTGACATTCAATGAATTCAGATAACCTATAACTTGCAATAAGGCAATAAAAGAGAAAAGAAAATATGAAATTGAGGTAGAGAATGACATACAAGGGTATACAATCACAGAACTAAGGCACTTAAATGTACAGACAAGTCTAAGATTTAGCCATAGGAATAATTTACTGAAGCGAGAGGACATACAGAATTCTTCAAAGCCAGACTGGTAAGAAAAGTGCATTTGAAGGATGAATTCTTTTTTTGGAATTTTTTTGTGATGCCATGTTTTTTTCACTAATGGAATGGATGATGAATCATTGTTTGTTGGTAGATTTTTGAATCATTTGTAAAAATGGGGTACAATTGCAAGCAGTCCATATCAGTCCCATGTTCCATGAAGTACATCATAAATTCCATACATATTGGTTCCATGGGCCAGAAAGTGCATCATAAACTGTTTTCACCCCTAAAATAGCTCATTTACTTGAATATTTCTGAATGCTGATAAACGTACCTTCCCAATAACACAAAGTAAATAGTAAACATACTTGCAAGCCTTACCTTGCTGTACAGAAGCCAAAAGACAAAAAATTTCACATAATCACTCTTCCAGAAGCATCCCCTCATATGAATGACTCTCAAAACTCATATATAATGCAGACCAATTTTTTGTTTCTTAGGCAGTTGCACCTGTGCCTGCCACGATACCAGAACATACTAAAGTGGCTCAAATGTTTGCCAGTAAATCTCCAGGGTTTCTCCAGGGACTGAAATTGTGAGTGGTAGCTACACTTTCCAGTGTACATGAAAACATGTTAAACATGGGTATGTGGGAATTGCTGATTATTACTTAAATTTAGTTTCTTTTGTATCCCCAGTATGTAGAACTACCTAGCCTATGTTAGAGACATTAAATTTATTGCATATATCCCCATGGAACCCTGGTGGCACAGCAGCTAAGAGCTCAGCTACTATGATGGTTAAGATTGTGTGTCAGCATGGCTGGGCCATAATTCTTAGTGTTTATATGTGATCACCCACATGACGGGATCTGCTGTGAGTAGCCAATCAGTTGAAAGGGAGTTTCTTTGGGGGTGTGGCCTGCATCCAAATATAAATGGATGTTCCGGTTTTTGCCTGTACTGGATCCTGCAGCTGCCTCCTGTTCATCTGACCTCTGGTTCTTGGGACTTGAGCTCGCAGCTTACCTGCCTGCCGATCTTGGGTTTGCCAGCTACTGCCGCTTTGTGAATCAGATCCACGGACTTGGGACGTTTTAGCCTCTACAATCACCTGAGCTGTTTCCTTGATATAAATCTCTCTATATATATATTTATATGCTTTACTGGTTTTGCATCTCTAGAGAACCCAGCCTAAGATAGCTACTAACCAAAAGATTGGCAGTTCAAATCCACCAGCTGCTCCTTGGAAACCCTATATGGCAGTTCTACTCTGTCCTATAGGGTCATATTATGAGTCAAAATCTACTAGACAGCAAAGGGTTATATCCACATGCATACTCCTTTACATTCTAATTGGTTTATCTTAAAAGGATTCTCAATCCATCAGGTTAATGAAATAGGTATGTTCTGAAGAACAGAAATAGCCAGTGAGCTTCACTGAACAAGTTGCTATAGAAAAGATTCCATTCCAAGCCACTGGTGTCATCTAGAATCCTACTTCTTTTATTTCAACTCAGACTGCAAGATCTCACTTCTCCATCTCCTATAAGAAGCTAAAAAGGTCAACTGGTGACAGTGTATGTAGCAAAAAATTTTAAATTGTAAGAGGTTAAAAAAATCTATTGATCATAAGAAGTGCTTTAACTTTGTTGTTGTTAGGTGCCTTTGAGTAGGTTCCGACTCTTAGCAGCCCTACATACAACAGAACAAAACATTACCAGGTCCTCTACCACCCTCAAAATCATCCCTATGTTTGAGCCCATTGTTGCAGCCACTGTGTCAATCCATCTCATCATGGATCTTCCTCTTTTTTTCTGACCTTTTACTTTACCGCGTACGATATCCTTCTCCAGGGACTAATCCTCCTGATAACATGCCCAAAGTATGTGAGACAAAGTCTTACCTCCTCGCTTTCAAAGAGCACTCAGGCAGTACTATTTCCATGACAGATTTGTTCGTTCTTCTGGCAGTCCATAGTATATTCAACATTCTTTGCCAACAGCATAACTCAAAGGCATCAATTCTTCTTCAGTCTTCCTTATTCATTGTCCAGCTTTTGCATGCATACGAGGTGATTGAAAGTATCATGCTCAGGTCAGGCTCATCTTAGTCCTCAAATAATGTCTTCAGTTTTCAATATTTTAAAGGGGTCTTTCTCAGCAGATTTGCCCAGTGTAATAGGTCATTTAACTTCTTGACTGCTGCTTCAATGTGTGTTGAGGATCTTTTATTATTTAACCATAAGATAAGATGATAAAAATTTGAATATATTTTTATTTTAATCACTCATCTTTTCAGTTAAAATTAAAATATGTAAAAGATTAAGAATTTGTTTTTGAACTTGGTCTTTGTATTGAAGAATGGTTTGAAGGAATTATTAAATTCTTTTTATGTTTTCTTGTATCTCTTAAGGATGTTTCCTGATGAATTGCCAGGGGTAGTTTTGAGACTAGAATTTATATACCGCAGTGATTCATTTTAGTCAAATGCCACAGACAGGAATAGCAACAAATAAAAGTTAATTTGTAACTGAAACTGACTATCACTAAAAGTAATTTAGCTTTAAAGAACCTTGACTTCCTCAAAAGATGAATTACTTGGTGCAGCTTTGTTATTTAAAATGATTTTTAATCATTTAATAGAAGAGAAGGCTAAACTTAGCAAGGCCAGACAGGAGTGGAATCTATTTCACGTTCATTTTAAAACTTTGAAGATAAAAATCATCTTTAAAAATGAATTAAAATGTGTTTCTGTGAATCATAACAGGCTTGGGTAGATTTTCAAAGCAATTGCAAATATTGTAGGTGGTAATATAATGTAATGCAAAACTTTATAAATTAAAAAAAAAAGAACTCAATTTGCATGGTTGCCATTATACTATAATTTCTTCCCTCCACATTATCTAGAAAATAGTCTTAGTTTATTTTTTGTACTTTATGCACTAATTCTGCAATACATACGAATGAGGAAGTAAGTAAATTAAGCTCATAATTTGCCAGTAACCAAATATTTTACAAATATACAATCTCACATGATTTAATTTATATACTTTGTTATATAAAAGCTATATTTAATTCTGTTTAATTTAAGCAAATTGGTGGAGATTTTCTTGACTAATGTTAATCCGTGCAACAGGTTATTTCAGATTTTTTTAACAAAGTAAAATACAGTGACCTCGATAAATTTCTCTAAAGTCAAAGCTTAGAAATTATAAATAATAAATCCTCTTCACTGGTCTCTTTTGCTCATTTAATGGACCTTAAACTTAGCCAGTTTGTCCCTTAAGAGAGTCTCATTTAACCTCTGCTTCAATAGTGGTGCAAATGGTTAACACATTAGGCTGTTAACCCAAAGGTTGGAGGTTTGAGTTCACCCAGAGAAGCTTTGAAGAAAGGCCTGGAGATCTACTTTGGGAAAATCAACCATTGAAAATGTTATGAAACACAGTTCTACTATGAAACACATGGGGTCACTATGAGTCAGAGTCGAATAGACAGCAACTGGTTACTGATTCTCTTGTGTTGGCACTTTGCTCTAGTTGTCCAGTCACAGGAGGAAGTGCTACTGGGATATATAAAAATTACACATTAAGAGTTGAACCCAGCAGAGGTATTCTAGAGCAAAAATTTATTTGGAGAAGAAAAATATCCTTGATTATTAGACAGCTTGATCATTTTGATTAAAACTATATGGTAGTTCTAAGAAAATTTATCAATATGAATACTTATCTAATGTGTATGAGATCATTGCTGTATTTTTGTATAGAATCGTTAAGTTTGGGAATAACAAAAGAAGTGAGCGTTTTAAAAATTTTATCAGAAGTATTAGTGCCTTTTCATTTGCAAATCCCCAGACAGATAGAAGGCCACAGTTTTAATGGAAATTTTATGAAGTGGAAAGTGAAAAGATTTGAGAACTACAATGATGATAGATATGAAATAGTGACAGGCAAATTGGTTGGTTAATTAAAGCATCCATGTTGGTGGATAATTTTGGCATGTAAAATTGGATGTCAGCCATAGAGATTAGGAATCTAAATAGCCATCAGGATAGGCTGAAATTATCATAGTCAAGATGAAAAAGAAAAAAGAAAATAAATGCAATACAATGAGGAAAGAATAGTTAAAATTAGAAGTCATGTATAAGACTTGACCTTGGAATATTTCCAGATTTAGTACACAAAGAGAAAGTCAACAGACAAAATCCAAGTGCTAATATCCGTTCCAAAACACTGTGTTTGAATACTTAGCTAAATTGACAGAGGGGACAAGATATAGAAGAACTCTTTTTCTTTTTTAAAAAAATTGCACAGTGCATTGATTATCAATCTTTGCTGCACATCTCAATTACCTGGGTAGTTTTATAATTTCTGATGCCCAGATTTCACCCCATATCATTTAAGCAGTTAGTTTTGGGGTGGGGCTAACCATCAATATTTTTGTTAAAGACTCCACAATGATTTTCATGTGCATTTCTAGAACACGATACTCTCATGTTTTTAAATGCAACTGTTTAGTATTATTTTTATATTCATGTATGAGGATCATAGCAAATTATAGATAACGTTGCAAAGAATGGGAATTCCTGAATACTTAATTCAGAACGTGTGGAAACTGTACATAGACCAAGAGGCAGCCTTTCCAACAGAACCAGGGGATAGTGAGTGGTCGAAAATCAGAATAGGTGTGCAACAGGGTTGCATTCTTTCACCATACTTATTCAATCTGTATGCTGAGCAAATAATCTAAGAAGCCAGATATCTGAAGAAGAATGCAACATCAGGATTGAAGGAAGGCTCATTAACAACCTGTGATATACAGATGACACAACATTGATTGATGAAAGCAAAGAGGACTGAAACACTTACTGATGAAGATCAAAGATTACAGCACAGATTACACCTCAACATAAAGAAAACAAAAATGCTCTCAACTGGACCAATAAGCAACATCATGATAAAAGGAGGAAGTATTGAAGTTGTCAACAACTTCATTTTACTTGGCTCCACAATCAACACACATGAAAGCAGCAGACAAGAAATCAAATGAAAAATTTCATTGGGCTGATCTGGTGCAAAAGACCTCTTTAAGGTGGTAAAAAGCAAAGATGTCACTTTGAGGACTAACGCTTACCTGATGCAATCCATGGTATTTTCAATTGCTTCATATGCATGTGAAAGCTGCTCAAGGAGTAAAGAAGACTGAAGAAGAATTGATGTCTTTGAATTATGGTGTTGGGGAAGAATATTGAATATGCCTTGGACTGCCAGAAGAATGAACAAATCTGTCTTGGAACAAGTATAGCCAGAATGCTCCTTAGAAGTGAGGATAGCAAGACTTCATCTCACGTACTTTGGGCATGTTATCAGGAGAAACCGGTCCCTGGAGAAGGACATCATGTGTGATGGTTAAGATTTTGTGTCAACTTGGCTAGGCCATGATTCTCAGTGTTTATATGTGATCACCCCCATGATTGAATATATTGTGAGTAGCCAATTAGTTGAAAGGGAGTTTCCTAGAGGGTGTGGCCTGCATCCAAATATAAGCAGACGTTCTGGCTTTCTGCTTGCTTTGGATCCTGCGACTGCCTTCTGTTCGTCTGACCTCCAGTTCTTGGGACTTGAGCTGTCAGCTTATCTGCCGATCTTTGGATTCCTCGATCTTCACAGCCTGAGAGCAAGATCCTGCTTTCTGACCTGCTGATCTTGGGTTCGCCAGCCTCTGTGGCTACATGAATTGGGAGAAGCCTCTATCCTGATCCACAGACTTGGGACATTCCAGCCTCTACAATCGCGTGAGCAGTTTCTTTGATATAAATCTCTATCTCTATATATATTTATATGCTTTACGGGTTTTGCTTCTCTAGAGATCCCAGCCTAAGACATCATGTTTGGTAAAGCAGAGGGTCAGTGAAAAAGAAGGAGATCCTCAACAAGATGGATTGACACAGTGACTGTAATAATGGGCTCATATATAACAATGATAGTGGGGATGGTGCAAGGCTGAGCAATGTTTCATTCTGTTGTACATAGGGTCGCTGTGAGTCAGAAGGGACTCAACAGCACCTAACAACAACAACAATAACGTGTGCACATGATTTATTTATTATATAATTATCACTAGCTTTAATTTACGTTTTTGGCAAAAGGAAAAGGAAAGAAATACCATCAGGTTATTTTAATTACTAGAAAAATGTATCCCAGTCTAGTAAATGGCAATAATATTGTGATTACTTTCATGTCTTTTGTAACTTAAAATTAATTTTCATTCCAATTCTGTGTTCTAGAAAAATTACAAAATTAAGATTAATTAATTATCAAAATACTATTATTTGGGAAAGATTGAATATACACTCTTTTTACTTGAAAACATTTGAATAGAATAATCATTTACTTTAAATTTCCTCTGAGATTAAGTGATTTTTTATTTTTTACAAAACAATTTACCTTTCCTTATTAAAATTTGCACTCATAACTGTGCAGAAAATTAGACTTTTACTATGAAAAGTTATGATTGATTCTTATTGGCTACTTTTATCATAATAAAACAAGTGTCTATTTTTCTTGGCTCTGAAGTCTCTTGTAGCTATGGAATACATTTTAGTACTGATTAAAATAAGTGGCCTAAACAAACAAACAAAAAAAACCTACTGCCCTTTAGTCAATTCTGACCATAAATATGATCCTCTTATACTACAAATGATTTCTAGGACAAAAAGCATTCATCTTCATGGCAGAACTTTTGTTTTCTTAATGATTTCTATTTCTGCTTCAATTACAATAGTATCAAGCCCATTTTGATGAACCATCTCTTTTAGCATCTTCTTAGTTTGTACTAGGAAGAAAGACCTGTGATGTAAGGAAAAAAAGAAAAAAAGACCAGTGAAAAGTTTATGAATAGTAAGGGAACATTGTCTGAAATATTGCCAGAAGACAAGCCTAACAGATTAGAAAGCACTCAGAATACTGAGAAAGAGCTGCCTCCTTAAGGTAGAGTCAGCCTTAGTGACAAGGGAATAAAGCTTTCAGGACCTTTATTTGCTGATGTTGCATGACTCAAAATGAGAAGAATCAGCTGCAAATATCCATTAATAATCTGAACGTGGAATGTACGAAATGTGAATCTAAGAAAATTGGAAGCCTTCAAAAATCAATTGGAATGCATAAAGATCAATATCTGAAGCATGAGCGAGCAACATGGACTGGTATTGGCCATTTTGAATTGGACAATCATGTGGTCTGCAATGCCGGCAATGACAAATTGAAGACGAATGGCTGTACATTTATCATCAAAAAGAACATTTCAAGATTTTTTTCCTGAAGTACAACACTGTCAGTGATAGAATAATATCCATACTCCTACAAGGAAGACCAGTTAATACAACTATTATTCAAATTTATGCACTAACCACTAAGGCCAAAGATGAAGAAATTGAAGATTTTTCCAACTCCTGCAGTCTGAAATTGATCAGACATGCAAACAGGACACATTGATAATTTCTAGTGATTGGAATGTGAAAGTTGGAAACCAAGAAAAAGAATCAGTAGTTGAAAAATATGGCCTTGGTGATAGAAAGGATGCTGGAGATCACATAGAATTTAGCAAGACTAGGGACATATGTCATTGCAAATACCTTTTTTCACCAACATAAACAGCAACTATACATGTGGACCTCGCCAGATGAAATACACAGGAATTAAATTGGCTATATCTGTGGAAAGAGATGAGGGACAAGCTTAATATCATCTGTCAGAACTAAGCCAAGGCAGAACAGACTATCAATCGCTCATACACAAGTTCAAGTTGAAGCCAAAGAAAACAAAAATAAGCCAATTAGAGCCAAAATATGACCATGAGTATATTCCACCTGAATTTAGAAACCATCTCAAGAATAGATTTGATGCATTGTACACTAATGACTGAAGGCCAGATAAGTTATAGAATGACATCAAGGACATCATACATGAAGAAATCAATAGGTCATTAAAAAGACAGGAAAGAAAGAAAAGACCAAAATATATGTCAGAAGAGACTCTGAACATGGTTCCTGAACATAGAATAGCTAAAAGTGAATGGAAGGAATGATGAAGTAAAAGAGCTGAACAGAAGATTTCAAAGAACAGCCTGAGAAGACAAAGTAAAGTATTATAATGAAATGTGCACAAATCTGGGGTTAGAAAACCAAAAGGGAAGAACACTCTCAGTATTTCTCAAGCTGAATGAACTGAAGAGAAAATTCAAGCCTCGAACTGCAATATCGAAGGATTCTATGGGCAAAATATTGACTGATGCAAGAAGCATTAAAAGAAGACGGAAGGAATACACAGAATCACTGTCCCAAAAATAGTTAGTCCACATTCAACCATTTCAGGAGGTAGCGTATAATCAAGAAATGAAGGTATTGAAGGAAGAAGTCCCAGCTACACTGAAAGCACTGGGGAGAAACAAGGCTCCAGGAATTGACCTAATAATACCAATTGAGATGTTGCAACAAACAGATGCAACACTGGAGACACTCACTAGTCTATGCCAAGAAATTTGGAAGATAGCTACATGAACAACTGACTGGGAGAGATACATATTCGTGCATTTTCCAAAGAAAGGTGATCCAACAGAATGCTGAAATTATCAAACAATATCATTAATATCACACACAAGCAAAATTTTGCTGAAGATAATTCAAAAATTGTCACAGCAGTACATCAACACGGTATTGCCAGAAATTCAAGCTGGATTCAAAAGAGAACATGGAAAGAGGGATATCATTGCTGATGTCGGATGGGTCTTAACTGAAATCAGGGAACACTAGACTGATATTTACCTGTGTTGTTGACTATGCAATGAAATTTAACTGTGTGGATCATAACAAATTAGGGACAACATTGTGAAGGATGGGAATTCTATAGCACTTAATTGTGCACATGAAGAAGTAGCACATAGACAAAGAGAAAGTGATTTGGAAAGAAAAAGGGGATATTGCATGGTTTAAATCAAGAAAAGTATGTGTCATGGTTGTATCCTTTTACCATATTTATTCAGTTTGTATGCTGAGCAAATAATCCAAGAAGCTGCACTATATGAGGAAGAACATAGCATTAGGATTGGAGGAAAACTCATTAACAGCCTGCAATATGCAGATGACGCAACCGTGCTTATTGAAAACCAAGACGACTTGAAGTACTTACTGATGAAGATCAAAGACTACAGCCTTCAGTATGGATTAAGACCCATTGCTGTCAAGTTGATTCCAACTTATAATAGCGACCCTATAGGAGAGAGTAGAACTGCTCCATAGGGTTTCCAAGGCTGTAATCTTTATGAAAGCACACTGCCAGGTATTTCTTCTGCAGAGTAGCTGATGAGTTCAAACCCCCACCTTCTAGTATGTAGCTGAGTGCTTTAACCACTGGGCCACCAGGGCTCCTTTCAGTATAAATTACACCTTAACATAAAGGAAACAACTGGAACAATAAGCAACATCATGATAAATGGAGAAAATACTGAAGCTGTCAACCGTTTCATTTTTCTTGGATCTACTATCAACACCATGGAAGCAGCAGTCAGGAAATCAAAGGACAGTTGTGAAGATGGTGCAGGACAGGGCAGTGTTTTGTTCTGTTATACATAGGGTTGCTATGAGTTGTAGCAGACTTAAAGACACCTAACAACAACAACACAGTTTATACATAATGTATGTTTCACGAAATGTTTCCAGAAGTTCAAACGGGATTCAGAACCGGACACGAACCAAGAGATAGCGTTGCTGATGTCAGATGGATCTTGGCTGAAAGCAGAGAATATCAGAAAGATGTTTGCCTGTGTTTTATTGGCTATGCAAAGGCATTCGACTGTGTGGATCAGAACAAATTATGAATAACATTGTGAAGAATGAGTATTCCAGAACACCTAACTGTTCTCATGAGGAACCTATACGTAGAACAAGAGGCAGCCAATATAACAGAACAAAATAATATGCATTATTTAAAATCAGGTAAGTTGTACTTCAGGATCGTATCCTTTCACCATGCTTATTCAATCTGTATGCTGAGCAAATACTCCGAGAAGCTGGACTATATGAAGAAGAATGCAGCATCAAAATTGGAGGAAGACTCATTAACAACTTGCGATATACAGATGACACAACCTTGCTTGCTGAAAGTGAAGAGGACTTGAAGCACTTACTGATGAAGATCAAAGACTGTAGTCTTCAGTATGGATTACACCTCAACATACAACAAAAATCTTCACAACTGGGCCAATAAGCAACATCATGATAAATGGAGAAAAGATTGAAGTTGTCGAGGATTTCATTTTACTTGCACCCACAATCAATACCCATGGAAGCAGCAGTTAAGAAATCAAACAGTGCATTGCTTGGGTAAATCTGCTGCAAAAGATCTCTTTAAAGCGTTAAAAAGCAAAGATGTCACTTTGAGATCTAAGGTGTGCCTGACCCAAATCATGGTGTTTGTAATTGCCTCGTATGCATGTGAAAGCTGGAAAATGACTAAGGAACATCAAAGAAGAATTGATGACTTTGAATCATGGTGTTGGTGAAAAATATTGAATATGCCATGAACTTCTAGAAAACAAATGAACAAATCTGTCTTGGAAGAAGTACAGCCAGAATGCTCATTAGAAGCAAGGATGGGGAGACTTTGTCTCATATACTTTGGACATGTTGCAGGAAGGACCAGTCCCTGGAGCAGGACATCATGCTTGGTAAAGTAGAGGGTCAGCAAAAAAGACCATCAGTGAGATGGATTGGCACAGTGGTTTCAAGATGGGCTCAAGCATAGCAACAATTGTGATGATGGCACAAAACAGGGCAGCGTTTTGTTGCTATGCATTGGAACCGACTCGATGGCACCTAGCAACAACACATTTCACATTTAAACAACTGGTCCTATATATATATATATATATATATATATATATGCCTGTGGTTTTATCGTTAGATTTCTTGATATAACCGGCTGTTGGAGACATGAAAATTATATTGGTCCATCCTGGGTATCTAACTGTGTGTCTTTGAAAATGGAAATAATCGGATTCACCACTGAGTCACTCCTTACCTCAGTCATAGTCATTCTATTCTTGTCTTCCATCTTACTGGAAGACAATAATTTTTTTTTCTTTTTAGTAAATGGACATAGGTAGAAAAGAGGCAGATATAACGAAGAGTGACTTAACAATCATGGAGTATTGATACGGGGTTATAGTGTTAAATGTGTAAATATATAGGTTAGGACCAATGTACTGAGTATATTGAAATATGGCCTGAGGAGAATTATAACAAAATTGCTGTTTTGGGAAAATTATATAATAATAATAAAAGAGAGACATTACCACAACAGGGAAATTGATTTTTTCAGTTTTCTGTCTTATTACCTCCTCTTTCATCAACCATAATTCTACTTATTTTCCTCCTCCTCTTTTTTCTTTTTTTCTGTCCCTTGTTAATCTTATGGCTTGGTTATGTTGAGCCTTGAAGGCAAATATAGTTTAGAAATGAATGAGAATTATTATTGCCAGGCAAAAATGTATATTTTCTCTCTTGATCTAAACTGGAAGCTAAATTAGTAGGGGCTCATAGTAGTTATATAACATCACATTTAGAATCATAAAAATGATAATTGAGTGAAAAAGACTAGGAATTAATATGGGAGAAAACATACATCATGCCTTTAAAATTCAGAGTATATGCAATTATATAGTAAAGCAAGTGGCTTGTAAATGCATCTCCTTTTAAATATCTTCTCATTTTCCCAATGTCACAGTACATCTATACCTTTCAAAGTACTGTAACAAAGTCCTAGGCACTCTAAAAATGTTCAATCCATTAGTAAATGGAAAGTATAATCTTAGGTATGAGAATTATTCTTCTGCTTTAAAATAAAACATCACAGATAAAGTCTTGCTGGTAATGAAACATCAATTCTTTCCCCCAAGTATACAATTCTAGCCATCTAAAGCTAATGTGCTGCCCATTCTGTAGCAAAGGTCTAGTTTCTTATTTTAGCTATTCCTGCCTTGATCTATGCATTGTTTGATGATCTCTGAACATCAGAATATTTCTAATAGGTAGCAGAACAAAATAAACTGGAGACTTTTAAAGTTTATTTCTCTAAATTTGGATACAAGTTTATAGTCTCACAGTCTTGGCAGTCAACCTCAGTTTTGAATGCTTTAGTCCCTCACAGATAGCCTTTATAGAAAAGCGGTCTGGGAAGGATTACCACAGCAGAGAGTTATGCTCGATTCTCTCATTTGCATGCTAATACACAGAATACTCTTCAAGTTTATTCAGGGTGATTATTTCATAGCAGAAATGGCATTAGAACTCTCAGAATAAACTGAAAAGATTTGGGTGGACCTATGAGCCCACTGAGTTCTTTTCTATAGATGTAAGTGATCATAAAAAGCTCAGCATCTCTAAGGAAAAACAAAAGAATAGACCCCCTTTTAATATGCAAATATAGCAACATCAACACTGTGTTAACTCCTGACCTTTTTTTTTTTCTTTTTTTTTTTTACAAATCTTTAATTCTGTGATCCCATTTCTCTTGCCAGATTGCATTAGACAAACTGTTCATTAAGCAGCCTCAAGTTCCCTGAGGCAGAAAGGCCAGTCAGTCAGTTTTAAATGGCCTTGTTCTCTGTCAGTGAGGTCTGTAGAGAATATCCATAGAAAAAAAATTAAGTAAGAGTCTAATACATGGCTAATTGTATAGGAATGATGCAAAATTTGGGAAACATTGGCTCTTTTATTTTTTTAGGTTATTTAGGTGTCTTTGACATGAGATGCTGAGGTGTAGTGCACAAATGATTCATTTTGAAAGAAAACAGATCAATGGAAAAGTGCATATAAGTGTATATTGTATTTGATAGAACATTTGAAGTCTTTTAAGTCCCTGCACCTTTCAGTCGACCATCATGTTTTCTATCTGATAATAACTTGTTCCAAGTCGAATCACCATGGTTGACTGCACCCTATCACACCTTTGGATTAGGAACGTGGAACTTAGAAGTATTTGTGAAGCATTTTTTGATTATTCACAAGTTACCTCCTGATTGAAATAGGCTGCAGCAAAACACCCAGTTCACCCTAGCATATAGCAAAAGCACTGAACTGTGGTTCAACAAATTGACCTTCAGGGATTATTATGACCTTAAAATTGTTAGTAACATCAGTGGTATATTTTTTCCTTTTTTTGTTTATTCATTTTCTAATGGAATTTGATGGAAAACCTCTGGGAAAGACGGGACATTAAATCATTTGCTTTGATGAGTTTCCAAACAAGATGGGAGTAACTGATATTTGTAGATATTTTAATGAAAGAAAAATATAATATTTCAAATTCAGTTTCACTTCTTCTCAGCATATATATGTGAATATATATATATTCTTTTAGATAAATAATGTATGTACATATATAAGACAATATATACATATATCTTCTTTCATGAATAATGAATATATATATGCGTGGGTATATATATATAAATACACATAATGAATTTATTTGTCAGCATATTTCAGCATGTATCTTCTTGTATATAGATCTTTATAATAATAATAAAAGAAGAACTGATCCACTAAATCCTATGCTACAAAAACTGCCATACTAAGTGAAAATAACGTAATAATAACATTCTCTGTTTTCGCAAAATAATAGATTTTTCTCCTTATTGTAAGATCTCTCAAATACTAAGTTTTTATTTAGAAATCTATCATTTAAAAATTAATTTCATTATATATAGCTTTTAATATTTTAATTTAAGTAAAGTTATGACAGACAAGTATGGACAAATAGAGTCAAATGTTCAAAATACAAAATTTATATTCCAATCTAAATATTGGAGGAATAGAGAAGACTCAGAAGGATCTGGAAATTGAATAGGTTCAAATCAATTGTTTGGGTAACGATTTAGGTTGGAATGACAATTAAAAATGTTTCCTCAAAAATCTTGATTACGATTAGACTCCCACAGTTTTGTCATTTTTAGGGATATGTGAGAAGAAAAAAATTCAGAGTTAATTTTAATGTTTATTATTAATCCATCTTATTCAACTTAGTGGAAAAGTAATAAAAATAATAATACATAAAAATAAATTTAAAAATAAAGAAACTGAGATTCGATGAATGACTTCCCCAATTAACACTGCAATTTATTGGTGGTTTGGAGACTGAAAATCAGCTCTTGACTCATTCATTTTTCCTTATTACTAAACTATCATTAACTCTCTTTCTTTCCCATAGCAGTGTTGACATTTAAATTTATTTTTGCATTTTATAATAAAATTGAACCAAACGCACATAAAAAACCAAAAGTGGAAAATTGTTGGCTCAATTTGTTCTTTAGTTATTGCTTCTAAACTTTTGGAAAAATTGCTCTCATATAAAAAGGTATTTTTCTTTTAAAAAATAAAGGCGTTATATAGCGTTTAAAAGGGAGCAGGATTGTTCACAAATGACTCTGGATGCACAACATAGATTGTATGGGCAAGAGTTTGGTGGAAACTAGGGTTCTTACTTCTTCCAGCCTGGTGAGGGTGAGCAGTGCAATTCAATCTCAGCTTCCCAAAGAAAAGTGAGCTTTTGCCTGCCTGGCAAAGATCACCTGAACATTCAATAGTTTGCAAGATTCACAACCAGTCCAAGGTCCCAAGGTGCAGGGCATGTACACTGATAGGCTCCACTGATAGGTTCAATTGTCATGGTTGCCTTTAAAAAGGGAGAACCATAAGATCTCTGGGTCTACATGTTGGTTGGAATTTGCTTCAAATGAGGCTGTAGTTTGGCTGCACTCGGATTTGAGTTTCACATCAGGTTCAGATCTCCTCAGTCTGAAGGAACCACTGGCTACCTAGGATATGTTCTTCTTAGTGTCATCAAAAAGCAAAAGACCCAGTCAATTCATGCAAGCACCTTGAAGGTATCTGCTCATGTCACATTGTTAACATTATACTGGCCAAAGCAGGTCATGTGGCCAAACACAAAATCACTGATGGAGGGAAGTATACTTCACTACATGGGGAGAATTGAAGGAGTGAATATTTACCACACAATAGTCTAATATATCATACTACCTAAAGCATCCTTCAATAGTGAAGAAAAATAAATAACAATTTTAAAAACTGAAAAAGTTCAACTTTCAGACCCTTGCTAATAGAATGATTAAAGAATATACTTCAGGAGAACAAAATTGGATGCAAAAGAAGTGGTTTAGTGCTACAAAAAAATTGGCAAAAGGAGGAATTTTAAAATATTGGAATAAATTTAAATAAAGATTTTTTTGGAAAATTGTAATAACAAAAAACACTATTGGAAAGTTACAAAAGATGAAAATACACATTTGGTCAAAAATGTAATGCTGTTGTTGATGTTAGGTGCTGTCCAGTCAGTTCCAACTTATAGTGACCCTATGTACAACAGAACAAAATATTGCCTGGTCCTACTCCATCCTCAAAATCATTGCCATGCAAGAGCCCATCGTTACAGCCACTGTGTCAATCCATCTTGTCAAGGGTCTTCGTCTCTCTTACTGACCCTCTACTTTACCAAAGTTGATGTCCTTCCAGGGACTGGTCCCTCCTGAGACATGTCCAAAGTACATGAGACTAAGTCTCCTATCCTCACTTCTAAGGAGCATTCTGGATGTACTACCTCCAAGACAGGTTTGTTCATTCTTCTGGCAGCCCGTGGCATAGTCAATATTCTTTGCTAGCATCATGATTCAAATGCTTCAATGCTTCTTTGGATTTTCTTATTAATTGTCCAACTTTTGCATGCATATGAGGTGACTGAAAATATTATGGCTGTGTCAGGCACACCTTAGTCCTCAAAGTGACATCTTTTCATTTTAGCAGTTTAAAGAGATCTTTTGCAGCAGATATGCCCAATGCAATGTGCCATTTGATTTCTTGACTGCTACTTCCATGGGCGTTGATTGTGGATCCAGATAAAATAAAATCCTTGACAACTTCAATCTTTTCTCTGTTTATCATGACGTTGCTCTTTGGTCCAGTTGTGAGGATTTTTGTTTTCTTTATGTTGAAGTGTAATCCATATTGAAGGCTGTGGTCTTTGATCTTCATCAGTAAGTGCTTCAAGTCGTTTTCACTTTCAGCAAACAAAATTGTGCCATCTCCATATTGCAGGTTGATAATGAGTCTTCCTCTAATCCTGATACAGTCTTATTCTTCAAGCACTCCAGCTTCTGGAATTATTTGGTCAGCATACAAATTGAATAAGTCTGGTGAAAATATAAAACTCTGATGCACACCTTTCTGATTTTAAATCACGCAGTATCTCTTGTTCTGTTCGATTGACTGCCTCTTGATCTGTGTACAGGTTACCCATAAGGATAAGTAATTGTTCTGGAATTCCCATTTTTCACAACGTTACCCATAGTTTGTTATGATCCACACAGTCAAATGCCTTTGGATAGTAAATAAAGGACAGTTGAACATCTTTCTGGTGTTCTCTGCTTTCAGCCAAGATCCATCTGACATCAGCAATGATACCTTTCATTCCTCATCCTCTTCTGAATCTGATTTCAATTTATGGCAGTTTCCTGTAAATCTATTGTTGCAACCTCTTTTGAATTATCTTCAGCAAAATTTTACTTGCGTGTGATACTAATGATATTGTTAATTTCCACATTCCATCAAATCACCTTTCTTTAGAATGGGCACAAATATAGATCTCTTCTTGTTGGTTGACCACGTGGCTGTCTTCCAAATTTCTTGGCATAGACAAGTGAGTACCTCCATGCTTCAGCATTTGTTGAAACATCTCTGTTGGTATTCCATCAGTTCCTGGAGAAAAATTGATGTCTTTGAATTATGGTGTTGGCAAAGAATACTGAATATACCATGGACTGCCAGAAGAATGAACAAGTCCGTCTTGGAAGAAGTATAGCAGAGTGTTCCTTAGAAGCAGGGCTGGCAAGAATTCATCTCAAGTATTTTGGACATGTTATCAGGAGGCAACAGTCCCTGGAGAAGGATATCATGCTTAGTAATGTAGAGGGTCAGCAGAAAAGAGGAAGATCCTCAATGAAATGAATTGACACAGTGGCTGCAACAATGGGCTCAAACATAGCAATGACTGTGAGGATGGTGCAGGACTGGGCAGTGTTTTGTTCTGTTGTACATAGGGCTGCTATGAGTGCAAACCAACTGGAAGACACATAACAAAAACAACAACTCCTGGAGCCTTGTTTTTCACCAATGCCTTCAGTGCAGCTTGAACTCCTTCCTTCAGTACCATCGGTCTTGATCACATGCCACCTCCTAAAATGTTTGAACATTGACCAATTATTTTTGGTACAGTGACTCTGTATGCTTTCCATCTTCTTTTGATGCTCCCTGCAGTGTTCATGTTGCAACTGGAGGCTTGAATTTTTTTCTCCAGTTCTTTCAGTTCTTTCTTTGCAAATTTCATTATAATACTTTGTCTTCTTGAGCCATACTTTAAAATCTTCTGTTCAGCTCTTCTACTTCATCATTTCTTCCATTCACTTTTGTGGCTTTTTGTTCAAGAGCAATTTTCAAAGTTTTTTCTAACATCCATTTTGGTATTTTCCTTCTTTCCTGTCTCTTTAATAATTTTTTGCTTTTTCTATGTATAATGTCCTTAATGTCATTCCACAACTCATCTGGTCTTCAGTCCTTAGTGCTCAATATGTCAAATGTATTCTTTAGATGTTTTCTGAATTCAGGTAGGATATACTCAAGGTCGTATTTTGGCTCTCTTGGACTTGTTTTAATTTTCTTCAGTTTGAACTTGAACTTGTATATGAGCAATTGATGGCCTGTTCCTCAGTCAGCCCCAACCTTGTTCTGACTGATGATATTGAACTTCTTGTCATCTCTTTCCACAGACACAGTCAATTTGCTTCCTGTGTATTCCCTCCAGCGAAGTACCATGTATAGTAGTAGTTTATGTTGTTAAAAAAAGGTATTTGCAAAGAAATTGTTGCTCTTGCAAAATTCTGTCATGCAATCTCCAGCATAGTTTCTATCACCAAGGACATATTTTGCAACTACTGATCCTTCTTCTTTGTTTCCAACTTTCACATTCCAATCACCAGTAATTGTTGATGCATCTTGAATTCATGTTAGATCAACTTCAGACTGTAGAAGTTGGTAAAAATCTTCAATTTCTCAAATTCTTCATCTTTGGCATTAGTAGTTGGGGGATATTTGAATAATAGTCATATTAACTGGTCTTCCTTGTAGGCGTATGGATATTATTTTATCACTTAAGGCATTGTACCTCAGAATAGATCCCATAATGTTCTTTCTGAAGATGAATACAATGCCATTCCTCTTCAGTTTGTCATTCCCGGCATAATAAACTATATAATTGTCCAATTCAAAATGGCCAATACCAGTCCATTTCATCTCACTAATGCCTGCGATATCAATGTTTATGTGTTCCATTTCATTTTGGGCAACTTCCAGTTTTTCTAGATTCATACTTTGTACAGCCCATGTTCTGATTATTAATTAATGTTTGTAGCTGTCCCTTCTCCTTTTGAGTTATCACATCAGCAAATTAAAGTCCCAAAATTTTTACTCCGTCTATGTCATTAAAGTTGACTCTACTTGAGGGGGCAGCTCTTCTCTAGGCATATTTTAAGTGCCTTCCAACCTGGGGGGCTCTTCTTCCAGCACTATATCAAAGTTCCACTGCTATTCATAAGGTTTTTACTGGCCAATATTTTTTTCAGAAGTAGATTGCCAGTCCTTATTCCTAGTCTGTCTTAGTCTGGAAGGTACACAGAAACCTGTGCACCTTGGCTGGCACTGCTGGTATTTGAAATACCAGTGGCATAGCTTCCTGCATCACAGCAACACGCAAGCCACCACAGTATGACAAACTGACAGGTGAGCAGTGGGGAAAACTAATAGGAATTGCATTTTTCTCTAAGGTCCTTATATTGATTTGCAGAATCAAGTATATATATATATAAACCAAATAAACTAAAACCCATTGCTGACTAGTGGATTCTGTTTCTAGGGACCCTATAGGACAGAGTAGAACTTCCCCATAGGGTTTCCAAGGAGTGGCTGGTGGGTAGATTCGAACAGCCAATCTTTTGGTTAGCAGCTGTGTTCTTAGACTCTGCTCCACCAGGGCTCCTCATATATAAATATACATATATATGTGTGTGTATGTGTGTTTGTGTGTGTGTATGTGTGTATATATATATACACA
>NW_004443968.1:21900583-21909343 GCF_000243295.1 Trichechus manatus latirostris
TATATAATAAAAAAAAAAAAAAAAACCTGTTGCTGTCGAGTCAGTTTTGACTCATAGCAATTCTATTGGACAGAGTAAAACAGTCTCATAAGGTTTCCAAAGAGCACTGGTGGATTTCAACTGTCGACCTTTTGGTTAACAGCCAAGCACTTAACCACTGTGCCACCAGGGCTCCTCACAGGCATATGTGTGTGTGTGTGTATATATATATATACACACACACATACATACATATATATTTACATTGCAGATACACACACTTATACAGACTAACTTTAGACTTAGTTACTATGTGTGTACATGTTCAAAAAATTAAGTGTAATCACAAAATATTTGATGTAGAATATATAATATCCAAACTGATAGATGGTTAAAAGAAGGGGGGGGGTCTAAACAAATTTAAAAGAAGCAATCATAGAAACAAGAAAATCTGCTAAATATGAAACAACAAATAAGGTGTACAAAATAATTCTTTATGTAGTTTTGATCACGGTAAAGATAAATAAATTAAACTTAACACATCATCAAGTTGGTTATGAGTATGTCCATATTACAATTGTCATCTCTCTCTCAATGACACAGAAATTTCAAAATGAAAATAATAGGAAAAGATAGCTGTAAAAATGGCTTGAGGGCAGTGTCTGTCCTCCTCTTACTTCACAGAACTCACAGCGTACTCACAATTACAGGGTTTATTAGGGTAGTAACAGTTACAGTTCAGGTTCAGGGACACTCAGGATACACCTCTTCCATCAGGATAGCCTCTCGCCAGCATGCTTGCAGGCAAGCCTCTCCCTGACCCTCAGTCTCTCCATGTACCAGAAAGCCCACCAGATCAGCTCTTGCTGATGGGTCTGTGCTTCTGGGTCTCTCCTGCTGGTCTCTCCTTCCTTGTTGGTGGTGGGTTCCTCCCCTCTGCTCTGGCACTGGCTCTCTTTTAAGGCAAAATTGACGAATCCCCTTGGTAGGCCACGATTACCCTATCACACAATTACATGGGCGGGAGTTACAAGATCATAGCTAGAAAGACCACACAAATGTAATAACACAGATGAATCGTATCTAGAAAACATTTTTTGTGCCTATAAAACAAATTAGCCTTAATCCAAAATAAGTATAGAATATAAGTGTGGATAATTATTTTAAAGTATAATGGAAAAAAGAATATTTAAGAGTCTTCAATATTGCAGGAATAAATAATAATCCTGAATTCATACAAGCCTGTAATATTAATTCCGTGTAATAAAGCGAAGGTCAGAATTTCAATCAAAAACCAGTAATTCTACAATTAGATTGAGAAATTTTGAGATTAAAAATTAGTAATACGTAGAAAAATTAGACAAGCAAAGTAGCAAACTTTACCTATCAGGTAACAGTAAAGAATATACATTCTTTGCGAACAGACATACCGAGTTTGTGCTAGCATATCCAAAAAAAGCTCAACAAATTCTGTAATTTAGGTATGATACAATGTCCTCTGACCATACAATAAAATTAGAAATTTATTTAAAAAAAAAAACTGCCAAGATGTATGCCTTAAAATTTGGTTGGATTTGCTACCAGGTAAAAATATATCATCTTATAAATAAATACGTATGAACCAGAACTAGAGAAAGTATTATTCCACTCTAACTAAATGGTCCTATCACATCCAAAAAGGGCCATGTTCAAATGTTAAGTGTACAAACCTGTTTCATTGCATTGTTTTTGTCATATTTTTATTACTTTTACTTTAATCACTGTTTTTTTGTTTCATAAAAGTAGGGCATCAAAATTACTTAACCTTTTTCAAACTATATACTCTGGGAGTATATGATTTGAACTCTTGGAGTACATGCATATGTGGATATTGACAGAACATTCTTAGTGGCCTCGATGACCTTTCACAATACATGGCTGATTTGATTGCCAAAATTCTACTGGCAGGAATAAGGCTCGATGCTTTGTATATTTAATTGTATAATGCTTTTTTTGTTTGCTTGTTTTGTGTTTGATAAATATTCTTTTGAATCTATTTGCCAAGCATTTTATACTAACTAAATATTTTAATAATTTCAACTTTCTACATTTCATACTGAGGACTTGTTGACTTAACACTAAAATGATTTTAGTCCAAAGCAGGAAGCAGTTTACTCATTGACACTAATGCTAACCTCACACTCTTATAATTTACAACTTAAAGGTGAGATTTTGCTGCAAAGAATGACAGCTACGGTCATTATCTTTTAGTTTTTGTTTTGTTTCATTTTCCTAAACTAGGAAATTAAGAAGATACTTTTGCCATTTCAAGAAGTTTCAGAATGAACCATGTATCTGTTTGTTAATGTGTGTGTAGTTTTATAAAGTATCCAGTTTTGACCTAATGGAAAATATTTGGATTTGAATGAGAGCCTCAAAGACCTAATGTTTGTGTTGTTGTTGTTTTTTTGTTTGTTTGCTTGCTTTGTTTTTAATGAGATGTTATAAATTTTTGTGAATTTTTTATGTAAATGTGATTTAATATGTTGTAGGAGAAATTTACGTTGTCCTTTTAAAAAATAGATGCTTTTGAAAAGGTTAATCAGAAACATACTACCACATAACTCATCTTTCACCATCAAAATCTGGAAAACTTGTGCCATTCTTCAGCCCATATAAAGTTGTGCTAAGAAAATTATGTTTCCATAATCCATTGCTTAAGTTTCTTAAAGGCCATAGGAGAGATTTAGTTCTATCTAAAGAAGGAGGATAATTGAAGAAATCTTGATTTCACTTTTTCCAAGAATTATTTAGTGTTGGCAAATTGTCCACAGTACCTGACATGTGAATTTAAACCCAATAGGGAAAAAAATCTTCATATAGATGAAGAAGAATGTGGCATCAGGATTGGTGGAAGACTCATTAACTACCTGCAATATGCAGATAGCACAATCTTCCTGAAAGCAAAAATGACTTGAAGCATTTACTGATGAAGATCAAAGACTACAGCCTTCAGTATGGAATACACCTCAACACAAAGAAAACAAAAATCCTCACAATTGGACCAATAAGCAATATTATGATAAATGGAGAGAAGATTGAAGTTGTCAAGTATATCATTTTGCTTGGATCCACAATCAACGCCCATGGAGGTAGCAGTCAAGAAATCAAGCGACATATTTCACTAGCCAAATCTGCTGCAAAAGATCTCTATAAAGTATTAAAAAGCAAAGATGTCACTTTGAGGACTAAGGTGTACCCAGCACGAGCTATAGTATTTTCAATCATCTCATATGCATGCAAAAGCTGGACAATGATTAAGGAAGACCAAAGAAGAATTGATGCTGTTAAGTTATGGCGTTGGCAAAGAATATTGAATATACCGTAGACTTCCAGAAGAATGAACAAATCTGTCTTGGAAAAAGTACATCCAGAATGCTCCTTAGAAGCAAGAATGGTGAAACTTCTTCTCATGTACTTTGGACATGTTATTAGGAGGGACCAGTCCATGGAGCAGGACATCATGCTTGGTAAGGTAGAGGGTCAGCCAAAAAGAGGAAGACCCTCAGTGAGATGGATTGACCTAGTGGCTGCAACAATGGGCTCAAACATAGCAATGACTGTAAGGATGGCGCAGGACGGGTAGTGTTTTGTTCTGTTGTACGTAGGGTCGCTATGTGTCAGAACAGACTGAAAGGCACCTGACAACAACTAAAAGGAAAAAAAATATGTCATGAAGAGGTGCATAATTATGACACCATGCTTACCATATATAAACCTACCTATGCATACCGTTTTCTTCCCAATGTATGGTATTTTAACATTGTCATAAACATGCAAAATTAGTAATTTGCAATGATGGCAGCCCCATTTACCAGGTCTTATCTGAAGGTCTTTATATTCAAGACCAAGTATTCATATGTCTAACTTTCTCTTTCACCTTTGAGTTCTGTGTTTTTGCCAACCAGTGCTGCACTGAGTATTTGATTTCTCTCTTCATGTTTTACCTCCACAGTCTCTTGTAACGAAGCATTCACAATCCCGTGCTACATTGGTGTTCCAGGTCCTTTAACTATGAGAATATTTAAGTTGTGAAATTTGCCTCCCAGGAAAGATATTTCCCAAGTATCTACATTTATTCTAACCAAGAATTATTCTCATCAGATTTATGAACTGTAGCACTTACAGGCCACATGAGCAACAATATTTCTGTCATGTGCACCTCAATTCTCTGTCTTATTTCAGAAACTGTGTGATGCAAGATCTTGATGTCATTCCTTATGTTTTATCTTTCTCCTCATTGGTGAGTTGTAACTCTAGTTTTTCACTTCATTCTACTCTACCACACATTTCCAGAAAGCTCTGTTGATAATCTCATCAGTATTATCAGTGTCTTTTACTGTCCCTTTCTCTTCTAAAGTCCCTGGATGGTGCATACAATTAACACATGTGGCTGCTAAACAAAAGGTTGGAGGTTCAAGTCCACCTAGAGGCACCTTGGAAGAGAGTCCTGTCAATCTACTTCCAAAGGATCACAGCCATGGAAAAGCCTATGAAGCACAGTTCTATTCTGACACACGTGGAGTCTCCAAGAGTCAGAATCCACTCAACAGCACCTGGTGGTTTTTGTTTCCCAAAAGCATGTTAAGTATAGCACTGCTTGCTGAATATAAATACCATCTTACTTTTTTTTCCCAAAATGCATTTTTATAACATATTCCTTTACATTTTAAATTACTGAGTAACACATAATGAGACACGTCAGTGAATTCTGTATCTGCAAACATCTATTGACCAAAGAAATTTTGCCTGCATTCATCTTCTTGAAACTTGATAATCAAACAAGACCTAAGTCCTGGACCACATTGTAATTATTTTTGCTCAGTAAAATTTATATTTCCTGGGCCTCCTACATTAATATCCTAATTCTATGACTTTGTTGGAAATATTTTCTTTCTTGGGATAAATACTATTTGATTTTGGTATTTATTCAGTTTGCATATTATTGGATTTGACTTGCTGGTATATATGAAGTGTTACTGTGTCTATGTTCATGAGGGATATTGACTGATAATTTTCTTCTTTCTTTCTTTTATTTCCCCTAGTGTCTTCATCAGGTTTGGGAACTATGTATATACTAGCCTCATGAAAACTTTTGCAAAGTTTTTCCACCTCCTCTGTTCTCTAAAACAGTATGTATGAGATTGATAATATTTCATCCTTAAATGTTTGAGAGAGCTCACCAGCGACATAATTTTGGTCAGGAGTTAGTTTTCTTTATGGGAATGTTTCTGATGACAAATTCAATTTCTTCAGTAGATAAATGGCTATTCATATTTTCTGATTAATGTAGTGTTGATTTTGGTAAGTTATATTTTTCAAATAATTTGCTCTTTTCATTTAAATTGTTAAAATTATTGGTCAAAATATGAATGAAACATTTCTCATGATAGTGTTGACTCAAATGATATAAAACAACTAAACTGAATAGCTTTTTAATGTGTTAAAAACTAATGAAAAATAGTCACTATAGGCAAAACAAAAAAGAGTAAGCAATGTTGGTAGTGGTTATAACAGAAGGAGGGGGACATGTATATGATAGTTTAGTATTTCAAACACTGCAAAATGAATCTTAACATTTTCTCAAGATGGAATCTATAGAAATTATACTGACTCTGCAAGAGTCATTTAGCCAAATTGGGGGAAGGGGGATTTAGTAAGAAAGAGAGAAAAAGGGAAAAAGGAAGGAAGGAAAGAAAAAAGAAATGCAAGAAGGAAGGAAAGAAGACATAGAGGTAGAGGTAGAGAGAGAGATCAATTTAATTTATATATTTCAGTATCACTCAGTTATAGGAAAGATGAGTTGCATTATTAGTGACTATTGCAAGTTGAAAATTATGGTAAATTTGAAATCTTACATTTATTTCATTCTCAACTTTGATTACTGTATGTTTTAGCAAATAGTGCTCTCACATAAATAACATGCACACATATAATGCATGGAAATGATGAAATTATGTTAAAAAGTTCTGGCATATATCAGGCATGTCTCCTGACATTTACAGAATGAATTTTGGTCTTATTCATTGTCATTCAGTAGTCTGAAAATGTTACTTCTGATCATATTTGTGTAATAAAGGTATAAACCATTGTCAAGAAGTCATGGATTGAGTTTAGTAGTACCCCAGTAATCAGAAAATGGAAAATTGAAACTATGCATTTGTTTCTATTAATTGAAGTTGATAATTATATCCTCAGAACCTTGAACCTACAGAAGCCTGTCCATAAGTCGTATGCTAACAGTTGGAAGCGCAGACAAAGTGAAGCCTGCTCTGGCATAAATGGCACTGAGTGGCTATCAATAGGAATCTCGATTCAGTCTGCATTGACGTAATTATCAGAGCTGTCTTCTGACTCTGGCTATTAGTTGCAGGAGTAATCAAAGCAAAACTGATACATGATCTCTCTTGGCTCACCAATTAAATGACTAAACCTTATCAGATCATCTTAAGTGAAACCATTAAGCTATATCAGGTCTGCTTATTTCATAGTCTAATTATGTCTTATTAGTACTTCTTATTAATGGCTTTCATCAATGATTCTAAGTCACCTTAGTCATATGCTTGTGAGTACATAAAAAAACCCTTGCAAGCATATAAAAAGACATCTCACATTTGAATTTTGCCATCTCTTTACTAGAAACAGCCAGTTATCAATTATATTGTGCAAATTTTTTCAGTTTATAAATCTAATCTTAGAACCCTTTAGGATCATGGCAGGAATTTAACGCAAGTCCTGCACCACTGACTTCAAAGTCAAAGTTGGTGCAGGGGCAGAAGAAACAAGCAACAGAGTGGCAGTGAGAGAGCTTAAGGCTGCAGAGTCTTCCATTCACGAATGGAGAAAGGACAAAAAGGAGCTCATGAAAATGAATCCTCAAAAACATTCATGTTGTGGGCCCAAAGTGAAATGGCCTGATTTGGAGAAGGACTTGAAAGAGTGGATTATTTATCAAAAGGAACAAAATCAAGCTGTTTCTATTGTCACTATTCAGATAAAAGTGAGGCTTCTGGCAAATGAAAGAGGAATTCCAGATTTCAAGGCAAGTTTCACCTGGATTCCTAAATTCATGAAAAGGAATGTCCTTTCTGTGAGAATGAGAATCACTGATGATGGTAGTGAATAAATAAGTTAAAATGGCCTGTGTTAAGATGAAAACACAATTTCTTTTGGTGACTTTTATTTGTTGTTTCAAGGACATTGATTATCAAAAAATTATGTTTCAGTTTAAGACGTATGAAAGCAGTAAAATATACACAACATCAAGTTCCTGTAGTTTTAGGCCTGGATTCATTTCTTACTAATTTCTAGCTCTTTGGGCATTCATACTCTTTGGTTTCAACATGGCGTCCCATTTCCATCAGGGGCCCGTTCAGTTCACCATTGGCTGCAACCAGCTTAAATGAAGTTTCCATGAGATCAGTTTTATCCTGGTAACATTAAGTCTCCTGGACAGGAAAAAATTGAAATTGAAGTAAGCAACATGTAAAAAAATACTTGTACATAAAATAACGGGAGGGAGGGTTTGCAAAAAATATATAATGCATGTGTTATTTGCATAAAAATACAGGACATATTTTTCTGCATCTTTTCTGTGGTTATATGTTTAATACTAACTATATTCAAAGAGCTGCAAAAGACCTCTTAAAGTGTTCAAAAGCAAAGATGTCACTTTCAAGACTAAGGTGCGCCTGACCCAAGCCTGATATTCATGTAAAAACTGGGCAAAGAATAAGGAAGACTGAAGAAGTGTTAACACCTTTGAGTTGTGGTGTTGGTGAAGAATATTGAATATACCATGGACTGCGAAAAGAACGAACAAATCTGTCTTGGAAGAAGTACAGCCAGAATGTTCCTTAGAAGCAAGGGTAATGAGACTTTGTCTCATGTACTTTGGACATGTTTTCAGGTGGTATCCATCCCTGAAGAAGGACATCATGCTTAGTAAAGAAGAGGATCAGTGAAAAAGAGGAAGACCCTCAATGAGATGGATTGACACAGTGGCTGAAACAATGGTCTCAAGGATAACAATGATCATGAGGATGGCGCAGGACAACGCAGTGTTTTGTTCTGTTGTACACAGGGTTGCTATGAGCCAAAACCAACTTGACAGCACCTAATAACAACATATTCAAACAGCATGATCTAATTCACTTTTACTCAAAAGAATTACATTATTTTAAATACTTGCTGTTATTACTATAATTAATCTCATAATATATGCTGTAAAGTACTAACAGGTGAATCTGTGTCTTCTATTTCTTGTTATTTCCTAATAGTGCAAGTATTATATGTAAACTAGGTTCTCAACAAGTGTTAGGGAATAAATTTCAGTCTTTTTGTTCTAGGTATCTTCTCTCTGGAGGAACAACTATGTTCAAAACCTTGATACAATATCTGCCATTTGAAATTAGATGAGTATATGTTCTGTAATTTTTATTTGCATTTTAGTAATGTGTCTAATACTATTGTTTGCTTTTAGAATCTTACATTCATTAATTTTTTTCAACAAAGATTTATTAAGCACCTTATATTAGCTAGGGATTGTTCTAAGTATTCAGGACAAAGTAGAGAAAAACAAAATTCTTATCCTCACAAAGTGTATTTGCTCATAGGGAAAGTTAAAAACAATCAAAAAAAAGGAAACAAAACAAATATTCTTTTTTCTAACTGTACTTCAGATGAAGGTTTACAGAACAAATAGTTTCTCAAAAACAGTAGTACACATATTGTTTTCTGACA
>NW_004443968.1:21913795-21929518 GCF_000243295.1 Trichechus manatus latirostris
TGATGGATCCTACTTTCTTATCAATTCTGTCACTCTCCATCTTTTTATGGGTGCATTGAGTCCATTTACATTCAGTGTAATTATTGATAGATGTGAGTTTGTTGCTGTCATTTTGTAGTGCTTTTCTTTTTCTGGTGCTGACATTTTCTTTGTTCTTCTTACTCTCTTGTGCTGAATTACTTTTGTTTGCGGATTTTTTTTTCATTTCTTTTGTTTTTGTAGGTTTTATTTTTGCTGATACATTATGGTTTTCCTCTTTATTTCTATGTTTGTTAACTTTCTTTGTGGTTACTGAAATTAACCCTTATCTTTCGAAGTTTGAAGCAGTCTATTATTACTTGGTATCGCCTTGCCTTTCTCTCCATTAGAAGGTTCTATACCTACACTGTTTATTCCCTCTTTTATTGTTCTGATGTTGTTGTCCTTTACTGATTAACTGCTTTGATTCCCTGTTGTATTTCTTTTGGTTTTGGATAGTCCTTGAGCGTTCATTTTCTAGCTTGGTGTCTGACTGGTACGATCCTGCATCCTAGATTCTGCCTGTGAGCTGAAATTGTTTGTTCTCGGATCAAAGAACTACCTTAAATAGTTCTTGTAAGTTTGGTTTGGTTTTTACGTATTCCCTTAATTTCTGTTTATCTGGAAATGTCCTAATTTCACCATCATATTTGAATGAGAGTTTTGCAGGATATATAACTCTTGGCTGGCATTTTTTTCTTTCAAAGTTTTATATATGTCAACGCATTGCCTTCTTGCCTGCATGGTTTCTTCTGAATAATCTGAGCTTAGTCTTATTGTTTCTCCTTTGTATGTGATTTCTTGTTTTCCTTGAGCTTCTCTAAGGATTCTTTGTTTGTCTTTGGTTTTGGTGAGTGTGATTATGATATGCCTTGGTGATTTTCTTTTGGGGTCTACCCTATATGGGGTTCATTAAGCTTCTTGAATGGCCATCTTTTCATCTTTCATTGTACTGGGGAAGTTTTCTGTCAGCAGTTCTTCAATGATCCTCTCTATGTTTTCTGTTTTCTCTTCCTGTTCTGGAACTCCAATCACTTGCAAATTTTTGCTTTTGATTATATCCCACATAACTCTCGGGGTCTCTTCATTTTTCTTTGTTCTTTTTTCTGAGTTTTCCTCGAACAGCAGTGTATCCAAGTGTTTGTCTTCAATTCTACTGATCCTGTCTTCCTCCATTTCAAATTTGCTCCTCAGCCTGTCTATGACACTGTCTGTTTCTGGAATCTTGTTGTTTATATTTTGGATTTCTAACTGTTTTTTTTTCATATAATTTCTAGTTGTGAATTTATTTTGGTATTTTGTTCCTGCATTATTTTCCTGAATTCTTCCATTTTTTTGTCTGTATTTTCCATGAATTTGTCTGCTTTTTCCATGAATTTGTCTATTTTTCCTTATTTTTATCTGCTTTCTGCTTCAACTCTTGGATAATTCTGAGTATTAGAGATTTCAATTCCCTATCAGGTAGTTCTAGTGCCGCTTCTTCCACTGGAAAGTCATCCGACGTTTTATTTTGGATGCCTACTGGAACCATCCTGTCTTGTTTTTGTAAATGTTTTGATATTGTCTGCTGTCTTCGGGACATTCAGTAGTTATTTTTCTCGTTTATTGATTGTAGATTTGTTTGTTTTGTCCTTTTTTTTGTTTTATTTGGGTATGTCTGAGCAGGCAGGCTGTGTGTTCTTTGTTGTTTGCTCATCTGTGGGCACAATACTTTTTACCCCTTCTCCAATTGGCAGGGTCATTCACTCTGATATGGTACAGCAGGGCAGGTCTAGCTGAAGAGGAGTTGCTGGGATGGGTTGTTTGTGGCACTTACTATAGCCAACTTGGTGGATCAGTAATCAGTGCAGGCCAGGTTTCAGTAGGCCGTGCCTGTGCTGTTTGCTGGTATGATGTTAAGTGCATGATGCAGGTAGGCAGGATGGAGGGGGGAGATTGTTATGTGTGGAGATACGATGGATATGGGAGAGAGGAGAGAGGAACATGAGCCAAAAACATACAAACAAACAAAAAAGACTGCTAGGGGAGCTTGCTGTTGGAGTGGAGAGATGAGAGACTATGAAATGGAAAAAAGCAAAGAGGGGAAGAAGAAGAAAAAAAAGAAAAGAACAGAATGAATAAATAAAAATTAGAAAAAAGAACAGCAAAGTTCCCAGTTATTGCACCAGTGCAGCTACGAGGTCTGGGGAAGCAGTTCCCAGATGTTGCAGTACAGCCTGGCTAGAAGGAATAGAGGTATTCAGTACCATGTATTCAGGGAACAGGAAGAGAAAGAATGTATAGAGAGATGAAACACTGAGTAATGAGGAAAGACAAAAACGGAAAAAGAGGGAAAAGAAAAGAAAACAAATTTTAAAAAAAAATTTACAAGAAAAGTCCAACAAAAACCAGAAAAAAACAAAAAAAAAAACATGAAAAAAGAAATGCTCTCAGGGATCCATTTGCACGTCTGCACAAGCTGAGAGGGTAGGTCCCAATTTGCGCAGCACCGCTGGGCCAGAAAGGGCCCCCAACTTGAGAAAAGGAAAAGAAAACAAAGAAACAAACAAAAGCCCCAGGATCCCACCAGCATGGCAGCCCAGTCAGGGAAGCAGTTCCACACTTGAACAGAGCTCCACAGCCCCTCAGGAAGAAGCAAAGATGGCGCATGGAGCCAGGTATTCGAGCAAAAGGAGGGGCAGTTGGTGAGAGGTAAGGAACAAATCAAAAGAAATGGGAAAAAAGCAACACCAGCAGCCAACAAATGGCACTCAGGGAGACGGCCAGTTTGGGTGGGTGGAATCCAAGCAGCCGGTGCTCTCCAGCCAAGAGACTGTGGCCGCGGGAAGAGAGGAAGCTGAGTGGGGTAAAGAAGGGTAGGGGATGTGAAAGCATACACTGCAAATTACCCGTTGTTTTGTCTCCTGCTGGAAGCTCTGTGAAGCTGCTTTCTCGTACCCCCTATCTTCTGGTCTCCAATAGGTGTCCAAGACGGTGGATTCGTGCTGCGTTAGCTGATAGGGTACCTCTGCATGAATCTCTCCTCGCTCTTCATTCTCTGTCAGTTTTCTCACTCCATTTGGTGCTTGGCTGAGTTCTTTATCTCTTCATTTGATGTTTTAGGGTTTCAGGATTGCTGTTTTCTCTGTTTGGCTTAGTTTTTCAGATCTTTGTTGTGGAGGGACAGTGTGGGGTTTTCGCCTAGAACTCCCTTTTGCCGGAAGTCCTCAACAAATATTCTTTAATGTCAGACAGTGGTAAATGAACTGATAAAGAATGCAGCAGAGTAAGTGAGTATTTAATGGTGACACACTCTCGTAGAAGAATTGGTTAAATGTAGCTCACCACCTCAAGGGAAATAAGAAAGGGGAGAAATAAGTCATCACTCATTCAACCCTATGACTTACTAGGGAGTCCCTGGGTGGTGTAAATGGTTAAGTGTTGGATTACTAGCTGAAATACTGTCAGTTCATACCCACCCAAAGGCATCTCAGAAGACAGGCCTGGTGATCTTTTCTGGAAGATCACAGCCTTGAAAACGTTATGGAGCAGAGTATTTCTACTGTGCACATATGGGGTCACCATGAGTCCGAATCAATTCAATGGCAACTAAGAACAACAACATGAAAACTTGGTGGCACACAGAATCTAGATTTTTAAATGTGCTTCTTTTGTCAAAAAAATGTTTCAAAATCAATTGAATATGAACATTCTTAGGCTGGCTAAACACTCTCCAATTTACTACCGGCACCACAACTCTATATTTTCTCATGCTTGATGGAAATCACATGCTTCATTTAATGTAAAGCGCCTAGAGACACTTGGAGTTGTTACCTTGAGATGTTAGACAAATAGCTACTATTTGAATAAATTAGGATAAACCTATTGATATTAAAGGCAATTCAAGAAATATAAGAAAAAAAGAGATATTGATGTAATCCTGGTTTAAAAGGAAATATTTTGAAGTGTTGGTTGCATAATTAAAGTTATACCTGTTTCCCGTATCCTAGATTGTCTTCATTCATTTCTCTACACCTATTTTTCTTGGCCACTACTAATAGAAAGCTATTTCTAGTCTAGAAAATGGCCTTGTCCCATATCTAAATAATAAGTAGCATGAAGCCGACTGAGACAGATTTTGACAGTTGTAATCTGAAAACTCCACACTGGTATTGGATTGATAGTAGATTATAAATGGGATTTGCAATCCACCTTGACAAGACTATTAAAGATGATATTTGCTATTTTAGGAAAGTTGTAAAATCTTAGCTATAACTAGAAACGATTCCTGAAAATATAGTCATGTATTGTATTCCCAACACTTCATTCTTCTGTGGTTTCACAGTCTCATATCTTATAATGTGTTAGTGAGAGTCTCTCTTTGCAGCTTTTGAAGAAGTGGCTGTTTTTTGGTGTCTTTTCTTACTTCTGACTGTCACTATCTTTTATTTAAACAGTGAACCTGCATGGTGCTCAATTCTTTGTAAGCTAGAGGAATTCTTTGGGTTAAATAATTGAGTCAATCAATGCCTATACAAGCTCATTTTTATGCCCCAGAACTTTAGCTTTTATCTCTGTGACTATTTTTATGCACTCATTGATATTATTTAACTTCCTTTTCATTTAATATGAAAAAGAATATTCACAATTATTTACCATAGCAACCATTGCAGAAATAGATTCAAATACCAAGACTGACACAGTGTTCACGGTTGATATCATCAGGCCAAATAATTTGCAGCACGACCCTTTGAAGTTATTTTAAGGCTTTTGTATCTTGGTGAGAACAGTGGATATACCAGGACTGGGATTTGTTTTTAATCAGCATACATGAATAACATCGTCATCATCATCATCATAAAACAATAACAACAACAAAAAACTGTCTTGAGTTCTTCCATATGTGACCCAGAGCTACACTTCATGGCATATTTGACTCTGTATTAAATGTAGAATATTGATTGCATAATGACTTATGCTTGTTTATATCACATAACACACACAGACATACACACAAACGCACAATTGGATGGTGTATTGTATTGCACAAAGCAGAAAAAAATATATAATCTGTATACGAAAGTCAATTTTCCCTGTCAGTAATGGTTAGATGATTTTAGAAGGAACATGATTAAGATTTTTATTATCAGCTCAATGAATAGGCAACAGTATATTATATGTTATCCTTATATGTAAATATGCATGTTTTCAATATATGTTGCATTTTAATTTATATTTCCTACTAGTTAGGACTCCTTCCTTCATTTAAATTATTTTTAAAGATACATTTTCCATGTAGCTAATTAGAATAAGAGTGATTACTTCTCCTCATCCCATCTTGCTTCAAAATGTAACTACCTTTCCTCCATCCTTTTTAAATGTTTCTAATTGTAACAAATACACACACATACATATTTTTTTAAATTTTTTTTATTGTACTTTAGGTGAAGGTTTACAGAACAAATAGTTTCTCATTAAACAGTCATATTGTATTATGACATTGGTTAACAACCCCACAACATGTCAACATTCTCCCCTCTCAACCTAGGAGGACCCTTTTTTTTCCTTATTGGTGAAAATATACGTAGCCAAAGATACACCATTTCAAAAATTTCTACACGTACAATTCCGTGATGTTGATTACGTTCTTCCAGTTGTGCTGCTATTCTCATTTTAGATGAAGGCTTACAGAACAAAATAGTTTATCATTAAACAGTTAGTACACATATTGCCCTATGACAATGGTTTACAACCCCACTACATGTCAACACTGTCCTTCCTCAACCTTGGGTTCCCTATCACCAGCTTTCCTGTCCCTTTCTGCCTTCTAGTTCTTGTCCCTGGACTGCTGTGCCTCATTAATCCCGTTTGTTTTTATGGGGCTGTCCAATCCCTGGCTGAACGGTGAACCTTGGGAGTGACTTCACCACTGAGCTAAAAGGGTGTCCGGGGGCCATACTCTCAGGGTTTCTCCCATCTCTGTCAGGCCAGTAAATCTGGTCTTTTTTTGTATGTTAGAATTTTGTTCTACATCCTTCTCCAGAACCCTCTGTTGCGATCCCGCACACACACGTACATATTTTTAATAATCAGACATTATACTAGGCCCTGAAAATACATTGATAAGCAAGAGAAACATAGCCTCTATCCTTGTAGAACTTGAAATTTTCAAAGTGAGATGAACACTAGACAAATAATCATGTAAATAATTAATAGGTTATAATTATGATAGTTGCAGTTTTCACTGTCACCCAACAAGATGTCTATTCATTTGCATGTGGAGAAATCAAAATATTTTATTAATTTACATTTTCTCTGAACTTCAAAAATTCTGTTTATGTTGTCTTTTTATGAGTTGAAAAATAAGTGTGATATGATCCAATAAAAAAGCACTTCACATATCATATGTAAATGAAGTAGGAATTTCTGGAAGAATTTCATCTAATTGCTTTCAATGACCACACCTAGGGATTGTAATTTTGAGAGAAAAGCTCAAAAGTAATTTGATGCACACACACAAATATATATATGTATGTAAATATATAACCTTAGAATTTTTACAAGAGGCAATGCATTCATTTTCTTATTAAATATTAGAAAAGAAAAAAATGTCTTTCTTGCACAGAAGCACCTAGAAAGCAAAGGTTGTCTCATTTTTGTCCTAGTCGTGTTCCAATTAATTCAAGTCGAGGCTCTGCCTATAAAATAACTAAAGGGAGAGAGAAGAATACAGTAATTATCTTTTAAATTTAATTTTAACATTCTGGTCAGTTTATACTTAAAGTCTGTGGCTTTATCTATTCATGCTAGGTTATTCGTTGGTCTAAGCATTTTTTTCTAAAACATAACATTTATGTAAATACTAATTTCATATAGACTAACACAGACTAGGAGCCCTGGTGGAGCAGTGGTTAAGAACTTGGCTGCTTACCAAAAGCCTGGCAGTTCAAATCTACCAGCCTATTCTTGGAAACCATATGGGGCAGTTCTACTCTATCCTATGGGGTTGCTATAAGTCGTAATCAACTCGACAGCAACAGGTAATACAGACTAGGAATAAAGGCCTGGCAATCTACTTCTGAAAAATCAGCTAATGAAAACCTATGGATTACAATGGCCCAATTCCATTGTGCATGAGCTTGACATAGGTCGGGGGCCAACTAGATGACAGCCAACAGCAAAAACAACAACAAATTCATATAGATCTACTAAAAAAGAATGCTAACATAATAGAATTGACTTAATTTTGGTACCCTTATTCAGGATATGATTTACTCCACTAAGCAAGTAGGCAAATTACAAGAACCCCAATCCATAGGAACAAACATTTATTTATCCCTTACTTTGAAAACACACACAAAAAATTATGCGTTCTCACTTTCTTTTCTGGACTTCAATGCTCTAATATTTTCTATGACCTTCTGCTTCTTAATTATGAGATTCACTTCTTAGGCTGCTTTTTGTGGATAAGAAAGGTCAATTTGGAATTTGAACTTCACATGAAAAATTTGACTTGGTTTTAAACAAAATCTTGTTTTCATTTTATGATTTTATGAAGGTACTTTAGTTACTTAAAATCGTTTTTCATTGACTTTAAAATGGTCATTTAAATTAAAATGGATATTTAATAATTTGAAATTCCATATATATTGGGAACACTAAGAAGAAAATTGATTAGGAATTATTTGAAAATAAGTTTCTTACTAAGTTTAATGGAACTTTACAAACATCTGTATAAGGTTTCCCAGAAAGAAGAATCTTAAGAAAGAATTATAGAATGTATAGTGTTACTTTTTGGAAAGATCTACATTTTGGAAATATCTAAATCATAACAAATGTTCTAAAATTAGATTGTAGTGATGGCTTCACAACTCTGTGACCATATTAAAAATTACCAAATTACACACTTCAAATGGATTAATTTTATTGTGTGTTAATTATATCTCAAAAAATTTGTTTAAATAAAAAGCTGAAAGTAAATATATTTTTTCTTTGTAAATACCTCTCTGAGTCACCAGAGTTAACTGTATTCCTCTCTCTGTTTTAAAGTATGTTTTCTATGTTGCTATTCTAGCACTTTTTGTTATTAAAGTTAAGTATTTATATAATTGTATCCTCTAGATTTTAAGGTTTTTATATATCATGTTTTTCTAGGTGTTCATTTGTGTACTTTAAGTTCAAACATGTACTTGCAAAATACAAAATACAACATATGAAACTTACTGCCTTTCCTCCTTTTGATCAGGATCCATCTAATTAAGTCTGATCAAAACATTCAGTATTGGTAGCTGGGCACCATCTATTTCTTCTGGTTTCATGGTAATAGAGGTAATAGTTTAGGGAGGCAATTAAAACTGGAGTCCATTTCCTGCTCTGATTCCTGGGTTTCCTTCTTCTACTGCTGTTCTGGGTGAATAGAAACCAAATGTTGTAGCATAGGTGGCTGCTTGCAAGCTTTTAAGACCCCAGGTGCTACTCACTGAACTAGAAGGTAGAACAGAAACTCTTAAAAACATTAGGCCAATTGACCATATAGACACAGGAAGCCATGACCTTAAACCTCTAAAAACAAAGAAAACTAATCCAATGAAGTGTTTAGTTGTACCTAATTAATATCAACAGGAACAGCCTTGTTGTAGGTGCCATCGAGGTGTCCAACTCATAGTGACTGCGTAACACTGCACCGTTTTCACAATTATTGCTGTGTTTGGGCCATTGTTGCAGCCACTGTGTCAATTCTTCTCATTGAGGGCCTTCTTCTCCTTTAGCTGACCCTCTTCTTTACCAAGCATGATGCCCTTCTCCAGGAAATGCTCTCTGTTGATAACACATCCAAGGTATGTGAGATGAAGTCTCACCATTCTCACCATTCTTACCTCTTAGAAGCATTCTGGCTGTACTTCTTCTAAGACAGATTTGTTCATTATTCTGGCAGTCAGTATTCTTACCCAACACCATAATTCAAATGCATCAATTCTTCTTCAGTCTTCAAAGTTAATCATCCAACTTTAGCATGCATATGAGGGATTGAAAATACCGCGGCTTGGGTCAGGTGCACCTTACTCCACAAAGTGATATCTTTGCTTTTTTTTAACATATTAAAGAGGTCTTTTGCAGCAGATTTGACCAAACTAATAGGCAACCTTAGTGGATGCTAAATTCCCATTGCCCTAGACAAAAATTCACTACTTCTTAGTGAGTGATTCCCACTTTCCCTCCCCGCCTCCCCTACTCCAGGTAATCACTAGTAACCGTTGGTCTCTATTTACTTATTCTTGTCATTTCATGTAAGTGAGACCATATAATATTTGTCATTCTGTGATTGATTATTTCACTCAGCACGATGTCTTCCAGTTTCATCCATGTTGTAGCATGTATCAGGACTTCATTTTCTTTAAAGCTTAATAGTATTTCCTTGTATGTATGCACTACATTTCATCTATCCATTCTTCTGTTGAGGGCACTTAGATTGTTTTCACCATTTTTGTTATTGTTAATAATGCAGTAATGAAGATTGGTGTACATGTGTCTGTTTGCAAAATTGCATTTAGGTCCCTAGGGTATATCTTATCCTAATTTTTTAACACCAGAAAATGTTGGATGGTATCTTTTTTTTTAATTCTTTTAATCTACTTACTTCCCATTCTTTGGCTATTCTCTCAATTTAGTAATTTTGGTCTTATTTTTCCTTTTTCTCGTCAAAATATCTAAATATATTTGTATTTACTTCCCATCAAATATTTCTGTTGTCTGTACATCTCCTCAACACAGCCACTACTTTTGGTGCCAGCTTCAGAGCATTTGAACTCATTTTTTATTTTGACCTCTATTCTCATACCTCATGCACATTTTCTTATCTACTCATCATTACTTCTGGATCATTGCCCAGAGTTGTCCTATTTTCACCTTGCATCTGCTACTTTTGATTAATAAATATTTTTTGATTAATCACTTCTACCTCTGCTATTCTACTTGTCCATTTTATGATGGTCCTAAATCCAGTCCTGTATGTCAGAGATTACAGAGCCGTGGGGCTCTTCTTAGGGTTTTATTAGAGGAAAATTATTTTCAGCATTTTTTTTGAAGGACACAGTGAGCAAAGACTGTATTTTGTTAAATACATTCTGCAAATAGGAATTTTATTATAAAGAGGAATGAAAAGGAATAAAATTTGGAAAACGAAAGAAATAAAGTGAAAGATACAGTTTGGAAAGGATAGGATACTTAAATACAGAAGGACAGAAAAGAAGAAATACGAAGTGCAGTGTAAGAGAGAAAAAAGTCAATACCTGAAAAAGTAGGTCAGATACTAAATAATTGTATAAGGAGTGGGAAAGAAAATCCAAAATCAACAAGAACAGGAAATGAATAGAGACATGGGAAAGTAGGTTTGGGGAGGAGATTCTGCTTTTAAAACACATACTGAAGGATTTGATTGTTCATTATGTGAACTCATCCAGAGAGTGCCCCCAAAAGCCTTCCTGTGTAAAATGTCTTTAGTAGATGGAGTGGAACCAGCATCCCAACGTCTGGAGAATGGGCTGCTGGCTCCCTACGCTTTGGCCCCACAATCACTGCACAGCACGCTATTCATAAGTGGCCCCAGTGTTCCCTGTCTCTGAGAAATTCAGTGCGTAAGCTTTAGTTAAGAATGAAAAGCCATTATAATTTTTCTCTCCATGCATATGGATAAGCTTTAGTAATAATGTGAGTGTGTTAAAGAAAAACAAGAAAACTTCATAGTAGAACCTAATAGAAACTTTCAATGGTATTGTTTCCACCATGCATAATTCATAGAGAAGAAATTAGAAGAAAGAAGGCAGACATTGACTTCCTTAAGTTTTTGTTTTAGATTTTTTTTGACTTTTAATTTATTCCTTTTGAAGGGAAATGCTTCTTTTGTGCTCTATTGATATTGTTCTGTAGTGAGCTTTAAGTGTCATCCAGGTTTTCCTGCTCAGTATAAAATTATATTTTATATGTAAATTTTACCCTTCATTGTTTGCTGTATGATTTGTTTTTAATCACCGTCTTTTAGAGAATTCATTCAGGATTCACAGACCCATTACCTTCCAATGATTCTACAATATAATGAAGCATATTTGCAACATAATATTTTTTCTAAATCCAAGGATATTATCATCATATGTATTTTCAAAGACTGCTAGAATATCTTTGTGTAACTGAGTTAAATATAGTTTAATTAAATTAAGTAAATTAAATTACTCATTAACAGTAAAAACTAAGCTTTAGAATGCATTTGATTTGGAAAAAAAACATTGGATACCTGACTTAACAGCTCTAGTAAGGTACAGAATTAATTTGCAGTATACACATCTTACCTTTTTTCAATAAATGTATCAATGGAAGACAGAATGAGAATGATAAGAAGCTTTGGAAAATACATTTAAAATTTATTAATTAAAGCAATATTTGTCATAGGGAGGCAGTGAACTAAAACATGATTTCTTATTGAAGAAATAATGTTCCAATTATATAGTAACATTAAATAATGAATTATAAATTATCTAAAAACATTTTTTCCTAGAGGTCATATCATTTAATTTTAACCCAATATAAGCACTAGGACTACTGTGGCTAATACTAATAATTCATTCTGAGGTGTCTAATTTAGATAATTACTTAAAGGGGTAAAAAAGAAATGACAGGTAATGAAGCCAGAAGTAAAACATTATTATTGAATTTATTCCATCTATTCCATCTGTTATTTTGCTATTCTAATTCTAATACCAGATAATTTTTTTTTAATCTTGTCTCTTGGCAAGTAAATTTTGCAGGGCAAATAAGATCTACCATCAACTTTTTAGTAAATGTTATACTTCTTCCTAGATTAAATTTATATAAGGGTTGCAGAAGTATGTAAATGTTTCTGTTGACTTAATCATATGAAATAGAAAATATTAAAGTGTTAGATAATACATGCATTTCTTGTTTCTACCCAACACTGGTGGCATACATATTCTAAAGATGGAATTTATGCTTATCTTTTCTAGAATGTTGATCATATTATTTTTTATTTTTTGTGTTTTAGGTGACAGTTTTCACAACAAATTAGATTCCCATTCAACAATTCATGAACAAATTATTCTGTGACACTAGTTTCAATCCCCATAAAGTGTCAGTGCCCTCACCATTTCCACCAGCCTGCCCTGTTTCTATCCATCCAGTTTCCCTGCCCTCCTTGCTCTTCTCTCATCTTTGCTGTTGTGTAAATGCTGACCTTTGGTTTCATATAGTTGATTGTTTAAAGGAGCACATTCCTCACTGATGTAGTCGTTTATTTTATAGGTCAATCTATTATTTGGCTGAAAGGTGACCTCCAGGAGTGGCTTCAGTAGCAGGTTAAAAGGGTATTTTAGGGTAATTGTTGAGGATTCCTCTAGTCTCTATCAGTTCAGTAAGTCTGGTATTTTTTTATGTATTTGAGTTTTGTTCTACATTTTTCTCCCATTCTAATTGGGACCTTTTATTGTATACCTGGTCAGAATGGTTACTAGTGATAGCCTGGATAGCATCATCCAGTTTTTCTGGTCTCAGGCTAAAAGAGGCTGTGGCTGGTGTGGGCCATTAGTCCTATGGACTAATATGTTCCTTGAGTCTTTGGTTTCTTTCCCTCTTCTTTGCTCCAGAGGAGAAGAGACCAGTCGTTGTATCTTAGATGGCCACTTGCAAGCTTTTAAGACACCAAATGCTACTTACCAAATTAAGATATAGAACGTTCTCTTTATGAACTAAGTTATGCTAATTGACCTAGTTGTCCCCTGGAACTACGGTACTGAGACTTCAAACCCAGTAAATCAACCCCACAAGGCATTTGAGTATGTCTAGAAAGTATCCATAACTGTGCACTCTATATGCTTTATTGTATATATGAATATATATGATGCACCTACAAATATGTATATACATATGTCCACAAATATACCTATATATGCACGGGCATGTAATCCCATATGCCTTCCAACAACTACATAGCACACATATCTACCTATGTAACGACTTACATATTTTTTGCTTGTTATTACTGCTGTTGCAAAATTGTATATGTTATAGCATTTACCATGGATGCCCTTTATTCTTGTGATCCTCTCACTGTCTTGATTTACCTTGGTCAGGTTATGCCGACTTCACACATATTGTGTATTGTCTTTCCCATTACCAGAATTAACATGTGTCTACTCTCTACTGTCCCACTCTCATTGTTAGTAACCATCAAAGAACATTGCTTTCTGTGTGTATACCTATTCTCCACTTTTTATAAAAGTATTATCATGCAATATCTGTCCTTTTGTTTTTGACTTATTTCATTCAGCATAATGTCCTGCAGATTCATCCATTATAAGATGTTTTGCAGACTCATTATTCTTTATCATTGCATAGAATTCCATTGTGTGTATGTGTCACAGTTTGTTTATCCATTTATACCTTGATAGGAACTTAGGTTGCTTCCATCTTTTTTGCTATTGTGAATAATGCTGCAATGAATATGGGTGTGCATATGTCTATTCATGTCACTGCTGTTATATCCCTAGGATATATACCAAGGAGTGGGATTGCTAGACCATAAGGTGTATCTATTTCTAGCTTTTTGAGGAAGAGCCATACCTTTTTCCATAGTGGTCGTAACATTTTACAGTTTCAACAGCAGTGTATAAGAGTTCCAATCTCACCACAACAACACTAGCGTTTGTTGATTTCTGTTTTATTTTTTGATCACTGCCATGTTTGCAAGGGTGAGATGGTATATCTTTGTAGTTTTGGTTTGTATCTCTCTAATAGCTAATGATAGCGAGCACCTCTTCATGTGTTTGTTATCTGCCTAAAAGTCCTCTTTGATGAAATATCTGTTTATGTCCTTTGCCCAGTTTTTCATTGTATTGTTTGTCTTTTTGTCATTGAATTGTTGAAATTTTCTATATATATTAGAGATCAGACGTTCTATTCTCATTTTGCTGAGAGTTTTTATCAGGAAAGAGTGTTGGACTTTATTAAATTCCTTTTCTGCATCGACTGAGATGATCATATGACTCTTTTCCTTTGTTTTATTTATGTGGTGAATTACATTGATTGATTTTGTAATGTTGATCCACCCTTGCATCCCCGGTATGAGTCCCACCTGATCATTATATGTATATATGTATATGCTTTCGTATTCTTTTGTCTAGAATTTTTTGAGAATTTTTGCATCTATACTCATGTGAGATATTGGTCTGTAATTTTCATATTTTCTGGTATCTTAGCCTGGCTTTCATATCAGGGTTATTCTGGCTTCATAAAATGAATTAAGGAGTACTCCTTCCTTTTCTGTGTACTGGAGTAGTTTGAGTAGAATTGGTGGCAACTCATCTCTGAATGTTTGGTAAAATTCTCCAGTGAAGCCATCTAGGCTGCGCTCTTTTTTGGTTGGGATTTTTTTTTTTTTAAATGGTATCTTTAATTTCTTCTTATGTTTTGCATCTATTTAGAGTTATACCTCTATTTCTCTCATGTACTTTGTACATATATCAGGAGGGACCAATCCCTGGAGAAGGACATCATGCTTGGTAGAGGGTCATCAAAAAAGAGGAAGACCCTCAATGAGATGGATTGACGTAGTGGCTGCAACAATGGGTTCAAACAGTGAAACAAATGTGAGGATGGCACAAGACTGGGCAGTGTTTTGTCCTGTTGTACTTAGGGCTACTATAAGTCAGAACCAATTTGACCACACCTAACAACAAAAACAAACAAGCTCTATTTGTGTTAGTTTAGGTAGTTAGTGTTTCTAAAACTTTGTTTCTTCTTGGTTTTCAAATTTGTTGAGAGTACAATTTTTCATAATATTCCATTATGATTATCTTTATCTCAGTTGTTTCTGTTGTAATGATGTCCATTTCATTTTTTATTTTGGTTATTTGTGTTTTCTCATTTTTTTTTTCTTTTTAAATTTGGCCAGTGGTTTGCTAATTTTATTAATCCTCTCAAAGAATTAACTTCTAGTTTTGTTGATTCTTTCTATTGTTTTTCTATTACCTATTTCATTTATTTCTGCTCAGGTCTTTATCATTCCCTTTCTTCTAGTGATTGTGGAATTCTTTTGCTGTTCCTTTTTTATTTGTTCAGTAATTGGGTTAAGCTATTCATTTTGGACCTTTCATGTTTTTTGATGTATGCATTTATTGCTGTAAATTTTTCACTGAGCACTGCTTTTGCTGTGTCCTAGAGGTTTTGGTATGTTGTGTCCTCAATCTCATTTGATTCTAAGAATTTTTTTTTATTTCATTTTTAATTTCTTCAATGACCCAATAGATTTTAAACAACATGTTATTCATTTCCATGTATTTATTGATTTCTTCCTGGCTCTTTCTGTTATGGATTTATAGTTTTATAACATTATGGTAAGAGAAGATGCTTTGTATTATGCTGACTTTATTTTTTATTTATCGAGGCTTGCTTTGTGGCTTTTTTGATGTGTGCATTTATTGCTGTAAATAGTCCTCTGAGGACTGCCTTTGCTGTGTCCCAAAGGTTTTGGTATGATGTGTTTCATTCTTGTTTGATTCTAGGAATTTTCTTTTTTTTTTTTTTTTTAATTGTACTTCAGGTGAAGGCCGACAGAACGAATAGTTTCTCAGAAAACAGTACTACACATATTGTTTTATGACATTGGTTAACAACCCCACAACATGTCAACCCTCTAACTTCTCAACCTTTTTTTTTTTTTTG
>NW_004443968.1:21934186-21938395 GCF_000243295.1 Trichechus manatus latirostris
CCTTTAATAATTCTTGCAAGTTTGGTTTGACTTTTACATATTCCCTTAATTTCTGTTTATCTGGAAATGACCTAATTTCACCATCAAATTTGAACAAAAGTTTTGCAGGATATATTATTCTTTGCTGGCAATTTTTTTCTTTCAAGATTTTATATATGTCATCCCTTTGCCTTCTTGCTAGCATGGATTCTGATGAAGATTCTAAGCTTAGTCTTATTGTTTCTCCTCTGTATGTGACTTCTTGTTTTTCATGAGCTGCTCTCAGGATTCTTTGTTTGTCTTTGGTTTTGGTCAGTGTGGTTATGATATGTCTTGGTGATTTTCTTTTGGGGTCTCTCCTATATAGGGTTCATTGTGTTTCTGGGATGGACAGCTTTTCATCTTTCAAGATATTTGGGAAGTTTTCTGTCAGCAGTTCTTCAATGATCCTCTTTGTGTTTTCTGTTTTCTTCCCCTGTTCTGGAATTCCAATCACTCGAAGATTTTTGCTTCTGATTGTATCCCACATAACTCTCAGGGTCTCTTCATTTTTCTTTGTTCTGTTTTCTGAGTTTTCCTGAAACAAAGTTGTATCCAAGTTTTTGTCTTCAATTCCACTGATCCTGTCTTTCACCATTTCAAATCCTTTTCTGAAATCTTGTTGTTTATCTTTTGGATTTCTAATTGTTGTCCTTGTATAATTTCTAGTTTATAACTTATTTTGGCATTTTGTTCCTGCATTATTTTCCTGAATTCTTCCAATTTTTGGTCTGTATTTTCCATGAATTTGTATCTATTTTTTCCTCATGTATGTCAGCTTTTTGCCTCAGCTCTTGAAGAATTCTTAGTATTAGAGATTTGAATTCCCTATCAGGCAGTTCTAGTGCATTTTCCTCAACTGGAGAGTCATCTGGTGTTTTATTTTGGACGCCTACTGGAACCGTCCTGTCCTGTTTTTGTAAACGTTTTGATATTGTCTGCTGTCTTTGGGGCATTCAGTATTTATTTTTCTCATTTATTGTTTGTAGATTTGTTTGTTTCATCCCGTTTTTTTTAAAAAAAATTTGACTATGTCCGAGCAGGCGGACTGTGTGTTGTTTGTTGTTTGCTCATCTGTGAGCACAATACTTTTCACCTCCTTATCCTATTGGCAGGTTCAATCACTCAGATATGGTATGGCAGGGCTGCTCTAGCTCAAGAGGAGTTACTGAGAAGAGTTGTTTGTGGCACTTACTACAGCCACCAGAGCGGGTCAGTAATCAGTGCAGCACAGGTTCCAGCATGGTGTGCCTGTGCTGTTTGGTGGTGTGATGTCAAGTGCATGGTGCAGGCAGACAGCATGCAGCAGGGAGATTGTTATGTGTGGAGCTAAGATGGATATGGGAGAAAGGAGAGAGGGAAAGGAGCCAAAAACATCAAACAAACAAAAAAGAATGCTAGGGGAGATTGCCGTTAGAGTGGAGAGAGGAGAGAATCTGAAATGGAGAAAAACAGAAAGGGGAGGAGGAAGAAAAGAAAAGAATGAATAAATAAAAATTGGAAAGGTTAAAGAACCCCAAAGTTACCAGGGATCCCACCGGTGCAGCTATGAGGTCTGGGGAAGTTGCTGTCAGATGTTGCAGTACAGCCTGGCCAAAGGTGTAGAGGTCTACAACTCCAGGTATTCAGGGAAAAGAAAGATAAGGAAGATATAGATAGACAAGACACTGAGCAATGAAGAAAGACAAAAAAAGGAAAAGAAAAACAAAACAAATTAAAAAAAAAAAAGAACAAGAAAGGCCCCCCAAAAAAAACAGAAAATGAAAATCCAACGATAAAAGAAATGTCCTCAGGGATCCCTCTGTACATCTGTGCAAGCCAAGGGGGAAGTCTTGCCATGCAGCACCGCCTGGCCAGAAAGGGCTCCCAACTCAAGAAAAGGAAAAGAAAACAAACAAACAAATGAACAAAAGCCCTGGGATCCCACCAGTGCGGCAGCACGGACTGGGAAGCAGCTCCACACTTGAATGGAGCTCCTCAGCCCTTCAGGAGGATGCAAAGGTGGCACACGGAGCCAGGTATTTGAGCGAAAGGAGGGGGGGGTGGTGAGAGGTAAGGAAGAAATCAAAAGAAGCAGAAAAATGCAACACCAGCAGCCAACAAATGACACTCAGAGATCCAGCCCGTTCAGGTGTGTGGAATCCAAGCAGCCGGTGTTTCCTGGTCAAGATATTGTGGCCGCCGGAAGCAGAAGAGGCCTAGTCGGGGTGAAGAAGGGTGGGGGGTGGAAAGCGTGTATTCCAAATTACCGGTTGCTTTGTCTCCCACTGGACACTCCGTGAGGCTGCTTTCTCATACCCCCTGTTTGCTGGTCTCTGATAGGAGTCCAAGATGGTGGATCTGCACTGTTTTAGCTGGTAGGGGACCTCTGCATGAATCTCTCCTTGTTCTCTGTCAGTTTTCTCACTCCATTTGGTGCTTGGCTGAATTCTTTATCTCTTCATTTGATGTTTTAGGTTTTCAGGATTGTTGTATTCTCTGTTCAGCTTAGTTTTTTGGATCTTTGCTGTGGAGGGATGGTGTGGTGCTTCTGCCTAGAGCGCCATTTTCTGATTCTAGGAATTTTTTTATTCCATCTCTGATTTCTTCTATTACACAGAGGTTTGTAAGCAGGGTGTTATTTGGTTTCCATGTAATTGATTCTTTTTCTTGCTCTTTCTGTTGTTAATTTCTACCTTGGTGGCATTGTGGTAGAGAAGATACTGTGTATTATCTCAATGTTTTGGATCTTGTTGAGGATTGCTCTGTGGCCTAAGATGTGGTCTATTCTGGAGAACATTCCATGTGCATTGGAAAAGAATGTGTACTTTGTAGCTGTTAGATGGAGTGTTCCATATATGTCTATGAGGACAAGTTGGCTGACTGTGCCCTTTAGGTCTTCTGTATCTTTGCTGAGTTTCTTTTTAGGTGCTCTGTCTTTTACCAAAAGTGGTGTATTGAAGTCTTCTAGTATTATTGTGGAATTGTCGATTTCTCTTTTCAGTACTGTTAGAGATTGTTTTATGTATTTTGGAGCCTGTCATTGGGTGTGTAGATGTTTATTATGGTTATGTTTTCATGATAGATCATCCCCTTAATCATTATGTTGTTTCCTTCTTTGTCTTTTATGGTGGATTTTGTTTTAAAGTCTATTCTATCTGAGATTAGTATTGCCACTCCTGCTCTTTTTTTGTGGTTGTTTGCTTGATGTATTTTTTCCAACCTTTGATTTTTAATAAATTTACATCTTTATTTCTAAGGTGTTTCCCTTGTACATAGCATATTGTTGGATATTGTTTTTTTTTTAATCCATTCTGTCGCTCTCTGTCTCTTTATGGGGGTACATTTAGGCCATTTACATTTAGTGTAATTATTGATAGATGTGAGTTTATTGCTGTCATTTTGTAGTCCTTCTTATTGTGTTGCTGACATTTTCTTTGTTCCTCTTACTCTCCTGTGCCGAATTCCTTTTGTTTGTAGATTTTTTTTTTCATTTCTTTTGTTCTTGTAGTTTTGTTTTTAATGAGACTTTATATTTTTCCTCTTTATTTGGTGAGTAGGTTTATTAACTTTCTTTATGGTTACCGTGAAATTCACCCTTATCTTTCTAAGTTTGAAGTAGTCTATTATTACTTGGTATCACCTTGCCTTCCTCTCCATTAGAAGGTTTTATACCTACACCATTCATTCCCTTTTTTATTGTCCTGACGTTATTGTCATTTACAGATTATCTGCTCTGATTCGCTGTTGTATTTCTTTTGGTTTTGGATAGTCCTTGAGAGTTCATTTCCTAGATTTGTATCTGGCTGTTATGATCCTGTGTTTTAGATTCAGCCTGTGAGCTGTAGTTGTTTGTTCTCAGATTGAAGGACTCCCTTTGATAACTCTTGAAAATTTGGTTTGGTTTTTACATATTCCCTTAATTTCAGTTTATCTGGAAATGTCCTAATTTCACCATCATATTTGAGTGAGATTTTGGCAGGATATAATATTCTTGGCTAGCAATATATTTTTCTTTCAAGGTTTAATATATGTCATCCCATTGCCTTCTTGCCTGGATGGTTTCTGCTGAATAATCTGAGCTTAGTCTTATTGTTCCTCCTCTCTATGTGACTTCTTGTTTTTCTTGAGCTGCTCTAAGGATTCTTTGTCTTTGGTTTTGGCAAGTGTGATTATGATATGCCTTGGTGATTTTCTTTTGGGGTCTATCCT
>NW_004443968.1:21938723-21958484 GCF_000243295.1 Trichechus manatus latirostris
TTTTTGTCTGTATTTTCCATGAATTTGTCTGCCTTTTCCATGAATTTGTATATTTTTTCCTCATTTTTGTCTGGTTTTTGCTTCAAGTCTTGGATTGCTCTGAGTATTAGAGATTTGAATTCCCTGTCAAGTAGTTCTAGTGCCTTTTCTTCTACTGGAAAGTCATCTGGTGTTTTATTTTGGATGCCTACTGGAACATTCCTGTCCTGTTTTTGTAAATGTTTTGATATTGTCCCCTGTCTTCAGGGCATTAAGTAGTTATTTTTATCATTTATTGATTGTAGATTTGTTTGTTTCATCCTGCTGTTTTGTTTTATTTGGCTATGTCTGCGCAGGCAATCTGTGTGTTCTTTCTTGTTTGCTCATCCGTGGGTATGATACTTTTCGTCTTCTTCTCCAATTGCAAGGATCATTTGCTCAGATATGGTACAGCAGGGCAGGTCTAGCCAAAAGGGAGTTGGTGGGATGAGTTATTTATGGCACTTACTATGGCCACCAGGGCAGGCCAGTAATCAATGCAGGGTAGGTTCTGGTAGGCCATGCCTGGGCTGCTTAGTGGTGTGATGTTCAGCAGACTGTGCAGGTAGGCAGGATAGAGGTGGGAGATTTTGATGTGTGGAGCTACAATGGGTATGGGAAGGAGGAGAGAAGAACTGGAGCCAAAATTACAAACAAACAAAAAAGAGAGCTAGGGGAGCTTGCTGTTGGAGTGGAGAGATGAGAGACTATGAAATGGAGAAAAAGAAAAAGGAAAAGAAGAAGAAGAAAATAAACAAATAAAAATTAGAAAAAACAAAAAACAAAGCTCCCAGGTATCCCACCGGTGCTGCTATGAGGGCTGGGGAAGTTGCTCCCAGTCCGTGAAGTACAGTCTGGCTAAAAGGCATAGAGGTGTCACTCAGTGCCAGGTATTCAGTGGGCAGGAAGGGAAGGAAAGTATAGAGAGATGAGAAACTGAGTAATGAAGAAAGACAAAAAAGGGTAAAAAAGGAAAAGAAAACGAAACAAACAAATTAAAAACAAACAAGAACAAGAAAAAAAGAAAAACCCAAAACAGAAAAAAGAAACCCCCCTCCCCCCCAAAAAAAAACAAGAAAAAAGAAATGCCCCAAGGGATCCCTCTGCACTTCCACAGAAACTGAGGGGGTAGGTCGCAAGCCACACAGTACTGCCTGGCTATAACAGGCTCCCAATTTGAGAAAAGAAAAAGAAAACTGCCATGGATTGAACTGTGTCCCCCAGAAAATGTGTGTAGTAACTTGGCTAGATCATGATTCATAGTACTTTATGATTGTGTTATCTGATGTGATGTCCTTATGTGTTGTGATCTCTATTACTATGATGAGATTATATGTGATCTCCTTATGTGTTGTAAATTCTATCACTGTGATGAGGTTATACTGACGAGGTAGACAAAATCAGTGTTTTAATGCAATCTCTTTTGAGATATAAAAGAGAGAAGCGAGCAGAGACACATGGAACCTCATATCACCAAGAAAGCAGTGCTGGGAGCAGAGCGCGTCCTTTGGCCCTGAAGCTCCCAGACCAAAGGAAGACTGATGACATGGACTTTCCTCTGGAGCCGATGGAGAAAGCATTCCCCTGGAGCTGATGCCCTGAATTTGGACTTGTAGTCTACTGGACTGTGAGAGAATAAATGTCTCTTGTTAAAACCATCCACTTGTGGTACTTCTGTTAGAGAAGCACTAGATGACTGAGACAAAAACAAACAAACAGACAATTCAAAACAAACAGAAAAAAGCCCTACGATCCCAGCATGGGCTGGAAAGCAGTCTCACATTCAAGTGGTGTTTCACAGCCTTTCAGGAAGGAGCAAAGATGGTGCACGGAGCCAGGTGTTTGAGAGAAAGGAGGGGGAGGTGGTGAGTGGTAAGGAAGAAATCTAAAGAAGTGGAAAAAGCAGCACCAGTAGCCAACAAATGACACTTAGGGAGCTGGCCAGTGCAGGCAGGTGGAATACAAGCAACCGCGGGGTGAAGCTGATGCTTCCTGGCCAAGAGATTGTGACCGCAGGAGGCAGAGGAGGCCAAGAAGGGTGGTGGGTGGGAAAGCATATATCGCTGGTTAGTGGTTGTTTTGTCTCCTGCTGGAAGCTCCGTGAAGCTGCTTTCTCATACCCCTGTTCACTGGTCTCTGATAGGTGTCCAAGATGGCAGATCTGTGCTGTGTAGCTGATGGGGACCTCTGCATGTATCTCTCCTCACTCTCTCTTCTCTGTCAGTTTCTTATTACATTCAGTGCTTGGCTGAGTTCTTTCTCTCTTCACTTGATGCTTAGGGTTTCAGGATTGCAGTTTTCTGTTTTGCTTAGTTTTTCAGATCTTTGCTATGGAGGGATGGTGTGGTGCTTCTGCCTATAGTGCCATGTTGCCCAGAAGTCCTAGTTGACGATTCTTTTCCTTCAGGATTTTACATATGTTATCCAATTACGTTCTTGAATGCATGGATTCTGAACAGAAATCAGTCCTTAGTCTTATAAGTGCCCCTTTGTAAGTGATATTTTGTTTTTCATGATCTACTTTCAGAATTCTTTCTTTGTCTTTGGTTTTGGAAAGTTTGATTATGATATGTCTTTATCAGTTTCTTCTGGGGTCTAGCCTATATGGGGTTCGTTGGGCTTCTTGAATGGAAATCTTCTCATCTTTCATGATAGTTAGGAAATTTTCAGCCAATATATCTTAGAAAAAATTATCTCTGTACTTTTATTTTTTCCGCCTCCTCTTCTGGAATTCCCACTACCCTTAAATTATTCCTCTTGATGATGTCCAACTTAATTCTTAAGCTTTCTTTCTTTTTCTTCATTCTTTTTTCTGATTGTTTCTCGAATTTGTATCAAGGGGCTTGTCCTCTATTTTGATCTTCCATTGATTCATCTCTTCTTCTGTGTCCTTCCATTGTGTTATGTATTTCTGATATTTTAGGGTTAATCTTTTGGGTTTCTAGTTGTTGTTTTTGTACTGTTCCTAATTTTCTATTGAGTCTGTCATTTTCTTATTGCATTGTTTTCCTGAATTCTTCTAGGTTTTTTTCCTGTGTTTTCCTTGATTTTTTGAGGACCCTAATATAATTCTTTTAAATTCTTTCTCAGGTAGTTCTACTATCATTTCTTCCTCAGGAAGGTTTTCTTTCCCTTTATTCTGTTCACTTGTTTTAGCCCTCTTATCCTGTTTCTTCATATGATTTGTTATTGTCTGCTGTCTCTGAAGCATTTTGGGGCCATTTTATTTATATATATAGAGAGAGATTCTATGTTTGCTTTATCCTGATTTTTTGTTTCGTTTTGATAGATTAGGGTGGGTGAGGTGGCCATGCTGCACCGATCACTGGTCTGGTAGCACAGGAGCACTCACCACCTATAGCTGGGTGGGTAGGGTGGCAGAAGGGAGCTGGCAGTGTGGGTGTGCTCCTCTCCTGGTTGTTTGTCTAGTAGTACAAGAGCACACGCTACAGCTTGCTGGGTGGGTGGGGTGTTAAGGGGGGGATGTGGAACTGGTTGGTATGCACAGCTGTCAGTCTTCTGTCTGGAGGCATGAGTGTGCATGCTACTGCTCGTTGTGTGGGAAAGTGTTGGGGGTGGTGTGCAGGGTAGAAATGCACTTCCACCAGTCATCAGTCCTGTGGCATGGGAGCACACACTGCTGCTTGCTGGGTGGGTAGGGTAGCTGGGGGGGTGGTAGGCAGGTACTGCCAGTTGTAGGAGGAATAGGGCTGGATTTGGGAGAAAGAGGGGCTAATACTGCAGTCCCAGGGTGGTTAAGGTTGAGGGGGCTCACAATGCTGGTCGTCAGGAGGGTAGGAGAGTGGTTGGGCAGTAAAGCATGCTCCTCTTGTCACTGGGCATAGGTGTCTTGGCATTCCCTATAGGCTTCAGCCAGCAATTGGGACCTGCCACAGACCAAATGCCAGGAGTAGGGGCTGCTGGAGTCTAGTCCCATGGGGACTTACTGATGACACTCTATGGATCTCCTACTCTGTATACGCCACCCACCCTAATGGTCAGTGGCTGCTACTGGTGAGTGGTCCTGTCTCTGGTTCTTGGCTCCCTACCTGTTCTTTGGTCACCAAGAACCCTGGAGCTCTCACCCACCTTCCTGTAGTTTCCTTTCTTACATCTGGTTCATGTCCTGCTCACTTTGCTTCACTCCAAGTTTGTTTACACAGTTTCTTTGTCTCTTATAGGAAATTCCATAAAGTTGTCTTCCTGTGTGTTATGGATTGAATTGTGTCCCACAAAAATGTGCATCAACTTGGCTAGGCCATGATTCCCAGTATTGTGTGATTGTCCTCCATTTTGTGATCTGATGTAATTATCTTATATGTTGTAAATCATAACCTCTATGATGTTAATGAGACAGAAGTAGATGCGGTTACGTTAATGAGGCAGGAGAAAATCTATAGGATTCAGTTGTATCTTGAGTCAATATCTTTTGAGATATAAAAGAGAAAATCAAGCAGAAAGGAGAAGTACCTCACGAATACCAAGCAAGAAGAGCCAGGAGCAAAGTATGCCCTTTGGACCCGGGGTCCCTGTGCTGGGAAACTCCTAGACCAGGGAAAGATTTATGACAAAGATCTTCCCCCAGAACTGACAGAGAGAAAAAGTGTTCCCCTGGAGCTGGCATCCTGAATTCAGACTTCTAGCCTCCTAAACTGTGACAGAATAAAATTTCTGCTTGTTAAAACCAACCAGTTGTGGTATTTCTGCTGTAGCAGCACTAGATAACTAAGACACTGTGCTCCTCACCTCGGGTCACTGCTTACTTTGTCTCAAGATGACCATGCTGTGCTGTGCCAACTGACAGGGCACCTCCAATCTGTTACTGTCCTCATTTGCTGTTTTCACTCAGTTTCTCCTTCCAGTCAGTGTTCATTCAATTCTTCATCCTTCCTTTTGATGTTCAGGGTTCCAGGATTATCATCTGTATCTGTTTCACTTGGTTTCTCACGTCTTTGGTATAGGAGGACAGCATGATGCTTCTGATTAAGTCATCATTATGGGCAGCCTCTTATTTAATTGATCAGTCTGGTCTATAACATTGAGTAGATGAAATCTATAAACTGTGAAATAGCAAATATTTAAAAAAGATAACTAATTAAAAAAAATTACTGCCTCCTGAAAGCCTATAAGGACTTGCTTAAGAAAAACTAGGCATTAAAATCTTTGACAAATGCTTTTACCATGAAGAGTGCTCAGTAATGAGAAAAAAAAATCAAATTCAAACAATATAAAAGGAAGGAAATACTAAAATACATACACACACAAATACAAGCTGCAAGCCACAAAAGGAAGTAGAAAAGAGAAGGAGAAGAGCCGATGAGAGTTTTTCACAGGAGATGTGCCACTGAATCAAAACGTGGAAATATTAAATATAGTCAACTCTTTTTCATAACTTAAAAATAACACAATTAAAATAATGCCCATTACTTGACCACTCATTAAAGGTATAAAACTCATGTTTATGACATAAGCAGAGCATGAGAACCCAAAAATAAAGCTAGCTTTGATAAATTATTCAAATTGTTTCAATTATAAAATCTATAAAGAAAGGATCTTAATTTTCACATACATATAGTGACAGTTCTATTTTATAATACATAGATAAGGAAGGAAAATGGATTATTAATATCTGTTTAGTTTTTAAGATTTTTAAAACTATAACTTCAGTTACAAATATCTTCTATTTGATGCTGTGGTTTAAATTTTTATCTATCACAGAATTTCAGAATCATTTATTTCAATCATGTTAAATGTTAGAATTGTTGGGTTAAAATAATTAAAAATTATGTTACCAGGACTAATTTGATTATGTACATATAATAAGTTATTTCAAATTATTTTACGTATACATAATTACTCTTAAAACTATAATGTGTTAATAAATGCTATTGTTAATAATGACACACATTATTTGTTTTATTTATATTGCCTTATATATAAGCAAATTAAAATTTCACTTTAATGCAGTACATAAAGGTAATAGAAATTATACAGACATCTAAAGTTAAGGATATTCTTAGAGAATACAATTAAGTTGTATGTTATGTTAATGATAAAGTCAGTTATCTGTTTAAAAAAATAGAAGAAAAAACAGCAAGTTCAGTCACTGACATTATTTAAACACTTGCAGTGTATGTGATGCTTCTCCAAGCATATAGCAGGAATGAAGACAAAATATCCATTAGCAGTAAACTGACTGTACTCTTTAGGACATATTCTTTTTTAATTATGAGGATTCTGATTGAAACATAATGTTAACCAAGAAATTTCATATCTTAGTATCTATTCTGTCAAAAGATAGAATTATTATGGAAGAAAGATAATTTACACAAGATTTGTGAAAGGCTAGTAATCTAACAAGGCCAAATTTGACAGTATGGTTCTATTTCTGTCCAGAGTATAAAATGACCAGACTCATGAAAAGAAGTTTCTAAGCGGTATAGCAGATCTATCAGAATAAAGGAGACGAGTGCATCTGATTTTCTTGGCTTGAAGGTACTAATCATAAAGATCATACAACTTATCCCCCACCCTTGTTCTGATTATCTAATATGAAATAGTATTCTGATTTTGATTTTACTTCCCATATAACTTTGCCTATAGAAAGTTACTGTGAATACACTTATCATGTTATATGTCTTACTGTAAGTTAATGCATTGGCATTCCAATTTTAATAAATTCATCTCTGAGATCTTATTTAATGTAACTTTTTTCCCCACGTGATTAATACACTACACAAATGCTGACAAACGAGATTTCTAAATCTGCGATCTAAGGTCCAGATCCTAAATTTTTCAAGGCAATGCTACACTACAAGGACTTTTAATAATACCCAAATGGATTCCTGACTCACTGTACAAATTCTCTTCACACACTGTGTTAACAATCCAATTCCATATTCATAATAACCAAGAAAATTTAGAAGCTGAAGGATATTAGATAACGCCTAGATACATATATATTTTACTAATCAAATTGAGGCCAAAAGAAAAAAAAAAAGGAACGTACTTTACAGGTCACACGTTTTATTTACCATAATAAAGTTTTCACAGGTGTATATTACATAAATATTATATGCATAGTTTTGTGTGTTGGCTCCCCACCTACCATCTTGTTTGTCAAATTTCAGTTTCAAGTACGCACTTTTTTTCTCACTTTTTCACATCCTCATTCAACTTAAAAGCATTGGTTAATGTAGATAGTAAAGTATCATAGGGCAACAAAGAATTGGGTTACCTTGATAAACTTCCTGTTTCCTTTGGACATCTCTTCTACTCAAAAGTATTTCTGAAAACCCTATATTACTGATCCATCAGAAGAACTAATACCTTTGAGGCTAAATGTTAAGTTCAAGGGATCGAGTATCTAGAAGCAGGAGACAGTTGCTGCTATTAAGATTGTCTCTCATCACCTTCATAGATGTAGAGTGCACATATGATTGCTTCTTCTGAAAAATGTTAAATATCCATGACCTTGCACATTCTCTCAGCAGAAAACTGAAAAAAGAGCAGGAATAATTGGTTAATTATATACAAATACATACATGTTAAAGCAAAGAAGAAAATATTTATGGCTCTTATAGTCCTAAGGAGCCCTGGTGGTGTAATGGTTAAGAGCTTGGCTGCTAACCAAAAGGATACTGGTTCAAATCCACCAGCCATTCCACAGGAGAAAGAAAATGGTGATTTCTCCTTGTGAAATCTTAATATAGAACCAAAAAAGGAAAGAAGGTATGGGAAATCTATATTCCAACTCTTCTGTGATTCAGAGGCAATCTTAGAGGTGGGTAGTGATGATCCGGGGTTATTAACAAACAATTCCATGCAAATGTAAAAGCCCACAGGCTTTCTGTTTGAATAGTTGGAATGATGAGATGAGTTTCCACTTTTGGCTATATTTGCTCTTGCTTAGACCTGATCATCTCATAATATTACCACTGAAAAGTTTCTCTAGAATATGAGCTGTATGAGAAGAGGAGTGTTTTGGTTGTATGTTATTTACTGATTTACTTTAGGGTCTAGGATAGTACCTGATATATATACATATATATATGAAATTGTACATGTATGGAATTACATATGTATTAAATTATATACGAAATATTATATATGTGAAATTATATACAAAATTAAAAAAAAAATTGTCATTGAGTGGATTCCAATTCATAGCCCCCCTATAGGACAGAGCTGAACTGCCCCAGAGCGTTTTCAAGGCTTTAAATCTTTATGGAAGCAGACTGGCACATCTTTCTCCCGGGAAGCAGCTGGTGAGTTTGAGCAGCTGATCTTTCAGTTAGCAGCCAAGTGCTTAGCCATTGCATCACCAGGGCTCCTCTTATGAAATTAGATATATATACTGACAGAATTATTTCCTTTCATGGATCTTAAGATTATCTTTGTAATTCTTCTGCTTTTCATTTCTAGATCTAATCCTTGGAAATGCATAAGTTATGTGCAATCACTTTTTGGGATGTCATTCTCTCAAATATATAAAGATCTATTTTATCGGGTCTAGTTCTCTCCTGGCTAAATACCCTCTTATCTTATAATGATTCCACACACAACGTGATTTCAAATCACGATTCTAATAATTTTCTTTTGAGTAAGTACAATTGTGCCAATATCCCACTTAAATCAGGCTGTCCAGATCTAAAGGTGATAGCTCCAAATTGTTCCTAGCAGAATTTGTTATTGTTCACCTTACTCGAAATTTTATAAATGTTTTTTGGTGAAGCATAATTTGACTACTGTTTCACATAGTTGACTAATATTTCAGACTATCACATAAAACATTTAAACATGTTTCAGAAATCTGCTATTGGTTTTATGAACCTGAGTATAAAAGCCTTAATTTATCCCTATTAAAACATTATATCTAAAGTAAGTGTGGCACTGAGTGTTGAGCTGGAAGATCTCAACAGAATCTTATAGAATTCAGATTTCCTTGGGCTCCTAGGGTCTGGGTGACGTCATTGAAAGAAGTCAGCTATAGATACTCATAATCCATGATAACAAACACTAAATAATGACTTACCATCTCTTTTTTGAAGAATATCTGTGCACAGTGTAGTTCTCATGATAATAGAGTAAGCTCCTGGAAAAATGAACTTAAAATTGACAGGAGAATAAAGGGAGATAACACCAAGGAAACTGGTTTTATGCAAATGGCGTGCTACAGAGAAAAAGAGAACAAGACCTTGTACATTAAAGTAAATTTATCAGAAGCTAGAACCAGCAGTTATTTGCATGAAATAAGAGTATGGGACATGAAAAGCACTTTGTTTTGGGAATCTTCTGAAATAAATCAATAGTTTAACCAAGGCATATTTTTATAATAAAATATATGTATTGTATTATAATTGAATTTTTAAAATATTTAAATGTGTCTTAATAAATACAATCTCCTTTTTCAAACAAGGCACTTTTCTGCTATTTTTTCCATTGTTTTAAAAGTTTCTTCCTTTTTTTTTTAATTCACACCCAAAAAATACAGTAAGTTGTTGTTCTTGTTGATAACAGAAAAGCCAAACTTGAATTTCCATTGAGAATATTGCAATTGATGGTGGAGTATTTGCTGGGCATACTCATCATATGGCAATACTCAAAGATTCATAAATGAGCCTTTGGTGCACTGTGAAGATTAAGAGTCAAGAGTTATGAGAAATAAATGGCCAGAATGTAGGGTTAAGAGAAATATTCAAAGACTATAAGTTGGTGATTTATTGTTTTAATAACACTTGATGATTCATCAAATTATTTTTAAGAGCTCTTCACTTCTTTCATAGACTATTTCAGATCGCAACCATAGAATTCTATACTTCCAAAATACATCAAACGCCCACTGATGACTTTAGTTTAATGGCAGTTTTGGAGAGAAAAAAGATTTTATTTTCTATGGCTTGGGCATACTCAGATGTCCATGCTTCCACAAAATAACTAATGTATTACATCACTCTTAGCTATTAACTAACTTTCTCAAAGCTCTTAAGATAACTGACTTACATGGGAGAAAGACGTGGCAGTCTGCTTCCATAAAGATTACAGTCTTGGAAACCTTATGGGGTAGTTCTGCTCTGTCCAATAGGGTCGCTATGAGTTAGAATTGACTTGAAGGCAAAGGGTTTAAACACAGTAAGTATCATTCCTATGAGTAAATGTTCAACCTCAGAGAAAAACTAGTTCTGCTGCAAATAGAGTAATCCTATAATCAGTATTCTCGTTAAATGCATCACTGTATATTTTTACTGCATTTTCCAAATAATTTATTATTTTCATTTATACAGTAGCACATTTATGAAGTGAAATCACTGAAATTTAAATTTTGGTACTTTTTGGTACTTTTTTGTATTCTTCATTATGTGTTGAATGCATGAGAAGCATAATAAATATTAAAGAATGAATGAAAGTACTAATAAGGAAATTTTGAATGATGCTTAGTAATTCTTTGCAATGTGTGTATTATAATTGTACTTTCTTACATTCACTTAGAAGTGTGAATATACATGTAAAAAAGGTACATTCATGCACTATATTTTGTAATTATTTAATAAGATCAAGTTAATACATGCTGCTTACTTATTCCATAAAATAATGAAATTTTACTGGAAAATTAAAAGTTTTAAGAATGAAATTTGCTTTTAAAAATTTATATTTGCTTATTATTGTTACTTGAAAACTAGTCATAAGGATAAGACATCAATTAAGCCATATTAAGCATTCAGAAATTTGTAATATTCATAATGATAGGATGTACATTTACCTCCCTTTCCATCCCAAATTGTACTGTGATATTCAAGAGATTCTTCAATATTATTTTTAAGCATTTTATTTTGAAATAATTTTAGATTTACATAAGAGTTGCAAAGATAGTACAGGGTGATCCCAAACGTCTTTCAACCAACTCCTTCTAGTATTAACACCTTACATTACTATGGTGTATTTATTAAACCTAAGAAATTACCAATTTTACAGTGTTGTAAACTAAACTACGGAGTTTATTCAGATTTCCCAAGTTTTTCTGCTTTTTTTTTCTTTCTGCTCCAGGATCTTTTTGATGTTCCTAAAGAGCAAAGCTGTACACATCGGGACCTCCTTTGCCATAGTGGCTATTAATGACCCTCCACTTCAGCAATTGATAGCCATGGTCAAATCCTGGAATTTATTTGCCTCTGCAAATGAAATTTTAAACTCTAAGTCCTGTATGTTGGGTGTAATAGTCTATCAATTCCCATATTCCACTAAATTTACTTAAAGATTTGCTCTAAATCCTTTGGTATTTTTCTGATGTAACATCCACTTCCTGTGTTCTCTTTCTTTCCTACCCTGTTTGTACTTGTACCTTCAAAATTTGTCAAAACATTGTCAATAATGTCATTTTATCTCTGATCTTCTTATAATTTCCATTAAAATTACTATTCCCAGATTAATCCAAGTGTCTTTTTTTTTTTTAACTTGGAATTTCTATGTGCTAGAGCAAGTTATATAGACATGCTGATAGAAGCCATTACAGATTAATACTTTCAATCTCAGCTTAAAGACGTGCACCAATCCTCTTGCCATTTATTCCAGGTAGCAAATAATTTCTACTACAAAGAGAGAACAAGACGGTGAATGAGAATCTTCCTCAACATCTCTCTCCCTTAATTACACACCTATCTGTACTTTATTAGCCCTTATTTCCTACCCTGCTTCCATAAGTCGCTTTACTTCTCAAACCCATCTTATGACTTCCTATCATCCTACTACTTTATCTGGTCCCTGCATATCTCTCTGTTATTTAACTCCTCCTATAGTTAGACATCTTAGCTAACTTTCAGTTTCATTGATTTTTTTTCTATTCTCTGAATGTTCCAAGCATTTCCCACATCTCAGCTTTGTAGTTGTCATTGCCCGTTATCACAGATTGTCATATGGCTGCCTCCTATTAACTCAAATATCATTTCTTGAATGACTACTTCACTGACCATATTGCTAAAGTTTCATCTTTTATTAGTCCTTTTCCATCCCATTACTTAACACTCACCACTATTTTACCTATTTACTTGTTTTCATATTACTGCTTATTTTTGTCTCCCAATCTAGAGAGGGTTAGGAACTGGTTGAACAGACATGGGGAATCAAGGGTGGAAAGGAGGAGTGTGCTGTCACAGTATGGGGAGAGCAGTTAGAGTCACATAACAATGTACGTATAAATTTTTGTATGGGAAAAAATAAAAAAATTAAAAACCAAGAAAAAAGAAATGCCCCCAGGGTTTGCACTGCACGGCTGCACAAACTGAGGGTGTAGCTCACAAGCTGCACAGTACTTCCTGGCTAGAAGTGGCTCCCAAGCTTAGAAAAGAAAAAGAAAACTAACAAACAAACAGAATAAATCAAAACAACAAAGTCATGGGGATCCAGCTAGAGTGGTGGCACAGGCCAGGAAGCAGTTCCATAGTTGGGCGGGGTTTCACAGCCTTTCAGGAGGAAGCAAAGATGGCACATGAAGCCAGGTATTTGAGAGAAAAGAGTGGGAGGTGGTGAAAGGTATGGAAGAAACCAAAAGAAGCCAAAAAAAGCAACGCTAGCAATCAACAAATGGCACTCAGAGAGCCGGCCAGTGTGGGAGGGTGGAATCCAAGCTGCACAGTGGTGAAGCCGGTGCTTCCCAGCCAAGAGACTGTGGCCACAGGCAGTAGAGGAGGCTGAGTGGGGGTGAAGAAGTGTGGGGGTTGGGAAAGGGTATATTGCTGGTTACTAGTCATTCTGTCTCCTGCTGGGAGCTCCATGATGCTACTTTCCCGTACTCCCTGCCCAATGATCTCTGACAGGAGTCCAAAATGGTGGATCCATGCTGCGTTAGCTGATAGGAGACCTCTGCATGTATCTCTCCTTGCTCTCTGTTCTCTGTCAGTTTCTCATTCCATTTGGTGCTTGGCTGAGTTCTTTACCTCTTCATTTGATGCTTAGGGTTTCAGGATTGACGTTTGTCTCTGTTTGACTTAGTTTTTTGGATCTTTGCTGTGGAGGGACGGCATGGTGCTTCTGTCTATGGTGCCATGTTCCCCGCAAGCCTCAATTCCATTTAATGTATATATTTTAAACTGGAGCTCTTTAATATTCTCAAAAAATTATTTAGTATATGCTTTAACAAATTTATCGAATGGTAAATCAGGTGCAATGTGGAAAAGAGGCGCCAGGCAGGCCACAAAAGCAAGTAAGCTTATTATACTCACAGTTTCCAGAGGGATACACAGCATGCCACAAAGTGCCACACAGAAACACTACTGGACTCAGGATAACTACGATTGGAGGGAAAGAAAGAGGAAGCAAGGAACTGTGGCAGCTGCCTTTATTGGGGTTTCAGGATGGGCTTAAGCAGTTAGCTGTGCTGGTCTGGGGTTGGCTAGTTAAACTGCAACATTTTGCCTACCAACCAACCTACCAGTTGACATCCAGTCAACATTGACTCATGGTGACCCCATGTGTGTCATAGTAAAATTGTGCTCAATAGTGTTTTTGATGGTTGATTTTTCTGAAGTACATCTCCAGTGCTTTCTCCCAGGGAACCTCTAGGTGGACTTGAACTTTCAATGTTTAAGTTAGCAGCTGAGTGTGTTAATCATTTGCACCACTCAGGGTCTCCAATGTTTGTGTCCAAGGGTGAGGAAATGGTGTGAGTCCCAAAGACACTATCAAATGAGAACGCATGGGGGAAGAGACACGAGTCCCAAGAAGACTATCAAATGATATCACAGAGGGAAAGTGGCAGGAGTTTCCGATGAGATTATCACAAGAGAGCTAAAACTAGGGCAAAGGACAAGGGTCTATTGCAGGGGCTGAGCTTTAAATGTTTGTTCTCAGACTGTTGGAGCATCAAAGAAAATAGTTTAGATTGTTAATGCTATATAATTTAAAAAATATAATTTTTTTTTTTGGTCTGTTATTTTAGTCTTCGGACATATATTCTAGAGAGATGGCATTCAGAATGATGATGTAAGGTGCTCCATTAAACTTCTTCCCTGTTAAACAACCAAGACTATTAAAAATTATTTTTAAAAAACAAACAAACAAAAAATGCTACTTTTTAAGTCACTGGAAATTGTCCTAAGGGCTAGAGCAAATGAAGAAATTTTTGTTCAAGAAATCTTCTTGGTAAGAACAGCAAAAGTCTTTGACATGGAGCCAAGAGGAGCTTCTTTCCTTCCCCAGCTCAAGATAATGGAAATCCAATCTGTTGAGATCCTTCTATGGGTCAGATTGTAGGTCATAAGATAAAAAGAAAAAGAAAAAAGAAAAGGTGTTCCTATTTTCCATTGTTTTTACAGTCTATTAGGATTGCAGATACTATCAGCTTAATAATCACACAATCTAATAAAACATGACAACCGTGACATGATGCTAAGGAGAGGTATCATCACAGTGTTTTTTCTTAAACTCTCTGAAATTACTTGGTACTTTACCCAGTGTTTTAAGTTATTTCCCTTTTTCACAGGAGTCATCATGGATCTTATAACTCTGCACTACGCTTGCTTGTTTTTTAAATTTTTTTTATAACTCTCCATGTCCATGATTTCCAATCTTAGTAGATGATATTAATTGTAGTCCAGACATCTATTCTGAGTTCTTGATTTCTATATACAACTCTATGACACCTTGAATGTCTTAAAGATATATTGAACTCAATATTTCAAAAGCAAACTAAGGAACAAATAGGAGCACTTAATCCATCACTGTAGTTTGGTTGTAAAGAGTATCTGATAAAATTTTCTTTCTCTCTGTTCCACTATCTGTAATATATACATAGGCATAGGAAAATAGTTACAATAATATTAAAACCTCTAATTTTATCTTTCAATTTTTCATCTACATTGCCACCAAAGTGACCATATAAAAACACCAACGTGATATTAAATAAACATATTAAATAAGAAAGTTTGGATACTTCTGCATGTCTACAATAAAGTCTAAACTCTGGCAAATCATACATCATAACCTCTTCCTTTCACTCACTGCTTTCATATACTCTATATTTTAACTCCATCAAACATTTTTGTACATCTGCTGGGTACTTCCCCATTCTTTACTTCTGGACTGTTTCTTGTAGATGAAGTGGATATAGTCTGTTGTAGATATATTTTATTTTTCAATTTGCAACAGAGCAATAATCATCCTTTAACAAAAAACTCAGATTTCACTTCCCTGTTAAATGATTTCCAGCTCCTCAGCAGAGTTATTTCTATACTGAATAGTTTCCTATTCCTGGTTCAAACATCGTAGTGTCTGCAAATTGAAGTCACAGAAGCATATACAAAAATTTCAGAATTTCTTACTTAATAAATAAATACATACACACATATACATTTTATTATAAAATAAATGGCTACAATATTTTGATTTAAATAATACATAGCAAAAGGTAATAGTCAAATTATATAAAACCTTTTTTTAAAAGCTATTAGATCTAAAAATATGTATTTGTCAAGGAATGATGGACTAGTTGACTTACACATGATTTTTCAGGAAGAAACTGAAAGAAACATAGGAAGAAATTAAAATGGGTATTCTGCTTTTGGCAACAGCTATACGGAAATGTAAAATCATTTCTATTTTTAGATTGAAAAAGTATATTCAAGTCATCCCTCATGTCTCCATTTGAGTACTTCATTTTTATCTTTTTTTTTAGTTTCACTGATGTTATTGAAATAAAACTGAAAAGACTCATTTTGGAAAAATACTATTATTTTGATTAAAAATCCCTCACTCCAGAATTTTAGTGATTAAAAGGTTCTTCCACTTGTTTAGCTTAGATTAAGATCATTATTGCCATCATTTAAACCAATTGATTAAATCAGGCATGAGATAAACCAATTCTTTTTTTTATCAGTAATTCATGTACAATTAATCAACTAGGTTAACTATAGAAATACATTTAATATATTCACTGCCTACTATCTTCTGAATATACACTATAAGCAAGTAAAAGAAAAGTGGCAAGATTCAAACTTTGCATTATAGTATTTTCCTCTACTAACAGAACAAGAACATTTACCATATATCCTTGTTTATAATAAAATGATTCAGAATATTCTTTCACCCCTTGAGCATAAGTAGCAAATATAACTTACCAATTTCACTTTTCCAAGGGGTTAATTCAAAGTTAGAAGTTATTTCTTCCTCTGCCTCAAATGAATGTTGGTCAGTTTCTTACTCATGGGAAATTATGAAAAGCATACATTGAAGAAAGGCTTGTAAATCTTGACTCCAAGTACATAAAGAAGTCCAACACTAAAGAAATTTATTTTTGCCTATTTTTTCCAAATATTCTTTTTAATATCCTCTGCTGCATATCTTCAGTATATAGTACTTATGAGGAAGTATTAGACTCTTCTTCAGTTGCTTCAGTTACTTATTGATAGAGAGTGACTCTTGGATTTTCCTAAGATTTAGCTTAAAGTTAAGCAAGTGTATTTCTATCATCTACTATATTCTGAGTGAACAATTTTTAGGTACCATTAAGGCATTTTCAAGGATCATTTTGCAAACCTATTACAACATCACTGTGTGAAGAAATCTTAATCTGAAGCTTCAGAAGACTTGTTATTGAAAAACTGATTCACAGATCTACATATAACTTGTTAGCATGATTAAACAAGTAAGACTCTTCAAAGAAATCTTCAGAAAAGAACTGATATGAAGAATGCTTTGTACTGAGCGTTTAAAAAATGAATTTCTATCTAAAGATATTTCCTCAGTTTTGAATTAGAGAAACCACCACAAAATGATTTTATCTCTAACACTTTAGCAGCTACATTTTTGTGGAGAAAGTTTCATGGTTCACAATAGGTTGCATTAGTCATAAAGGGATAGTTTTTAAGAATTTGTGAGTAAATCAAATTGAATATATCCACAAGGACATATTTATGGGCAATATTTTTCTCTCAGGAAATCAAGCAAGTATTACTTCAGAGTCTAGTGGTAATTGGGCCCTGTCAGTGTTGTTTTAAACTGTGTAAATCCAAACCCTGGATTTTTTGGTGGCTGCTAGTCATTGCAGTTGACCTAAGATGGGATTTCTCCAAAACCACTTTCGGTATCTGGTAAACTATTCATCCCATATGCCGAAATTGAGATAATAGAAAGACAGAGCTAGCATTGCTGTTTTGAGATGACAGAAAGGTTGTGTATAGTAAGCTAGGACCCTGTAGAAGAAGGCAAATAGAAAGTCCTGTTGCTATGCATCTTAGGGCATATATGGTATCAGGTGTTTATCATTCTTTATATGAAGTAATTAGATATTTTTCTCTTTCACTCTTTCCCACATAATTGTCCTGTTCTTACTCTCCCAAGCTAATGAGACGTGCATCACTCCCCTCTCACTATCTCTCCTATCCTCTGAAATCTTTTCCCTACAATCCCTAGGAAACTCAGCTGTCTTGAATTCTGTCTTCTCGTTGTTATTATTAATGATTGCAGGCCATGTACTCTTAAATTTCTAGAAAATGCAAAAATTTCTAAACTGCAAGCTGCCTGAATGTTAAACTTGTTTTCATATTTAGGGTCTATAAATGTTTTATAATTTACTCTAACTTCATCAACTAATTATCAGTAGAATCATAAACAGACAAATATATGACTTTAGTTCCTACACGTCAGGCACAGAATCTCTTTCACAGAGTCACAAGTAAAATTGGCTCAAGAAGTGGTATCTCTATCTTTGTTGCTCAAAGATATGACTTAAAGAAATTACTCTAAGAAGAGAATTTCAGGCAAAGTTAAAAAGAAGTTCTGAGACCTGGAAGGCTATTTGGGCTATATTCAACTCATTTGAGTTAAATAAGTTGGTATACCATAAAACATGCTTCACACTATACCTTGGACATAGAAAATGCTCTTTGAGTGATAATTTTCATTGCTAGTATGATTTATTTTCACTATTAAAGTGCATACCCAAAAATGGCCACAAGAAGTGGTTGAGTCCATATTTTATGTTTTGTCTGCATATTAAATTAGCAAATAGAAATTAGCTTCCATGAGATTACTCACTTATATTCCAGTTGCCTTGACAATTTTAGTCTAAAACAAATAAAAGATCTAATAAAAAAAATTTTTTAAATTAAGCCAATGACACTTTGATCGGCATAATTTTTAAACATCTGGAAAACAGTGATTGATTCTCAGAGTAAATTATCTACCGTAATTACCTAAGTAAGCAATTTGAGGTCCTAAAATTTTTTATATTAAATGTCCACAGTTCCACATAACCTTGTTCCTTTATTTAATTATTCTTTGAGTATAGAAGTCCTTAATTATCTCCATCAAAATACCGCTGGCAATTTACATACTGTTTCCCCTGAAGCTATATGTGCGGAGAGAACAACTTCTAATAGCATACTTAAAATGACATAGATTGAAGAAAATCTCTGTCTACTATTCTGTCTGATAAACCTCAGTTCCTCTTACCTAGATTCTAAGAACTATTTACCCTGACTTAGGTGGCAAGCCACTTCAAAAGTTCTTTAGATCCCTGTCCCTCCGCACCGCCCCCCGCCCCCGCCCCCGAGCATATCCCACATCACTAGGTTAAGGAGGAACTGGTTTAAAAGGAGTTCTGGAGGATTTTAGAGATTGCCAGACACTGATTGCCTAAGGAATTCTAATCATCAAACTTGATAATCTAAATAGCAAAGTGATTTCTGGAATGGTGTTACAGTATCCATGTGGCCAGCATTCCCCAGGGCAATATTGGAATTCTCTAAATGCTTCTCATATTATATGAGATATCCCATTATCATTTTGTAAAAGATAGTTTGTATAATGATGACAAGAAAATAGAAATAGCATAGAAAATAATTGATAGAAATCCTTCTACATTATCTTACAATTGAGTCATAACACTATCTTAGAAAACTAAGTAGAAAGAACACATTATTGTTCAATATTAAATGCCTACGTTATGCTAGGCATGGTGAAACATCATTGCTATTTGGTAATGTTTATAAGAGTCAAAGACTTGTAAGTAAAAAAGAATGGTGCCATTTTTAATCTTTTGAATAAAGGCTTGTTTGCTTATTTTTTAATAAGGGGTTTTCTCAGGACTCAGCTTTCCATAATCATGCGTGGTAGCATATCTGGAATACTGGGGACCTCTGCTCATGTTTTAGAAATACAGCCAGAATGCTCCTTTTAGAAGCAAGGATAGCAAGATGTCTCATGTACTTTCGACATGTTATCAAGAGGGACCAGTCCCTGGAGAAGGACATCATGCTTGGTAAAGCACAGGGCCAGCGAAAAAGAGGAGGGCCCTCAATGAGATGGACTGACATGGTGGCTACAACAATGGGCTCAAACAAGTAATGATTGTGAGAATGAAGCTGGACCTGACAGTGTTTCATTCTGTTGTACACAGGGTCACTATGAGCTGGACCTGACTCTAAGGCACCTAAAAACAAAAACAATTTAAGTTGGTTGGAACTTAATCGCTTATACATGTTTAAAGTATTTTATTTTGGCCTCCTTTTCCTTAACTTTACTTGGAAGAATTAAAATTGGGTATCTATACTGGTTTATTTTAGAAAATTAGCTCAAAATGAACAGGATCCATTTCTAATCAAATGTTATTACACTACACTTTTTAAACAAATGAATTTAGGATGACTAAATTTTAGGAAGATCAAAATTTAGAAGCTCAGACAGATATATATATGTATGTGTATATATATATGTATGCGTATATATATATATATATATATATATATATCTGTT
>NW_004443968.1:21958584-21972445 GCF_000243295.1 Trichechus manatus latirostris
AGAAAATTAGCTCAAAATGAACAGGATCCATTTCTAATCAAATGTTATTACACTACACTTTTTAAACAAATGAATTTAGGATGACTAAATTTTAGTAATGTCAAAAAATTGTAGATGCGACAGATATTTATATGTAAAATTTTTGATATATATATCTATCTATATATGTATGTGTATATATATATATCTGTTGCCATCAAGTCAATTCCGACTCTGAGCGATCCTAAAGGACAGAGTAGAACTGCTCCATAGGGTTTTCAAAGAGCAGCTGGTAGATTCGAACTGCGCCACAAGGACTCCAAAAATAACCAAACCCGTTGCCATGAAGTTAATTCCGACAACCCTGCTGTGAGTCAGAATAGACTCCATGGCACTGGATTTGGTTTGGTATGAGTATATATATGTATATACATATGTATGTATATATATGTGTGTGTGTGTGTGTGTGTGTGTGTGTGTGTGTGTATATTTAATGAGTTTGAGTATCCGAAGCTAGAGCCAGTAAAGTACTACTTGAAATCTGTTAGTATGGCTTCAGTTTTGTTCTAAAGAATAAATATATTGCTTGTGACTTGAAAACATATCCACTTTCTTAGCTGTTTTTTTATCTGTTCATGAGAAGTTATTGCAATATTACCTGAATTAGATATTTTCTTAACTTTGACTAAATTATAGATAAATAATAAAAATATCTATAGCATTTATGAGCATCCCTAGGTGCCTGGGTGATGCATTAGTCCTGAGCTGCTAATGGAAATGTTGGTGGCTCGAGTCCACCCTAAGGTACCTTGGAAGAAAGGCCTGGTGATCTACTTCCAAAAAATCAGCCATTGAGAACCCTACGGAGCACAGATCTACTCGGACATACACGGGGTTGCCATATGTCCGAATTCTCTCTACAGCAACTGGTGTTTTTTGGTATAATATTTGACAGTACTAATGAGACTATCAGGACTTTGTTTCTGAGATTTTCATTTGGTTATTAATGATAACCTCCTGTCACATTTGCCAATTCACTGAAGGATGATGGATTTAAAGACAACCTCAAACTGTTCCTGGTGTGAAAAAAAATATTGAAGACATTCCTGGGGAACAAGGTGTGTTGTGAACACCTAAGTATCTTATTTGAGTTATGGTGAAGATATAATTTAATTAAAGAAAATTCACTCCTTCATTTGGTTGTTTTGTCATTCAACTTGTATCCTAGGAAATTATTCGAACACATAGATGAGACTGAGTTAAAGAAAAACAATTAACTCTCAATTATGCCTGAAGCTGATCATTCACTTTATGTACCATTACCCAGGCCCTTTGATTACCCTCCTTCTCTCTCTAGATTCTTCTCATGTCTGTTTTATTTTTCATTAGTACCTCCAAAAGATAAAAACCAGAAAATATGTAATGGAAGGGAAAGGATGCCATGTAATTTATCTTTTTGATGGCAGGTCTGGCAAAACAATTTATAACAGAGGTGGAGTTAAAAGACCTATTCATACCTTCCCATTGCTTCATTATCAGGTATATATAAGATTTTTTCCTCTACCTCCACAACATACATACACACACAAAGTAGAAAGAAAAAGAGAGTGATTGTTTTTATCTTTTTGGTTACTGTCTATGCAGGCCTTCATTCTGTAAGACACTGATTCTTGGTGCTGCTTCTGATTGTATTCCATACTGCATATCCTTGCCGTACCAAGCTACCATAAAAAATGAATTTTTATTCCAGTCTTACAGTGGCTCTCAGGCATCTACTCAATCAAATCCAAACCCTTTACATGACTTCTAATGCTCTTCATATTCTGCCATCATCCATTTTCTCCATTCTCATTTCAAATAATTCCCTGAAAATCCCTCAGATCATCAGAACAGAGTTTTTTCACTGTTTTACAAACATAGAAAGTCCATTCCACTTTTGGATCTTTGTGTGTATGGATCTATGCCACACCAGACTGAGGACTTTCCCTCCCTGTCTCTGTCCATCCAAATGCTGCCAATCACTCAAGTCCATATCAGGGTCTTGGTCTTAAATTACTGGGAACCAGATTCTGACACTTCGATCTATATGCAAGAAATTTACCGGGACAAGTTCTCAGAACCAACTTCTATGAGGTAATAAGGCAATCATGACTAGGAAGAGTGAGGAGGTGACTTGCAATGTGGTCACAATAATAACTTCATCTGATTGCAGGGGAGAATTGACACTGAGGTGTCCTTTCAGATATATCTACAACTGAGGTAAGAGTGTTGAGCCTTTGTATTCGTATGTATCACTGGATGCTGACTGGTAGGGGTGCAAAAGTGTTTGTGAGGTAGCCCTCTTAGGTGAAAGCAATTGAAGGGAAGGGACTCAGCTGTGACCTGGCAGCAGTAAACCCTCCTGGCAGCCTGTAATCAGTGCCCTAGTCCAGAAGGTTGACCTGTGCTAGGTACTACAATACCCACTACAGTTTTTATATATATACTTTTGACCTCAATAACTCTTGGAAAATACAACGGATATTTTTTATGCTTACTTCATGTTTGTTGGGCTTGTCTCCTCCACATTATCACAAATTTTTAAAAAGCATTTTGCCTAGCTATGAAGAACCACCATGAACAAAGAAGGGAGCTCCAAATATGAGGATAAATGTATTATGTTTTCCACTAAAACCTATAATTGTAATATACCCTAGTATACATTAATTAATGTGTATAAATATCAAGATACATGATGTTTTGGGCACACTTATGCGCTAGATGTCTGTAATATGAATAAAGTGTACCTCTGCTTTATGTATACTGAATAGAGTTGTTGCATATAAGACTTCAGAAGGACTAGGATTTTTGTAGAAATAGTCATTTAATACATCATAATAAAACATATGCTTCTGCTATAAAAATCTGTCATATTTTACTTGAATATAAAAAATGTTTCTAAGTAGAAAAACTGAAGAGTAATGATAGTAAGTGAAAAAATGACAATGTCTCTGTTATAAATTTCACCTATAAATAATTTTGTTTTTAGTGATGAATTTGCAAAGAGCGCTAGTGTTAGATATTACATGGGTAATGCTTCTACATTTAGTACTCAGATGCCTTGATTTTAAATGACACCTGTACTACTGTTAGGTAAAAAAATGAATGAATTAAAGAGTTTTTTTTGTTAAAAAATGGCATAAAATCTTAAAAATTGGAATAATATGCTTGAGAAATATAGAGGAAAACTGCTTTAACTCAGTACTAATTGACATTTCATTGTAACCCATTTATAAAAACTATTAAAAATTATTGGCCTATTTTTGCTTATGTTTTAGTTTAACATGAAATAAACAACAAAAGCTTATCTTTGTTAGGTATAATTTAAGATAAGGGGTTTTTACTTAGTTAAATGCAAAAAATGGATCAATATTTTCATCTTTGGGTCAATTTTATATACAATCCACTCACTATTAAAAGTTTGATATTGAAAAAATTATCAGACTTTTTAAATTGTTTAATAATCAAAGACCATGAAAAAATGTATGTTTATAATATTTTTCTTTCTTGTTAATGCCAAACAACATACATTCTGCTTTACGTTTGAAAAGATAGTGATTGATTTTAAGATACTTATCTAAAAAAACACGTTTTATTTTGACCTTTCTAAAGCTGTTCTTTCAGTATTTATTTATAACCTTGCTTTTTTATGTGAAAACTGACTCACTTTCAAATACCATCTAAGATTTTGTTAGTCATTAAAAACATTCAGCTGTTAGATGGCCAGTCATGGCAATGTCATAAATGTCTGAGTTATTTTCAATGATGGCTCAATTATATCTCTTTATTTTTCTTTCCCTTTGATATAAGCAATCATCAAGGATGAAAATCATTTTTAGAATGGACAAGACACTTCATATTGACTTCTGGGCTTACCAGAGAATGGAGAAGATGATGAAAAATAAAAAGGAGCGAATAAAGAATACAATGCTTTGTAATCTTGAAATCTATTTTTAAAGAATCTGTAACTGAAATCCACTTCTGAATGACACCAAATAACATTGTAATAATGCTTCATAGAAAGACAGCTTTTTTTTTTTACAAAAGTTTTATCAATTATATATTTCAAAATTGCCAGGCAGATAAGAGATTGTTTGACCTAAACTATCTTAAGGCCTTGCAGGTCTACGGGGGCCATTGATTCTGTTCCATGAATATATCATGAATGTGTTATGAATTGTTGGGTTGCTGTCCTATGAGGAAAAGATCTCAGACACAGCAGTTTTTTAAATTAACTTGTTGGGTTTTTGCAGCTGAGAGATAAATCTGCTTAGTTTAATCCTTCTCTCATTACTTTTTAGTAACAATCTTAACTAGTTGCAAATCCTATCTTCAGTTCAATAATCCAAGTAAACAATAAACTTAACAAAAAAAAAAAAAAGATTCTGAAAGTAGGACTTCTTCTGTAGGGACCACATGGCAATTTATTGCATATTTCAATAGTGCATGATTTTTCACAAATTTCATTAACACACCATTGATTGCTCATTTTTTCAGCTCTCAAAACAATTTAACATAGTCTCTTTCATGCAGAGGATAACATATTCATATTATTTGATTTTTGATGAAACCAAATGACCCTTTAAATTTGCAATAGAGTTCTTTAATTTTGTATGAGTTTCTTTACTGCTGTTCATTTAATTTTCTGTTTCCATTAACCATCTGCAAGCATTTGACTCTATGACAATTATTCAGCTGTGCTACATCATGACTGACATATTTTATAAGTGAAAAAAAAAGGAAAGAAAAGAAAATGGAGGGGGTGAGAGATCATAAGAGAAAGGAGTAGAAAGCAATCTACACAAATGTCATGGTTTGGAATCATGTATTTTCCATTCAGCTGAAACATCTGAGTGGTAATTATTGGTCCAACTGTAAATCTAGCCTAATTGCATTTTGTCTTCATTTCTGATAAGCACTTCACGATGATGATGATTGCTCCTACTAAATGCATTTGTTCCATGAATGTTTTCCCACACTGATGGCCAGGGGGCCTTGCAGATAAAAAGGATGCAAAAAAATGGCTCAATTCTGCTACAGCTAAGTCAGTATTGATTTTTATTTTATTTTATTTTTCATAAGAGAAGGACACACTGTATATGATTTTCAATTCTCTGCCTACCGACCACATAGGGGGCTTTGGTCAGTATATATTAAAATGTACTTTAATTAACTGACATAACTGAGAGACCAATCCTGGGCAATTAGCACTGATTAACTGTGTCACTTGTCTGACAAATAAAGAACATTGCATCTTTCCCATTTTCTTAAAGGCCTGAATTGAAAAGAACCCCACTGTTTGATTTAATTTTTCTTTGTACCATGGAAACCTTTTGCCATGTTGATTTAAATGTAATTTTTGCCTCTTTATACTTAGGCTTTTTTTTCCTTCCTATTATTGAATACCCAGTGAGCCTTTTGAATGATGGCACTGGGACAGGCTGTTAGCGTCTTTTCATAAATCTCTGTATTTCATAGTAGGGCAATTAAGCTAAACATTTAGATTTCTACTACAAATTTAAATGCACAAGTGGAAGCAAATGGCTATGGAATTGAAGGCCATTATATGGCTTCATCATTGCAGTTCAGCTTTTCAAACTCAATGAGTACTCTGACAAAGAAGTTCTAGAAAAATTGTAGTTCTGGAGAAAAAATCTCAGTAATATCACATCAAGTAAAATCCACATGGAATAAAAATCACACATAACCATTCACTTGACTGATTTAAACATTTCATCTAAGTTCTTGAAATATTTATAGGTGATACTTGATTCCACCTTTGACAATGTAGTAAGGGAGAAAGCTGTCAGGAAGCTTCCGGAATACAGTCAATCTCTGAACAATACTTATTATAACTCAGGACTAAATACCTGCAGATGGTGGGTAACAGTGAAAGATGTGAAAAGCTAATATAGAAGGAGAAAGTAGGAAGACTGCAATTGTATAGTTAAAAGTTTTAAAACAAATAAACCTAGTTCTTAAAACATGGTATAGTGCTTGAAATGGATAAAAGTAAACAAATCCTACCAGAATAGCACTTTCAAAAAAAGCATTCTTAGTGGACAGTTATTATTTGCTTTCCTAGCATTCATTACTCTTTCTTCCTGCAACAGCTTCTGCGTTTCATTTGGCATTCCATCAGGGTATGGGGCCCGTGACTTGGGTTCCACTCCAGAAACAAGTGTGGAGCACATAAACCAGGATTAAGCCCATTCTGGCATCACATTTTGTGGGCTCAGTGATTGGTTCCCGGTGAATACATAATATAAACTATTCTTAGCAAAGTAACTCAAAGCTTTCTTAGGCTAACTTAAGAAAATACCTCTCTTTCCACTGGACTTTAACAAGGAATTATCTATTGTGTCCACATATCTTGCAATTATATACAGCCAGAGACTAAAGTCAACATGTTGAAGAGACCAGAGTCCAAATATAAGGCAGAAAGAAACCAGAGGGCAGTGGCTTCATATTGGCTTATATTTATGTGAGTCGATATATTCCCTGTTGCTTAAGCCAGTTTGCAATTATTTTTCTGTCACCAAATTATAGCAAATTATAGAGGCTAAATCTGTTTGAGCAAGATAATAGAGCATCATGAGAAGAAAATAGACGTAGGTAAGAAAATGTAAAATCATTAGTTTGGAACAAGCACAACTTATCATCTTCCATACCCCTGTAAGCTTTATTCATTAAGTGTAAACATTCCTGACCTTGGAGAAAAATTTGGATGGGAACATGATTTTAGTTTGCTTAATCGATCATAAATGCTCCAGAAATCACTTTTAGTTTCAAACACAGTCTTGATTCAAAAATAAGAATTCATCTCATGGATGAATCAAAAGTCCAAGTATTTTTGTTGAGTCTTTTCACTAGTTTCACAAGGGAGGCCTACAAGTGGAAGAAAAATGTGATTCATTTCATTTTTTCTCCATTTTGCTCTTTTTTTCCTATATTCAGCTTGACAGTGATTTTAGTACTGGGTAGTTAGAGTCAATGAAGTATAGGATATCCTTTGAGGAAATCATGGAGGGGAGGAGGAAAGTAATTTATTTGGTTGCTACTAGATAAGACAGGCATAGACATGAGAAACAGGCATTTGAATTAGAAAACAAAAGTGGCTCCAGATTCAGGCAAACTAAGTTAGCATCTTTGCTCTGATTCATTGGCTGTGACTTCAGGCCAAGAGGCCAAACTTCAGCCTTCGCATTTGAGAGTAAAACATACTTTTTATGGAACTCTGTAAGAAACACAAGAGCAATGTGTACAATAGGTCTACCACATTGTAGGAGCTTGGTTAATTGTATAACTTATTTGGGAAAATTTATGAAGAGAGAATAGTGACAAGGAAGTCTTACCAGCTTCTAGTCTTACCTTGAAAGTATATGAAAAAGGGTTACTTCATTTGAGGTGTTATGGTTTTCCACAATATTGAAAATGTAAAAAAAAAAAAAAAAATCCATTTTATAGAGTTATTCTTAGAAATTATCTATCCTTACTGATAAACTTGCTGAATCAAGAGTTAGCCATTTCTGAGATAAGAAGATAGAAAGTCTAATAAAGATAAGAGACTGTAAGCTCTCTGCAAGCATATAGGAATATAGGCATCCCTAACAGCACATGAAAGAATGCTTTGCAATTAGTATTAATCACTCTCTGGTTAATACATACATTAATGTTGACTAAAAATACCTTTACGTGTCTGTCAGTTTGTTGTACTGTGGTGGCTTGCATGTTCCAGTGATACAGGAAGCTCTGACACCAGCATTTCAAATACCAGCAGGGTCACCCTTGGTGGGCAGGTTTCAGCTGAGCTTCCAGACTGACGTAGAGTAGGAAGAAGTACCTGGCAGTCTACGTTTGAAAAAAATGACCAGTGAAAACCTTATGAATAGGTGCAGAACATTATCTGATGTAGTACCAGAAAAAGAGCCCCTCATGTTGGAAGGTACTCAAAATACGACTGGGGAAGATCTACCTCCTTGTCATGGGTTGAATTGTGTCCCCAAAAAATATCTGTCAACTTGACTGAGTCATGATTCCCAGTATTGTATGATTGCATACCATTTTGCAATCTGATATGATTTCCTTAAGTGTTGTAAATTCAATCACTATGATCTAATAAGATGGATTAGTGGCAGTTATACTGATGAGGTATACAAGATTGGGTAGTGTCTCAAGCCAATCTCTTTTGAGTTATAAAAGAGAGAAGTAAGCAGAGACACATGGGAACCTCATACCACCAAGAAAGCAGTGCCGGGAGCAGAGTGTGTCCTTTGGAGCTGAGGTTCCTGCACAGAGAAGCTCCCAGACCAAGGGAAGATTGATGTCATGGACCTCCCTCCACAGTTGACAGAGAAAGCTTTCCCTTGGAGCTGATGCCTTAAATTTGGACTTGTAGCCTACTGGACTGTGAGAGAAAAAACTTCTTTGTTAAAACCATCCACTTGTGGTATTTCTGTTACAGCAGCACTGGATGACTAAGCCACTGCTCAAAGTAGATTCAACCTTAAATGTAGATGGAGTCAAGCTTTTGGGATCTTCATTTGCTGATGTGGCATGACTCAAAAAGAAGAAATAGTTGCTAACATTCATTAATAATCGGAACAGGGAATATAAGAAGAATGAATTTAGGAAATTTGGAAGTCATTAAAAATGAAATAGAATGCATAAAGATTGATATCCTATGTGCTAGTGAACTGAAAAGGACTGGTATTGGCCATTTTGAATCAGACAATCGTATGGTACAATATGCCAAGAATGACAAATTGAAAAGGAATGGCATTGTGTTCATTGTCAAAAAGAACATTTCAAGATCTATCCTGAAGTAAAGCACTGTCAGTGATAGCATAATATCCATATGCCTAAAAGGAAAATCGATCAAGGACTTCTTCATCGCAAATAACTTCTTTCAACAACATAAACAGCTACTATACACTTGGACCTCATCGGAAGGAAAATACACGAATCAAATTGTCTACATCTGTGGGAAGAGATGATGGGAAAGCTCAATATCATCAGTCAGAACAAGGCCAGGGCTGACAATGAGATGGACCATAAATGGCTCATAGGCAAGTTCAAGTTGAAGCTGAAGAAAATTAAAATAAATCCACGAGAGCCAAAATATGACCTTGAGTATATCCCACCTGAATTTGGAGACCATATCAAGAATAGATTTGACATATTGAACACTAATGGTTGAAGACCATCAAGCACATTATACATGAAGAAAGCAAAAGATCATTAAAAAGACAGGCAAGAAATAAAAGACCAAAACGGATGTCAGAAGAGTCTCTGAAACTTGCTCTTGAACATAAAATAGCTAAAGCGAATGGAAGAAATGATGAAGTAAAAGACCTGAACAGAAAATATCAAAGGGCAGCTCCAGAAGACAAAGTAAAATATTATAATGAAATGTGCAAAGACCTGGAGTTAGAAAACCAAAAGGGAAGAACATGCTCAGCATTTCTCAACCTGAAAGAACTGAATAAAACATTAAAGCCTCAAGCTGCAATACGGAAGGATTCTATAGGCAAAATATTTAATGACTCAGGAAGTATCAAAAGCAAATGGAAGGAATACACAGAGTCACTGTACCAAAAAGAACTGATTGACATTCAACCATTTCAGAAGGTAGCATATGATTGAGATCCGATGGCACTGAAGAAAGAAGTCCACACTGCACTGAAGGCATTGGCGAAAAACAAGTTTCCAGGAATTGACAGAACACCAATTGAGATGTTTCAACAAACAGATACCGCACTGGAGATGCTCAGTTGTTTATGCTAAGAAATTTAGAAGACAGCTACTTGGCCAACTGACTGGAAGAGATCTGTATTTATGCCTATTTCCAAGAAAGGTGATCCAACTGAATGTGGAAATTATCAAACAATATCATTAATATCACAGGCAAGTAAAATTTTGCTAAAGATCATTAGAAAGCGACTGCAGCAGTATGTCGACAAGAAATGCCAGAAATTTGGGCTGGATTCAGAAGAGGATGTGGAACCACGGATATCATTGATGACATCAGATGGATCCTGGCTGAAAACAGAGAATACTAAAAAGATGTTTACCTGTGTTTTATTGACTATGCAAAGGCATTTGACTGTGTGGATCATGACAAATTATGGATAACATTGCGGAGAATGGGAATTCCAGAACACTTAATTGTGCTCATGAGAAACGTGTACTTAGATCAAGAGGCAATTATTCAAATAGAACAAGGGGATACTGTGTAGTTTGAAATCAGGAAATGGTGCTTCAGGGTTGTATCCTTTCACCATACTTATTCAATCTGTATGCTGAGCAAATAACCTGAGAAGCTGGACTATATAAAGAAAAATGTGGCATCAGGATTGGTGGAAGACTCATTAACAAACTTGGACATACAGACAACACAACCTTGCTTGCTGAAAGCAAAGAGGACTTGAAGCACTTACTGATGAAGATCAAAGACCACAGGCTTCAATATGTATTACACCTCAGCATAAAGAAAACAAAAATCCTCACAAGTGGGTCAATAAGCAACATCATGATAAATGGAAAAATGATTGACATCGTCAAGGATTTCATTTTACCTGGATCCACAATCAACACCCATGGAAGTAGCAGTCAGGAAATCAAATGACGTATTGCACTGGGCAAATCTGCTGTAAAAGACCTCTTTAAAGTATTAAAAAACAAGGATGTCACCTTGAAGACTAAGGTGCACCTGACCCAAGCCATGATGTTTTCATTCCCCTCATATGCATGTGAAAGCTGGACAATGAATAAGGGAGACTGAAGAAGAATTGATGCCTGTGAGTTATGGTGTTGGCAAAGAATACTGAATATATATCATGGACTGCCAGAGGAATAAACAAGTCTGTCTTGGAAGAAATACAGCTAGAGTCCTCCTTGAAAGCAAGGATGCTGAGACTTTGTCTCGTGTACTTTGGACATGATATTAGGAAGGACCAGTCCCTGGAGAAGTACATCATGCTTGGTAAAGTAGACGGTCAGTGAAAAAGAGGAAGACACTCAATGAGATGGATTGACACTGTGGTGCAACAATATGTTTGAACATAGCAATGGTGGTGGCGATGGCACGGGACAGGGCAGTGCTTCATTCTGTTGTACCTAGGGTCACTATGAGTTGGAACCGACTAGATGGCACCTAACAACAACAAATAACCTTTACAACAACATGATAAGTACCACAAATAACCATATGTTTTGATCACTGCTGAGAATATTACTTCTATGGTCTCTCACAAAACACAGCAAATTAATAAAACTCATCTCAGTAATTATTTTTCTCTTCAAGTAGACACACTTTATATATGTTTCTTAGACATTTCACACAATGGCATGTTTTTCAACTTTTCAGGTATTATAATATTGTATTTTTTAAAACTGACTGCCACAGGAGTTATAAAATATTTACTTTTTCAACTTCTGGTGTTAATAATATATTCCACAATTTAACATGATATTTTTGAGTGAAATATCAATAGATTTGGCTTGTTTTGCAGTGAATGGTAGAAATTAAATTATTCAAATTGTGGCTGTGTCTAAATAAAAAGAATATCCCCCCCCCCACCCCCGTAGGAGTATACAAGGCATTTGTGTATAAGGTAATTACATTCTTTTTTTAAAAAAAAAAAAAATGCAATATTTGATTTGCATCAAAAATTCTCCAACTGCACTAAAGGGAAATTGGAGATTGATACCAGGAGAAAAACTGGAAAATACACAAATTAAACAACCCACTATTAAACAACAAATAGATCAGGAAATAAATCAAGATAGAAATCAGAAAATAAATTGAGTGAAAGTAAAAGCACATCATATCAAAATTTATGCCAGACAACAAAGGGAGTGCTGAGAGGAAAATTCATAGAATAAATGCTTTCTGTTAGGGGTGATGGAAAGATTTGATAACTGATAATAGTGGTAGTTGAACAGCATGATGAATGCAAGTAATGTCACTAAATTGTACAAAAAATTAACTTTAAAATTGCAAAAGTTTTATTATATATATATCTTTACCAAAATAAAATAAAGAAAGAAGAAATAAATCAATAACCAACTCTAATACTTGAGAAACTAGAAAAAGAAGAGAAAACCAAACCCAATAATACCAGAAGAGGGAAAAAAATAGCAAAGATCAGAGCAAAGGTAAATAAAATAGAGACTAAAATAGTTGGTGTTTTGAAATGATAAAATTAACAAACCTCTTGCTAGACTGACAACAAAAAGTAGAGACAAGATACAAATATCTAAAATCAGAAATGAAAGTGAAGACAATACAATTGAGAATACTATGAGTAATTATAGACCAACAAATTAGATAACCTAGATGAAATGGATAAATTCCTAAAAAACATATAAACTTCCTATATTGATGCAAGAAAAACAGAAGATCTCATAAAACTCATAACAAGTGAAAAGATTGAATCTGTAATCAAAAATCTCCCCATACCTGAAAAAACAAACTCGTTGCCATCATGTAGATTCCAACTCATGTATCTCCACACCACCCAAAAAAGTCTTGGACCAGATAGCTTCTCTGGGGAGTTCTAAAGAATTTATAAAAGTGACTCCAATCCTTCTTAAGCTTTTCCAATAAAAAGAAGAGAAAGAACACTTTCTAACTCATTCAGTGATGTGGCACAATGGTTAAAAGCACTTAGCTGCTAACTGAAAGATCAACATCTAAGTGGGAGAAAAGACATGGTGATCTGCTCCCATAAAGATTACAGCCTAGGAAGCCCTATGGGGCAGTTTCACTCTGTCATATAGGATTTCTGTGTGTCAAAATAGACTCGATGGCACATGACAACAAGCATTACTGTAATGCCAAAGCCAGACAAAGACACTACAAGAATAGAAAATTTCAGAGCGCTATCCCTTATGATAGAGATGCAAAAGTCCCCAACAAAATACAAGCAAACTAAATACAAAAGCATATTAAAAGAGTTATATACCATAATCAAATGGGATTTATTTCAGGAATACAAAGGTGGTTCGTATTAGAAAATCAATCAAGGTAATATACTATATTATTAGAAGGAAGGAAAAGAACTACTTGATCATTTCACTTGATGCAGAGAAAGTATTTGAAATAATCCAACACAGTTTCATGATGAAAGCACTCAACTCAAGATAGAAATAGAAAGGAAATTCCTTCATCTGATAAGGGGAATGCATGAAAAACCCACAGCTAACATCATACTCAATGGAGAAAGACTGAGAACTTAGAAACAAGACAAAGATGCCTACTCTCACCACTGCTAGTCAAAATTGTTCTGGAAGTTCTAGCCAGAGCAATTAGATAAGGAAATTAAATAAAATGTATCCAAATCAGGAAAGAAGTAAAATTATCTCTTTCTACAGATGACATAATCCTATATATAGAAAATGCCAAACAGTTTACAAGAAAGCTACTAAATTAATTCAGCAAAGTGGTAGGATACAAAGTCAGCACACAAAAATCAGTCTGGTTTTCATACATCAGCAATGAGCAATCAGAAAACGAAGCTAAGGAAACAATTCAATTTACAACAACAGCTAACAGCATAAAATACCTAGGCATAAATTTAACCAAAGAGATGAAGATTTATACAGTGAAAATTATAAATCATTACTGTGAGAAATTAAAGAAGACTTAAACAAATGGAAGGATATTTCATGTTCAAGGATTAGAAGACCTAGTATTGTTAGGATTCCAGTACTACTCAAAGCAATCTAAAACTCAACACAATCCTCATCAACATTACAACAACCATTTTTTTTTTTTTTTTTTTTTAATATTTTATTGTACTTCAGGTGAAGGCTTACAGAACAGATAGTTTCTCATGTA
>NW_004443968.1:21980535-21989716 GCF_000243295.1 Trichechus manatus latirostris
ATTGTTGATTCTCTGTTTGGCTTAGTTTTTCGGATCTTTGTTGTGGAGGGACGGCGTGGTGCTTCTGCCTAGACCGCCATCTTGCCGGAGTCTCTACAACAACCATTTTTTGCAGAAATGAAAAAGCTAGTTCTCAAATTTATGTGGGACTGTAAAGGACCCCGATAGCCAAAACAATCTTGAAAAAGAAGAACAAAGGAGGGCTCACATTTCCTGATCTGAAAACATACTTCAAAGGTGCGGTAATCAGAAAAGTCTGATACTGATATAATGATAAACATATGGACCAACGAAATTGAATTAATAGTCCAGAAGATAAATCTATACATCTATGGTCAGTTGGAAACCCTGGTGATGTAGTGGTTAACAGCTATGGCTGCTAAGCAAAAGGTTGGTAGTTCGAATCCACCAGGCACTCCTTGGAAACCCTATGGGACAGTTCTACTCTGTCCTACAGGGTCGCTATGAGTCGGAATCGACTCGACGGCAATGGTTTTATGATCAGTTGCTTTTCAACAAGGGACTAAGTTCATTCAGTGGAGAAAGAACAATATCTTCAACATAATAATGTCTCCAACATACTGTCTTTTTCATGTGGATTAATTGGATTTCCATATGGAAAAGAATGAAGCTGGACCTATATCTCACACCATATACAAATTTTATCTCAAAGTGGATCAAGGATGTAAACGTAAGTACCAAAACCTTAAAACTCTTAGAAGAAAACATAAAGGTAATGTTGAGGGCCTAGTTTTTAACAAAAGATTCTTTCATATGATACTGAAATCCTGAACAAGAACATTCAAATTCATCAAAGTTAAAAACAAACCAAAAAAAAAAAAAAGCCAACTTATTCATCAAAGAATTTCTCAACAAAGTGAAGAGACAACCCACAGATTGGGAGAAAATTTGGGGGAACCATGTATCTGATAAGGGTTTGACTTCCAGAATATATAAAGCAATTCTACTAATCACAAAAAGACAAAAAAATTCAATCAAAAAAGGGCAAGGACTTGTATAGATATTTAACCAAAGAAGAAATTCAAATGGCCAACAAGCATATGAAAAGATGCTCAATATCATTAGCCATTTGCTGTTATTTGATATTTTTGAATCAGCCCCCAACTCATGGGGACCCCATGCACAATGGAGCAAAACATTGCCTAGTCCTGCATCATCCTCATGATTGGTTGTGAATAAAAAATTGTGACCTACAGGGTTTTCATTGTCTGATTTTCATAAGTAGATTGCCAGGCCTTTCTTCCTAGTCTGTCTTAGTCAAGAATCTCCACTGAAACATGATTAGCATCATAGTCACACCAAGCCTGCACTGACAGGTGAGTGTAGCTATGCTTGAGGTGCATTGGCTGGGAATTCTATCGCTTAACCACAACTGCCCCCAATTTGTCACTAAAAAAAAAAAAAGTGTTGCTGTCGAGTGGATTTCAACTGATAGCAACCCTATAGACATTAGGGAACTGCAAATCAAAACTACAATGAGATGTCACTTCACATCGACTAAGATGGCTAGAATCAAAAATAAATAAAGAGGAAAACAACAAGTGTTGGCAAGGATGTGGAGAAATTGGAACCCTCATGCATTGCTGGCCAGATTGTAAAAAGGTACTTACATTGTGGAACACAGTTTGGAGGTTCCTCACAAAGTTAAACACAGAATTACCAAATGATGCAGCAATTTTACTCCTAGTTATATACCACGAATAATTGAAAACAGTGATGCAAAAAGATACTTGTAACTAATATTCATTGCAGCAGTATTAACAATAGCTAAAAGATGTAAACAACCTAAATGCCTATCAACAGACGAATGGATAAATAAAATGTGGCACATACACACAATGGCATATTATTTAGCCATAATAAGAAGGAAGCCCTTATACATGCCACAACATGGATGAATCTTGAAAACATTATGCTGAGTGAAATAAGTCAGTTACAAAAGGTCAAATATCATATAAACTTATGTAGTGAGCTGAGAATGAAAAATGATAGAAGTTTATGCAGGGCTGTGTTATTGTTGTTATTAGGTGCCTTAAACTTGGTTCTACTCATAGCGACCTTAGGTACAACAGAAGCAAAACAATGCTCAGTCCTGAGCCATCCTCACAATCCTTGTTATGCTTGAGCCCATTGTTGCAGCCACTGTGTCAGTTCATCTCCCTGAGGGTCTTCCTATTTTTGGCTCGCAGTCTACTTTACCAAGCACGATGTCCTTCTACAGGGACCGGTCCCTCCTGATAACATGTTCAAAGTATGTGAGACAAAGTCTCTTCATCCTTACTTCTAAGGAGCATTCTGGCTACTTCTTCCAAGGCAGATTTGTTTGTTTTTTTGGCAGTCCAAGGTATAGCCAATATTCTTAGCCAACACCATAATTCAAAGGTGTCAATTCTTCTTTGATGTTCCTTATTCATTGTCCAGGTTTCACATGCATGTGAGGTAATTGAAAACACCATGGCTTGAGTCAGGCACATCTTAGTCCTTAAAGTGACATCTTTGGGTTTTAACACTTTAAAGAGATCTTTTGGAGCAGATTTGCCCAATGCAATGTGTTGTTTGACTTCTTGACTGTTGCTTCCATGGGCGTTGATTGTGGAGCCAAGTAAAATGAAATCCTTGACAACTTTAATCTTTTCTCCATTTATCATGATGTTGCTTATTGGTCTAGCTGTGAGGATTTCTGTTTTCTTTATGTTGAGGTGTAATCCAAACTGATGGCTGTAGTCCTCGACTTTCATCAGTAAGTGCTTCAAGTCCTCTTCACTTTTAGCAAGGAAGGTTGTGTCATCTGCATGTCGGAGGTTGTTAATGAGTCTTCCTTCAGTCCTGATGCTGTGTTCTTCTTCATATAGTCCAACTTCTTGGATTATTTGCTCAGCATACAGATTGAATAAGTATAGTGAAAAGATACAATCCTGATGTACAACTTTCCTGATTTTAAATCATGCAGTATCCCCTTGTTCTGTTCAAAAGACTGCCTCTGGACTGTCTACAGGTTCCTCATGAGCACAATTAAGTGTTCTGGAGTTCCCATTCTTTGAAATGTTATTCATAATTTGTTATGATCCACCCAGTCAAATGTGTTTGCATAATCAACAAAACACAGGCAAACATCTTTTTGGTATTCTCTGTGTTCAACCAAGATGCATCTGACATCAGCAATGATACGACAATCAAGAGCCATCCGACATCACCAACAACATTGGCAAAAAACAAGACTCCAGGAATTGACAGAATACCAATTGAGATGTTAATACAAATGTATGCAGCACTGGAGGTGCTCACTCATCTATGCCAAGAAATTTGGAAGAGAGCTACCTGGCCAACCAACTGGAAGATATCCACACCTATGCCTATTCTAAAGAAAGGTGATCTGACAGAATGCAGAAATTATCAAACAATATCATTAACATCGCACAAGTAAAATTTTGCTGAAGATCATTCAACGTTGGTTGCAGCAGTACAACAACAGGAACTGCCAGAAATTCAAGCTGGATTCAAAAGAGGATGTGGAATATAGGGTTGTAGCTCTCAGCAATAATTGACATCACTCTGCTGCAAGATCACAAGCTTTTATTACTTACACAGTAATTAGGATGAAGAGAAATTTGGTAAGATTTCATCTCAAACCAGTCTTCCTTTGGCCGTCTTCTCAGGGAGAGTTGACAAAACGACCACCTCTACACATGCATACCCCCTTGATGCATTGTAGGCAAAAGACAAAGGGGCAAAGGGACTTTGACCTTATATACCTCAGACTGGAGAAGTGTACATTCTAGGGTGCAAAGAAAAATGGGAAGAGGAGAAACAGGGGAGGCACCCCTTGATGTAATCTGGGCTCACGGTGTGTGAATATCTTGTCATTTTCCTCAGCCTTGATGGCACCAAAGGAAGAACATTCCTTCCCCTTCCGTGATCTAAGATTAGATCTTGCCAGTAAGAAATTATATACTTAATTACATACCTTACCACTAAGGCAGTAGGGATGCCATTTCAATGTAAGGGTCATGCAAACAGTGGGAAACTTAACTGCTTTCTGATGTCTCTGAAAGTCTCTTATATGAAATATCTAGAAGAGGGAAATTAGTGATCACCTGATTTGGGTGAAAGGGAGGGAGAAAGAGGGAGTCATTGCTTAGTGGGCACTTAGCTTCTGTTAGGGGGGATGAATTTTTGGAAACAGGTAGTGGTGATGATTGCATAACATGAGGAACATAATCAACGTCACTGAACTGTACATGAAGAAAATATTGATATGACAAATGTTTTGTTATATATATATTTACCACATTAAATAAAAAGTGTAATGGTGGATTACTAAGGCTAAATTTGCTTCTATAGGTAGGAACAGGAGATTACTCCAAGGGTTAGTGCCTGTATTAATTTTCTATTGCTACATGACAAATTACCACAAATTTAAGCTTAATGCAACATGTGCATATTATCTCAAATTTTCTGTGGATCAATAATCTGGGGATGGCTTAGTTGAATCCTCCACTCAGGACCTCACAAGGATGAAATAAAGATGTTGTCCAGCCTGCATTCTATTATTGTGTTCAGAATCCTTTTCCAGTCTCACTGAACAGAATTAAGTTGGTATTAGCTGTATTACAGAGGTCCTATATTCTTACTAGCTGTCAGCAAATGTTCTGTCTCCTAGAGCTTCACGTACGTCCTTGCAATATAGTCTCCTGCCAGGCCATTTCACAACATGGTAGCATTCATTTTTAAGACCAGCAGGAAATCTTTCTTACCTCATTGAGGGTCTCACTCTCTCTTCTATACGGCTCGCCCAATTATGTCAGGCCCACCTAGTATTATCTCCCTTTTAATTAACTCAAAGACAACTGATCAGAAGCTTTAATTACCTCTTAAAAATACAATTTACCATATAAAATAATAACCAGAGTTATAGCCCATCATATTCAAGGGTCCTGCCCACGGTCAAGGGGAGAGAATTATAGAGGGGCATGTACATCAGTGCATGTGGATCTTGAGGGTCATCTTAGAAAGCTGCCTTCCAATGAGTTAGTTTAAAGAATATGTCTTTAAGAGTGACTGTTCAATTTCCCACTCCCCAAATCTAGATTCCAAAGTAATGAATAATTCAAATTCATTGGATCTAAGTATCTAAATACAATCATGAACAAAATGTGTTCTTTTTGTCACCATTAAGATATTCCATACTCTATAATGGATAATGCACAGATATCTGCTTCTTGATTCAGGACTATCATTATTAAAGCTTAGTTATTGTTTATTCACTTGTCTAACAAAACAAAACAAAACAGTCTTTAACTATGCAGTCTTCATTAATTGTTTTTAGAATTGGCTTTATTTCATTAAAATGTTTAGAAAATTATTGCTGAGACTATGTGATGCTATAGTTTCCATTTCATTAACTATAATTATTTCTTTAATTGGTGCCATCCATGTATTCTGATAATGGAAAGGGAGGTTTGATGTCTTTATGATGGAATAAACCAATTTTCCCTAAAGTCTGTAGAGAAACTGGGACTGAGAATGTCCGTTCAATATCATTAGACACTCAGTGACATTAGTATCTTACTTCATGCCCAATATCACATATGGTTAAATATACAGAACTGTTTGAAGCTTCAGAGTAAAAGCTGGAGGCTCATATACAAAGTGTTAAGCTTTCTTAATTTCAATAGTTTGGAGTCAATCCACCTCAAAGTCGGAGGACATTAAGATACTCACAATGCTCTGTCTTTCACCCATGGGATACAGAAAGGACACAGAGATAAAGAGAAACATAGAGGTACAATGCTGATTTGGAGCCAGAGGGAATTGGTTGAAACGTTTGTGTTTCTTGTCTGTTGTCAACATCATTAAGAGTATGCCATATAGAAAAGTATTTGTTGCCAGCGCCAGTTCATATACTATTTCCTGTGTAGTGGTTTACCTGTTGCCACTGAATTGATACCAATTCACAGCAACTCTACAGGACAGAATAGAACTATCCCATAGGGTTTCCAAGGAGCGGCTGGTGGATTCGAACTGCCAGCCTTCTGGTTATTAGCCGTAGCTCTTAACCACTACACCACCAGGGCTCTGGTTTAGAGGTGTGCATGTGTGTGTATGTGTGTGTGTGTGTATGTGTGTGTGTGTGGGTGGGGGAAATATTTCTACAAACGTTAAATATCATTTCTCAATATAAGTATTTGGGGCTACTTGGATAAATTGTATTTAATATATTACTATTCATCACTTTATTGACTACCAATAGGAAGTCAATGACATGAAATTATGCTTAAACATGTACCATTCATTCTATTAAATAATTTAATTCATAGGATGGGTGATTATTTTACTCAAGTAATACTAAAATAAAAATTTGAGAGATGGTACAGAGTTGCTTTTCTTTATTGATTTTCAAACTATAAAATATATTACTTTTTTGTTCTTTCTTTAATGTTTAGAATTAAAATTGTTCTTGAAATCACCTACAGCTAAAGGAAAAAAAAACTGGATTCAAGATTATATATGAGAAGATACTAAAAGATGCAACTTGCTTTATCCTCCCTTGTGGAAAATTCAAGATCATTTTACCCTCCATTAGTAAACATCCTCTACCTGTGATAAATCTTACACATGTTTTCCTGGATCTAAAGCCAAGTCAACTGAGCAAAGCTGCAGGTGCTACAAATGAATGATGAGGCCGAGCCTGATAGTATTAATGTCTGTAGCAAGTTCATTTATGTAATGCCTGCATACTTTCCTGAATTTAAAATGCTTTAAATTCAGATTGACTAAAGAACTTAATTTTTCCTGTAGATGGAACCATTGCTATCCTTTCCTATTAAAAGCAATATTACAAACAAATGTTTAAAAAATATGCAGTTTTCTGACATTCTAAAGTTCAAGATGCTTGTACATACTGTTGGATATGGTACCTAATGTTAAATAAAGCAAATTACCACCACTCTTGGAACTCAGAGGCTTACCTTTATATTTAATTTAAGAAGAAAGCTAGAAAATTCTAAAATATGATGTCTCTCAGGTTCTTCTTCTGAAAAATCACCATAAATAAAGCATGAGGTTCAAACTATAAACTTTTTTTTATATTCCATTAAATACTAGTAATTACGACATTCCCTTCCATGCACATTGAAACCATCTGAGAGGATCTTGAGGAATCACATGTTGACCTAAGAAACTTCTTGACAAGTGAATGGTAAATCCTGGCCTTTTGTTATGATACAGGTTTTGAGGGACAAATGTAGATTACTTCTTAGTGACACTTTTCCAATTCAGGTAATGTCTTGTCCTAAAAATGTTGAAAGCTAATATTAATATTTTCTATTTTCAAATTGTTATCTTTGCTTATTAATAAATTATCTGATATTCCTCATGTCCAACTGAGGGAATCTCATACTGTCTTAATCATTCAACTTCTCAAATTTCTCTCTGGGTAAAAATGCGGGCACACAAACTTGGATGAAAATCAATTAAATTACATCAGATTATTCATAAGTATTTGGCTGTTTTGGAAAACATTATTTAATATTACATACTAATAGGTAAACATGTGTACCCTAATAATCATTCCAGTGCAAGGAGATCCATGTTGTTTTAGAACATGCAGGTTTAATGAACATGAACATTAATGTACTTTCTTCTTAGAGTATTCCAGTGATAATATAACTATATTAAAGTTGCTTGCTTTACCAGTATCCACAACCATCTCTTTTTATGGAGCACTATCACTATCCAGCATTTATCACCACCTGGCATACTGTATGTTTTCCTGTGTATTTATTTATTATTGAGAGTAGCTCTGTAAGGGAAAACATTTTGATTTGTTTTGTACACTGTTGTCAGAATCTACAAGAGTGTCTGTCACATAATAGGAACTCAATTATATTTGCTGAATAAACAAACAAGTTGTTATTAATAAGCAAAATGGAGAATTTTCATTTATTAATGAGCAAAATGTGTGTGTGTTGTTTGAATGTTGAACATCAGATTTTTGATAACATACCAAAAACCAAACCCATTGCCGTCAAGTTCATTCCAACTCACAGCGACCCTACAGGACAGAGCAGAACTGCCCCGTAGGGTTTCCAAGGAGAGTCTGGTGAATTCGAACTACCGACCTTCTGGTTAGCAGTCATAGCTCTTAACCGCTACTCCTCCAGGGTTTCCTTTGATAACATAGCAAATATCAAACATGCATACATAAAATTTACATATGTATTTATCATTATTTAGTTATTTCTTTTCAAAATTTCACTTCTCTACCTCGTGCTTTTCATTTTTTTTTTTTTTTTTGCAGAGATGCATACAATCAATTTTATTTTATGTTTAATGCAGCATTTTCTGAGTATGGTAGAGTGGTTATCATGATAAATTGCTTATCCCGGCAGTTCACTCCATGCACCATTTGGCCCCAACCTCACCTCCCCCAGCCCCACTTTATGGAGCCCAACCTTCAGGCAAACTCATCTCCTCATCCTTGTTCTTCTCTATACAGCACTTTATATGCCTCCGTCATTCTCCGGGCTCCCCCTGCTTCTGCACCTGGGAGGACTGCCCCCACTTTCCCAGCCTAGCTCCAGTAGCCTTGCTCCCTCCGACTACAAATCAGCTCTCCTGTCACATAACACTGTACGCACCCTCTCCGGGTACTTATTGTCCCTTTCAATGTTGTGCTACAGTTATGCACGCGCCTATCTCATCTCCTATTCTAGCAGGAAAGTTATGTGCATGAACAGAAGATAGTTCATCTTCACCTTGATATCTCTCTCCCCTCCCCAGTGATCGTCACAGGGCCATACCTAATAAGGTGCTTGCTTACTAAAGAAGTCCCTGGGTGGCACAAACTGTTAACTTAGTCAGTGCTAACCAAAAGGGTGGAGATTTGATCCCATCCAGAGGCACCTTGGGAGTAAGGCCTGGCAATCTGCTTCTGAAAAATTTATCGATGAAAACCCTGTGGAGCACAGTTCTACTTTGACATGCATGAGTCAGAACATGCATGAGTCAGAAGTGACTCAATGGTGACTAGTTAGCTTACTAAAAGTTTCTGTTTTATAATTTTTTTTTAATCGTACTTTAGGTGAAGGTTTACAGAACAAATAGTTTCTCATTAAACAGTCAGTACACATATTGTTTTATGACATTGGTTAACAACCCC